>NC_072427.2:24348269-24658461 GCF_028878055.3 Symphalangus syndactylus | reverse complement strand
TGCTGAGTGCAGTGGTTCATGCCTGTAATCTCAGCACTTTGGGAGACCAAGGCAAGAGGATCACTTGAGGCCAGGAGTTGCAGACCAGCCTTGGCAACATAGCAAGACCTCATCTCAACAAAAAATTTTTAAAAAATTGGCCAAGTATGGTGGCGCGCTCCTGTAGTCCCACATACTTATGAGGCTGAGGTGGGAGGATTGCTTAAGCCGGAAGGTAGAAACTGTAGAGTTTGCACCACTGTACTCCAGCCTGGATGACAGAAAGAGACCCTGTGTCAAAAAATAAAAATAAAAAATAAAAAGAAGAAGAAGAAACAATGCTACCAATTAAACTTTGACACCCCACAGATGGTAAGTTGCAGCCTGATAAATATTGACTTATTGAAAAAAGGGAGTAAATTACCATTTCTTAACCAGAGATTAGCACCATTAACATTTTGGCTTATTTTTACTTTCCTATGTGTTTTTTTAAACTTAGATAAATATACAGATAGGTTATTCTTTCTAAAATAGCATTTTTAAAGCTTTTTAAAATGACAAAAGCATTTAATGAGAGCATAAGATATAATTGTGTGGTGGTATCATAATTTACCTAGCCTTTCTTCTACTTTTGGGCCGTTGGGTTTGTTCCAATATTTCTCTTATACGTAAAGTTCCAGTGTGCATTTGTATATAAATGCTTAAAGCTTCCCCTCTCAAACTTCAAATTAGGAATTCTACCTTTAGGATAGATTTTTGGGCAAAGAATTACTGAGTCAAAGAATATGAACACATTTAAAAGTATTGATACATATAAAGAGTTCTTTTTGTAATGGGCTGTACCAATTTGCACTCTCAGCAACAATAAGAATGATCATATAGTGCTTCATTGATTGTATTAAATATCATAATTTAAAACTTTGCTAATTTGACAAGCAAACAAAATGAAAAGAAAAAATGATATGTAAATGTTTTACTACTTGTAATTTCTCCTATATTTTAAGTTTGTTCTCTTTCCCTTATCTCTTCCTTTCTCTCTCGCTTCTTTTTTCTTTCTCCCTCCCTCTCCTCTCTCCTGCAAATCATCCGTTTTTTGCCTTTGTATTGATTTGGGTTTATATACCATTGATTACTAAATTTTGTCATATGTGTTGCTAATATTTCCATTTGCTGCTTGGCTTTTAAATTGTAGTTGTTCTAATATTATATTTTTGAGTAAAATGTATCAGTGTTTTTCTTTGTAATTCTTTCCATTGCTTTTAACTTTTTTTTTTTTTTTTTTTTTTTTTTTTTTTTGAGACAGAGTCTCGCTCTGTCGCCCGGGCTGGAGTGCAGTGGCGCAATCTCGGCTCACTGCAAGCTCCGCCTCCCGGGTTCACGCCATTCTCCTGCCTCAGCCTCCGAGTAGCTGGGACTACAGGCGCCCGCCACCGCGCCCGGCTAATTTTTTGTATTTTTTAATAGAGACGGGGTTTCACTGTGGTCTCGATCTCCTGACCTCGTGATCCGCCCGCCTCGGCCTCCCAAAGTGCTGGGATTACAAGCATGAGCCACCGCGCCCGGCCGCTTTTAACTTTTAAAGACTGCTTCAGAGATCTGATAAAAAGAAAAACTTGAATTAGCTTCTAGATGTTTGCAATTTGACTTTTGCTTACATTTATTATTTAATCAACTTGGGATTTATTTTGATAAAGGGTTTTATGTGAATATCTCATTTTGTCCCAGATGACTGGTCAGTTATATCTTATCTCTTGAATGATTATTCCTTTCTCTACAGATGCATGACATTTCCCTTAGCATATATTAAATTACTGTATATACTACCCTGTGCTTCTGAGCTTTCTATTTTGATCCGTTAAGCCCTAGTTGTCTATTTTTTTTTTCTTTTTTTTTTTGAGACAGGGTCTCACTCTGTTACTTAGGCTGGAGTGCAGTGTCACGAACATGGTTCACTGCAGCTTCCACCTCCCAGGTTCAAGCAATTCTCCTGCCTCAGCCTCCTGAGTAGCTGGGACCACAGGTGCACATCATTATACCTGGCTAAGTTTTTAAAAATTATTATTTATTTATTTATTTATACATATATATATATATATATATATATATATATATATATTTATTTATTTATTTTTGTAGAGACGGAGTTTCGCCATGTTGGCCGGGCTGGTCTTGAACTCCTGAGTTCAAGTGATCCTCCTGCCTCCGCCTCCCAAAGTGCTGGGATTACAGGTGTGAGCCACTGCACCCAGCCCAGTTGTCTATTTTTATTCTAGGACTATAGTGCCTTAATTATTAGAGCTTTATGATAGGGCTCATAGCCCTGTGACCTTGACAGCTTATAGGGCTAGTTGCCTCTCATTACACTTCTTTGTCTGAATTATGTTAGGACTTAATTTCTCAGTTAAATGTAATGGTTATTTTTTTCAAGTCCCTCTGCCCTTGTGGGGAAAATATTGCTTGGTATTATATTTTGATTGGCATTGTAAAATTAAGTAAATTGACATATTTAGTAACTTTTCCATATTTCTTCTTCTGAGATGTCTCTCCATTTATTCTCTCAGCAAAATTTTCTATCACCCAGTAAGATTTTGTGGTTTTCTTTACATGGACTTGACAATGATTTTGTTAAGGATTTTTCCTTGGTATCTTGTATTTTCAGATGCTACTGTAGAGAGGTCCTTTTGATAGAATAAGGATAGAACATTTGATAGAATAAAGGATAATTTCTCTTATAAAAATATAAGAAGGCTATTGATTTGTATATTCACCTTTGATGAAATCACTTACTCTTATTAATTCTATAGTTTTTTCAGTTGATTCTTTTATGTTTTCTAGGCAGACAGTCATTTAATCTTCAAATGATGACAATTTTCTCTCTTCCCCAATTCTTATACCTCAAATTTTGGTTTCTTGTCTTTGAATTAGCAAGCCCTTCTGGGGCATTCATAGAAGCATTGGTGAAATAGTGGCCTACTGGGCTAGTTCCTGATTTTTATTATTGTTTTACTTTAGGTGAACAAAGCAGTTTGTGGTTTGAGACAGATAGTATTTGCCTTTTTTTTTTTTTTTTTTTTAAAGTCAGAGTCTCACTCTGTCGCCTAGGCTGAAGCACAGTGGTGCGATCTCAGCTCACTGCAGCCTCTGCCTCCCGGGTTCAAGCAATTCTCATGCCTCAGCTTCCTGTGTAGCTTGGATTATAGGCGCCTGCCACCACACCTGGCTAAGTTTTGTATTTTTAGTAGAGACAGGGTTTCACCATGTTGGCCAGACTGTCTCGAAGTCCTGACCTCAAGTAATCCTCCTGCCTCAGCCTCCCAAAGTGCTGGGATTACAGGCGTGAGCCACTGTGCCTGGCCTTACTTGCCTTTTTAAGTTCTGGTTTTCTTGTTGCTCTGAAAGACACCATCATCCAGGGCCAATGGCGAATCTACCTTGGGCCCATCTTCCTTCCCCACCCACATCCAGCTGATTATCAGGTCTCTTCCTCTGTTCCTAGGCACTGTTCTCCCTTCGTACTGCACTTTGGCCTGTTTCTCATGTCCATTGCAGCCCCTCAGCAGCCCAGGCCCCATTGTTTTGCCCTTTTAGTCTATCCTGACTCCAGACCATACTAGACAGGGTGCTGCCAGGTGCTGCTACCTCTGCCTCCCACAGCTCATTGCAAATCTGCTGGACCTCCCTAACCAGAAAGGTGCATGCAGGTGCTTCCCATTTCTGTGCTCAATCACCTCTTCTGCTAGGTGGAGAACCTCATGAGGATAGTAACTCATCTCTGCCTTCCCCATAGTGCCTCACAGCACAGCCTTGCATGGGAAAGGTGCTTATTGGAAACCTGTCGAAATACGCAGAAACTACCTCTACGTTCAGGGTGGGGCTGAACCAGTGAAGAACTAGCAAAGGACTAACATTTTGGACTTTTCAGAAGGATGGGGTTTTTTTCTTGGCAAGGTTACAGGCAGCCAGGTAGCCGACATAAATTTCCAGCATGGACATCAATTCCAGAGGGGTGTGGGTCACCTTGAAGGCTCACAAATGAATATCAGCTGTAAGGATATTGATTTGAAGAATAATTCATTTCATGTGATGAGTTTAACTCAACATCATTTATATTAAATAAAATATTAGTCCATGGCTGGGCATGGTCGTTCACACCTATAAACCCAGCACTTTGGGAGGCCGAGGTGGGAGGATTGCTTGAGACCAGGAGTTCAAGACCAGCTTGGGAAACAGTGGGATCCTATCTCTACAAAAAATAAAAAAAAATTAGCTGGGCATGGCGATGTGCACCTGCAGTCCCAGCCACTCAGGAGGCTGAGGTGGGAGGATCGCTTGAGCCCAGGATTTGGAGGCTGCAGTGAACCGTGATTGCCACTGCGCTCCAGCCTGGGCAACAGAATGAGACCCTGTCTCAAAACAAAACAAAACAAACCCGTTGTTCCAGTTCCTATATCCTGAAGGGGAACAGGGGACAGGGAGTAGGAAGGAGAGAGGAAGATTGAGTTTGGTATTCAGAGGAAGGAAAAGTAGTTGGAGATGTGAGTGTGTGTAGGCGTGTGTGTGTGTCTTGGTCTCAGCATGCCAGATGGCATATCTAAGGTAGAGGAAAATTGTGCTTTCTCATACAATCAGTAAGAACAGAGTTTTTGAGAACTGCTTTGAATGTGCTTGCCATCCGGCCAGTCAATTGCTTCTTTATTCTCCAGCTTTTCACAGAGCTCTGACTTAGTGCATCTGCTTGCTGTCATTTTCAGTTGTATTTATCAAGTGACCACAGGACCCTCCTGAAATCGTCTAAGAGGTCTTGGCTCCAGGAAGTGTACCTAACAGATGAGGTCTCCCATATGAACTGCTGGCAGGCTGCCTTCCCCAACCCCCAGTTACGCCTGGAATATGAAGGCTTCCCCGTCCCGGTGAGTGCAGCATTGGGAAGACATGGGTGCCTATGCTATGAAATGGATGCAATTTATTCCTGTCTATAAAACAAAGACTTATAGCTCAAATGCCATATGACTTTCTCTCTCTTTTCTGTCTTTTTTTTTCCATTTATAACACACAGACTTATAGCTCAAATGCCTTATGACTTTCTCTCTCTTTTCCATTTATAACACAAGTTTGGAAGGTACTAATTTACCCCATGGCGGCATCCTGCATTAGAGTTTCTCAACTCTGCCTGCACATTAGAATCGCCTCAGGAACTTTCTAAAAAGCTCAGGCCCTGCCCCTGTCATCAGGTTAAGAACCACTGATGTGCGATCATAAGGGTTGTGACACTGCTTCCTTTGCACTGTTTTCGCTAAGGCCTCCGCTAAGTACTAATTTTTAAGGAGTTTGAGCCCAGGTGTGGTGGTTCATGCCTGCAGTCCCAGCACTTTGGGAGGCTAAGGTGGGAGGATCTCTTGAGGCCAGGAGTTGAAGACCAGCCTGGGCAACATGGCGAAACCCCTGTCTCTACAAAAAATATAAAAATTAGCGGGATGTGGTGGCACACACTTGTAATCCAAGCTACTCAGGTAGCTGAGGCATGAGAATCTCTTGAACCCAGGAGGCAGAGGTTGCAGTGAGCCAAGATTGTACCACTGCACTCCGGCCTGGGTGACAAAGTGAGACTCTGTCTCAAAATAAATGAATAAATGAATAAATAAATAAATATTAGCCAGGTGTGGTGGTGAGCACCTGTAGTCCTAGCTACTTGAGAGGCTGAGGTGGGAGGATCACCTGAGCCTGGGAGGTCGAGGCTGCCGTGAGCTGTGATTGTGCCACTGGACTCCAGCCTGATCAACAGTGAGACCCTGTCTCAAAAAAAAAAGAAAAAGAAAAAGAAAAAGAGCTTAGGGAGAAGCCAAGGAGACAGCAGGGTAGCCACATAGTCAATGCAGTGGTCCTGCAGGACAGCATCATTCTCATTGTCACTGTGTGACGTTTTCTCCGGATGCTGGGACCCATGGGACTGGAGCCTGGGGCATGGTCCTGACGAGAAGGTGGGGGGTCTTGTGGGCACAGAGTAGGCCTCCCTATTTCAAGGGCCAGAGGCTTTCCTGCTCACGAGGCATCCAGCAGACAGAATGAAGATGTGTTGGCAGCCACTGCGTTGAGTATGGAATTAGTAGCAAGCATGGCCAGGTTCGCTTGTGACTGACCAGGAAGTGGCCGCAGTTGCAGGCCACTGAGTCTACCCGATGCAGCATGCCTGTCCCTCACCTCTGCCAGGTGGACCCTGACTTCACAAGGTTTTTCTCCAAGCACAGAGGACATATATATTATCTACAATGAAACAGGCTTTACAAATTATTCTCTTTAGATGTCCTTTGCTAAGCTTTGCTCTTCTGAGAATTGCCTTCTAGTTCCACAATTTAAACTGGCAGTGCCTCAGTTTCCCTATCTAAATTCGGGGTGTTAATAGTACCTACCTCATGAGGTTTTGTGAAGACTAAATTGTTAGTACATTTAGAGTGCTAATTTGAAAAGTGCCTGGCTCATAGAAGCCACCCACAAGTGTTTTTTGTTGTCATGACTGTTGTTGTTATACGGTTATTGTTGCTGGTTTTTTTAAGAGGTTAAGGTAGCAGTCAGTTTTCCAGGCACCAGGAGTTCTTTTCTCCATTACTAATTCACCTTATGGCTTCAGGAAAGTCTCCCCAGGCCTCACTGAGACATGGTTACACATCTGCAAATGGAAAACCTCAAACCTGTCTGAGCTACCTTGCACATGTCAATGACCTCTGGCTAGAGAGACCACCGGGAACAACTGTGGTTTAACAGGTTGGGTAAATTACTTATTGCAGTGAGGGAGAACACACACCATGGGGAAGCATGAAAGAGCGTGTTAGGATGCTGATAGAATTTGGGCTTTGGTTGGGTGGTGTTGGAGAGAATCCCAAGAAGTGAGGCTTTGCTCTGGACTGGACGCTGTCAGGAAGTGGGGGATAATCCTATGATTGGTTATCTCGATAAATCTTATCTCTAGGGAGGGCCAGACTAGAGTGAGGACAAAGCTGTCATTAGTAAAGAAGCAGCAGTCAGTCGCTCATATTAGCTGGGAGAGGCCAGTGTTTGGTATTTAGTGGCTTAGCCAATGTTTGTGTTTTGGGTGTGTTCAGATATGATTATAGAGTGCTCTTGCTTTTGTTTTGACCACTCATCATCACAGAGTGGCCTTGTCTGATGTGGACATTCTGTGAAGTTGATTCTGTTCCCAGGAGAACACTAAGGCCTACTTGTCAGTGCCAGGCCAACCCCTGGATGGCAGGGCTGCTTTTTCTTTCTTACACAGCTTTTAACTTACATGAGTCAGGATTTTGAAACAATATATATTTTTCCTGATGGTAAACATATGTTCACTTATGAAAAGTCAGGAAAGCACAAAAATAACATGAAAATTACCAGTAGTTCCATTCCAGAGAAAGCCATTGCTTATCATTTCTTTTTACAAGATAGGACATCATGAAGATACTTCTTGTTTTCCATTAAATAACACCATAGACCATATCTTGTGTGGCAAAGATCTTCTCCAATATAACTTTGAGTGATGATTTCATCATACAGATATCTACAATAATGTATTTCATCCATCCATTATGGTTTGGCATCTAAATTTTTCTGTGCTGTGTGTGTATAAATACATGTACAGTCATGTGTCACTCAATGATGGGGATAAGTTCTGAGAAATGCATCATTAGGCAATCATGGTCACCCTGACAATGATTTTGTCATTGTGTGGACATTGTGAAAGGAAAATCAATCTTGGGACCTAAACTCACTATGTCAAAGGGAAAGTCAAGCTGGGAATGGGGTCACGCAAACCTGCCTCCCATTTTCCTCTTAAACAGGATAGCTACAAATATATATATATATATATATATATATATACACATATATATATATATGTATATATATTTTAAAGCTACATACATCCCTCACAATTTGTCCTCAAGGAAATTCCTTGTGGACCCAAGATCTTTACCTTAAAACAGTTATGTGGAATGTTACCCTGACAATGTAAAGTGATAGCTTATCTTCACAGTATTCGACAAAGGACAGAACTAAAAAGTCATCCTTCCGCTCACCTGAGACAAAGGCATATAGGAATGCTCCCTCTGCCCCATGTTGGTTTCATCTTATGTAAAAATGCAGATTAAACAAGCACAAGACGAATGCATAAGTAACTATTTCTCTACCGCCCTCTCACATGTAAAATGTGTATTTGGTGAACACTGACCGAAAACTCAAAAGAACGCAACTGCTTGCCTCTTTTATTTACCCTCCTTTTGTTGTTGTTGTTGTTTTTTCTTTCTTCCTCTTCCCCCCAGTACCCACTCTTTTCACTTTAAATATTGAGGTCCCCAGACTCTTTTCGGGAAAAAGCATGGACCACCGATTTTTCCTGTTGGTCCGTGTTATTTTTGGTGGGCGCATGCTTGACCTTGGCAAATAAACCTCTTAAAATAATTGAGACTCGCCTCAATAATTTTCTTTGATTTACACATCATAAATGTACTTACACAAACCTAGATGGCGTAGCCTACTACACACCAAGGCTACATGGGATAGCCTCGTGTTCCTAGGTGTACAAACCTGTACAGCATGTTACTATACTGAATACTGTAGGTAACTGTAACACAATGGTAAGTATTTGTCCATCTAAACACAGAAAAGGTACAGTAAAAATAGGGTCTTATGGTCGCATAGGTGGTCCTTTGCTAAATGAAATGTTGTGAAGTGGCACATGACTGTGAATATATATAATTTTTTTCTACTAAATTGAAATAAATGTACAGTATAATTCCAAATTTTTGCTTTTAGGGAAGCTTTTCCCTAAAAGCAAAAAAAAATTTTAGAATGCTAATAATACATTTTCTTTATCTGTTAAGGCAAATGCTAAAATTCTCATCAATCACTGTCACACAAATCGGGGACTGGCAGCCCACCGGCATCTTTTCTTAAGGTATTGTATTTCAGGGTACAACAAAATGCTGTGATTGGGGCTGGGGGCCATGAATATAAGCAAAGAAGCTCAATTGACAGTGTATGGCTGCACATACACAAAATGTCCTTTGCTGACGAAATACCGCCACATAGAACTTCGATGGTGTGAAAAATCCTATTAGAGCCCCTTCTCTTATACAAATCCTTCCCCTACAAGAGGATTTTAGTTCTAATGGGATCCTACCGGCCTAATCTTTGCCCAGATAGGGTGCAACCTCCCTGCAAACGTGTCACATTTTAGAGATTCCCTAGGGCAAAAAAAAAAAAAAAGAGATTCCCTAGGGCTTTATCTAGCAATCCGCTTCTTAAGGTGCTTTTGAGATTAAATTATTAATAACAGCTTCTTGAGAGTTGTTATTCAATTTCAAACCACAATTGATTCTCTCTTGCTCCAGCACCTATTTTGGAAAGGAGGCTGAGGTTGTAGCTCACACATACTTGGATTCACACAGAGTTGAAACACCAAGGAACCATTGGATGTTGGTTACTGGGAATCCCAGGGATGCCTCGTCCTCCATGTTGGATCTGCCCAAACCACCCGCAGAGGACACTCGAGCCATGGAGCAGGCCATGGGCCTTGACACGAAGTAACACACCAGGCACGCACATGTTTTCCCTGGTCCCGCTCTCATCAAATGTAGCTTTAAAAGAAATTAACAACCTTGGTCATGCCTCAAGCTATTTTTGAATCAGATGTGGAACTCTCTGGGCACTATATTAAAATAAAGATTACATTAAGATTATTGAATTTGTGGTGGGAGTCTAGGGCTGAAGAAAAACAGCTCTGGAGAATAAATAGTATTTGAAAGTGACAAACAATAGCCTTTTGTTGATAAACAAATGCTGAAGAACTCAGCTTCCTCTACTTATATCCTTCATTGTCTACAAGGACAAGGCGTTACTTTTTAAAGTTATGTCTATGTAATAAAGCTGTTGGAACTATACTGAATTTTTGGTACCACAGTTGCCCTCTTGAATGTACTAAAACACAAAAAACTGACAGCTCTGAGCTGTGGCCTTACCTTGGAATTAAACATTTCCACCTTTGTAAAACCTCCTATCTTTGTCTCTACCTTTGGCTTTCGAGGTCAGGACCTCTACTTGATCAGTAACCTATTATTTTGTAATGATTTTTAAACTGCAGAATCTCTACCTTGTCTTTGAAACTGGCACATTAGTCGTGGCACCCATGTGATTAGAAAGTTCCTGACAAAATAAATGTATGTCCTTCCATTTATTTGTTCATCTGTTCCTTCCTCATTGAGTGCCTGTGATGTGTAGGGTATTATAAAGGGATGTAGGGTTTCCAAGTCTTGTAGATACAGGTAAACTATTAGGCTGCTTCACAAATATGTATACTGAGAGGTAGAACATGGGCTGTAAATGTGTTTTAAATAGATGCAGTTTCAGTCAATGCAGATTGACCCTCTTCAAGAAGGCAAGCATTTTCCATCAAGTACTGCAGGATTTAGGGCAGTCGTTCCAGCCTTGGCTATGCATTGCATTCACTCTGGGAACTGTAACAGTTACTGATTCCTGGTCTGAGCCCAGAAATTCTGATTGAATGGTCTGGGGTATAGCCTGGGCATTGGGCTTTGTCAGCGTTCTTTAGATGGTTCCCATGTGCAGCCATGGCGGAGACCCACTGTGTTAGGAGGTGGAGGAGGAAGCAGTGGTTTCTTAGGGTGGTCAGAGGAGGCTTTCCTCAGCAAGTCTCTCTGGCTGCACATTAGAATCTCCTGAAGAATACTGAAAAAGCCCGTGGCCCAGGCTGCACTCTGGACCATTTAATCAGAATTTCTAGGGTGAGACATTAAAAAAATACAGATGCTTGGGCCCACCCCAGAGCTTCTTCTTTTATTTGAAGTGGAACCCAGGTATTAGTATTTTTAAAAACTCACTAATTTATTTTATTTAAATTTAATTACAAATTTTTAAAACATTTTTAATTTTTGTGGGTATGTAGTAGGTGTATATATTATGCGGTACATGAGATTTTTTTTTTTTTTTTTTGAGATGGAGTTTTGCTCTTGTTGCCCAGGGTGGAGTGCAATGGCACAATCTCCGCTCAACACAACCTCTGCCTCCTGGGTTCAAGCGATTCTTCTGCCTCAGCCTCCCGAGTAGCTGAGATTACAGGCATGCACCACCATGCCTGGCTAATTTTGTATTTTTAGTAGGGACGGAATTTCTCCGTGTTGGTCAGGCTGGTCTCGAACTCCTGAACTCAGGTAATCCGCCCGCCTCCCGAAGTGCTGGGATTACAGGCGTGAGCCACTGCGCCTGGCCATGAGATGTTTTGATACAGGCATGCAATGTGAAATAATCACATTATGGAGAATGGGGTCTCTGTTCCTCAAGCATTTATCCTTTGTGTTACAAACAATCCAATTACACTCTTTTAGTTATTTTTAAATGTACAATTAAGTTATCATTGACTACAGTCACCTGTTGTGCTATCAAATAGTAGGTCTTATTCATTCTTTGTAACTATTTTTTTTTTGTGCCCATTAACCAACCCCACCTCCCTCTCAGGTCCCTAGTACCCTTTCCAGCCTGTGGTAACCATCCTTCTACTCTCTATATCCATGAGTTCAATTGTTTTGATTTTTAGATCCCACAAATAAGTGAGAACATGTGATGTAAAAACTTGCTAATTTATTTTAATGTGCAGTCTGGGTTGAGAACCTCTGGCTTAGCTGAGAGTTAGGTCTGCCTGTGTGTCTCCAAGGGGTGAGGCCAGGTGGGTTTGGGCTCCAGCTGGGGAAAGACATTCTATAACAGTGTGAGCCACCTGAAAGCATCTAAACCAATTTCAGTGCATTCTTGCTCCTGCCATACGATATCCATTGAAAGCTTCAGACAACATCAGGGCTCTTGATCCTTTCCTAAGTGATCCTCCAATGGCTTCTTGACTGAACACCGAGAGGTTTCCACCAGATGGAAAGTCTTGACTGTGAGTTTTCCAGGTTCTTGGCACGTTGAACAAAGAATTGAACAAAGTGCACAAACAGAGCAACATAAAACAAACAAAGCGACAAAAGAATGAAGCAACGCCATAAGCAATACAAGCACAGATTTATTTAAGTGAAAGTACACTCTATAAAGCGCAAGCAGGCTTGGGCAAGAGGCTCAAGAGCCACGATTACAATGTTTGTTAGGGTTTAAACTAAGCTAGAAAAATTTTGATAACATCCCTAGGTGCCCTTTGGAGGGTTATACCTTATGAATAATTGGCCCACGACCAATCAGAGGCTGAAGTGGAGACTTGGCCCATGACCAATCAGAGGCGGAAGTGGAGATTGCCCGCAGCCAATTAGAGGCTGAAGTAGAAACTTGTTGTCTTGTTATCACAGGAGTGAGGATGTGGCCTCTATGCTGCCTAATCTTGCCTAGAACCAAGGAATGGTGCCATATCAAGGGCTCAGTTTTGGTCACTGCTGCTGGTAAATTGGGCACTTGACCTGTAGCCAGGTCAGCCTTGGTGAGTGGAAGTCCATGTTGCTGAGCCCATGCCTTAACCCTTGGTTACCCTAATTCCCTATTCTGTGTCAGTTTTAGTGTCACCAGGAATGAGTGCCACTGACCAAGTTTGCACTCAGGTAATCAGTGACTGACTACAGTGACTGCTGGGGGCGTGACTGCTGCCTGGCTGACGGTGATTGTGAAGCACTTCATTTTAATGTACACAGACTGAGTTCAGAGACGTTAAAAGATGGAAAAGAAAAGTCTATACTTCTCAGAATAGGTGAAAGACAATAAATAACTGGAAAGTGAGCACTTATATGCATCACCTCGTGTTATTTACAAATCAGTATTTCTACCTTGGGTCTGTTGTGCACCTCAAAATTATAAAGGGCTTTTATATTCATTTTCTTATTTAATTTTCACTACTCGCTGGGGTTAGACCAGGTCTTGTTCTTTGTTGTTTATTTCCATTTCCTGGGAAATACGTGTTAAGTGAATGAATGAATGAATCAACAGATGAATGAATCCATAACTTTTACAGAGGAGCCAGGCTTAGAGATTTGTTCAGGGACACAGCTCCTAAACAGCAGAGCTGGGGCAGGACCAAGTCAGATTCTTCTATCCCTTCTTCTGGACAAGGGCCTTCTAATCTAATTATTTTTTCTAATTCTTTGTTGTGGTTGCTTTCCTGTGCATTATAAGATGTTTGGCAGCATCTCTGGCCTCTGCTCACTAGAAGAAGTAGCACTCCTCCACTCATGACAACAAAAAGCATCTCTAAACATTGCTAAGTGTCCCTGGGAGGGGTCTGCTATTTGAGGACCAATGGTCTAGACCTACTTCTAGACCATTTTTTTTTTATTTGCCATTTATAAAGGATGCTGTAAAATGGGTATTTCTCTCTCTCTTTCCTTCCTTTTCTTTCTTTCCTTTTTTTGTGTCATAGAGATTAGAATATGTGGTCTCTAACATGACTTCCAGATATATTAATAATCTGCCTTTAGCATCCGAGCTGGACTTTGATGGAAACTTAGAATATTGGCAGGTGGAGACTGGCTCTCCAGGACGCAGCAGCTGTATGGACCTGTGTACAGTGACTTTGGCACACAGCACCTCTGCAGCGACCTCCAGTGTGGGGCACAGAGATGCTCATTGAGATGTGAAAAGAAGAGTTTAGAACTCTGCGTATATCATTATTTTATCCTTTAAAGTGCATTAATGTGTGTGTGCTTTATACTATCCAAAATAGTTTTTATTTTTTACCTTTAATACAAGTTTATCTTTTTATTTTTACACTTCAACTTGACAAAATGCTAGTTTTTTTTTCTTTTTTTGAGACAAAATGTTAGTTTTTAAATGTACATGACATGTTAGCTTAATGGGCGTGAGTAAAATTTCTTAATAGAATTACATATAAATGTACGTGTATAGCAAATACCCAGAAGGATTGCTTATTGGGAAGAGTGCACAATCGCAAATTGTGGAGAGCATCCTGTGTGCTGTGTGCAGTCATTCATTATACAGAAAATGCCACTGAGTCACTGTTGCTGCAACGATGCCTGCACAGCTTTGTCCTGAATCATGGACAATGGGCTTCTCCCAGCTCTAAGGTTCACTTTCTTTCAATTGAACAAATATTTATGAATTATTTGACAGTGAGGAACAAGCTAAGCACCCTGCAAATGCAAGAGAGAGGGAAGAAGAGACCGTCTGTGTGATTACGCACAGGGCATGCTGAAATCCCAGTGGAAGGAACACATTACTTATACCTGGAGGCCAGGGAAGCCTGCCTTCAGATGACACTTGAGCTGGAAAGGACACACATGGGAAGAGCATTTCAGGCAAAAAAGACTGTGTTTGCAAAGGGCCAACACCTCTCCTGGGGAGAAGTGGGGACTGGCAAGAGACATTCAAAATGGGCTGTGTGCTGGTACACTCAGCATGGCTATACTGGCTGTTAAAATACGATAATGCCTCCATCCTGGTTGGAAAATAGCTACTAACTCAAGCCCCTAAAGTGCCCCCTGTAACCCTGGCACCTCCCTTGGGACCCTGGGATTTCCCTACAACCAGCAACTAAAGGGTTAATGTTCAGCCCAATGGTGGGGCCTGCAAGACCCTACCCCAGCATGGTGCCTGGAGTTTATTTTATTTGGCCAATGTTTTTCTTGAGTATCACTCAAGAAAAACTATAGAGGTGGTTAACTATTTTGAATATCACTCTTGACTTCATATATCAATTATTGAACTTGAATTTGATCTTGAAAGTGATGGTCAGCCTGTGAAAGGCTTTGAAGAGGAAAGTGTCACGATTTTACTTTAAAAAGATGATTATGGAGGCACGGGAGGATGAGCTGATGCGGCTTTGAACTAAGGCAGTGTCAGGAAGCACTGGGAAAAGGGTATGGGTTAGAGAGAGGCCAGGAAGAGAGAGGCATGACTCTATAGCTAGGTGGGTATAAGGCTAGGAGAGGAGAAGGTGAACCCTCAGATTTGGGGCACATGCCCCTCCCTGAGATTCAAACCCAGGAGGAAAAGCAGGTGCACGGGAAAGGTGAAAAGCAGTTATCTGGGAATGTCTGGCCCGAGTGGAGGTTGTTTTTGTGTGGATATAGCTGCAACCCACCTACAGCACTGTCATCTGCTAGGCTGTTTGTCTCTGTCACACTCACCTAAGTCTTGGGTAACTGATAGCAAATACAACTTTGGAATTGAGGAGCACCTTTAACATCCTGCCAGTGGGAGCAAGGAAGAAACCAACGAGCCCAGTGGCTAGGGTTTGCCACACCCTAGCTCCAAGAACTTCACCTTTGAGGGCTTCTGAGAGGACTGGATATGGTAGCTATGCAAAAGCAGGTGCCCATGTGTGAAAGGGCCTCTGTTGCTCCCCTTCCATCTTCCTATGAATTTGATAGGTGTACATCCCAGTCAGTAAGTGAGTTCATCTTTATCACATTTGGTTCTATACCTGGAGGAAGACTCAACTCCTTTCCCATATACAGTAGATCTTTTTGCATTCAACCAGATCCAGCAGACATCACTGACTATTTTATATCAGGTCTTGAGGTAGACACTGGGGATCCAGTGGGGAATAAATGTGTTTCTACCTTTAAGGCTTCCACTGCAGAGAGGGTCAGGAGGGAGATGAGACATTGAAGGAGGTAGAGGGGTCGGAGTGTGGCAGTCTGTATTAATATATGGAGCATTTGGGAGCCACCGCATATTTTTGAGCAAGGGAAAGGAAGGTTAGTCTGGGAGTGAGGGGTACGAGGTAATTGAAGGAGGTCATTTGTGAGTCTGAAATTATAGTTGGTGAAAGCCCCCAAAGGCTTAAACCTGAGGAGAACAAAGCTGAAGTCTGATTAATGGGTTTTGGCAGGTTTTTTTCCCCAATATCCTTTCAAAGGCAAAAAATAATAGAGACATTGTTTTTTCCATTAATAAATACACTCAACATCTCCTTATTTGTCTGTAGCTGTTTCAAAAGAAAATAGCTTTGTTTTTAAGAGCAACTACGTAGGCCCCGGCGTAGCTCCTGCCTGTACTCCTAGTGCTTTGGGAATTTGAAATCAGTCTGTGCAACATAGAGAGAACCCGTCTTTACAAAAATAAAAATAAAAAAAATTAGCCAGGTGTGGCGGCACATGCCTGTAGTCCTAGCTACTTGGGAGGCTGTGGTGGAAGGATCACTTGTGCCCAGGAGTTAGAGGTTACAGTGAGCTATGGTAATGACACCGAACTCCACCCTGGGCAACAGAGCAAGATCCTGTCTCAAAAGAAAAAAAAAAGGACAACTATTTAGAAGTATTTCTATATTTGATAATAATTCAATATAAATTCAGTTATCTTGAAGACTTGGCATAAGCAGAGCCTGGCTAAATTACTGGGTTCAATTCCTATGGGGAGATGATGTCGCACAGGAGTCAATTGGTTAATATATAAGGAACTCCTACAAATGCAAGATAAAACTGTAAACACCTCATTAGAAAAATAAGGCAAAGGCTTAAACTGGCAACTCTAAAAGAAGTAATTCGAGGATCCAATAAACATTTCAAAACATGTTCAAATGAAGACAGCAGTGAGATACCATTTTCCTTTCATCTGATTGGATGGCAATGACAGAACCGTAGAGTGTCAGAATCTACAAGGACCAACTGATTTGGCTTCCCCACTCATTTTACAGGTGAGGAAGATAGGCCCAGATAGGGGAAGGGACACACCTAAACCCAGGGGTTAGACAGAGGCAAATTCTGAACAGATCCCCCTCTGATGACAGTGGCTGCTGAGAAGTCGAGACTGATGAACCTTGAAGAGGTTTTGCAACCTGGAAGGAGGCCTGGTTTCTGTCCTGCCAATTTGATCTTGCAGTTTTCCAAAGTGGCCACGAGATGTCAATGTTAATAATGCTAACAAGTCAACACTTGCAATTGCTCAAATATTGAGCTTATTGCAAAATATGAAGGAGTTTTCAGTTTTCAAAATGTACATTTTAAGAGGGGAAAAACCGTAAAAACACTGTGGTCAGAGTATGAGTTCAATTTTTTGTGACTTTATAAAGAAAACAGTGTATTAGGCATGTGTAAACCCTGAATAAAACAGCATTCCGAGTGTTTGCGACAAAGGAAGTTCAGGTTAGCATACAGCCCCTTTGGGACTTTTTATAAACATTGCATCTGGAGCCTGGAGTTCCCTCCAAGAAATTGTACCCTAAACCCCGGGTCAGGGTTCCTGCACGATGTGCCAAATAGTGATTTCAAAGCCCTCGCTGCTACTTACCATCCTCAGCTAAGCCACTTTGCCCTCATGAAGCCTCAGTTTTCTCTATAGGATTACTAGCTCCCTCTTAGAGTTGTTTAGAGGATTAAATAGAATGAGACAATGTATTTGAGAGAAGCAGGAGGAGATCATGTTTCTGAGTGCTGGCTCTGGGATCAGACAACTCAGTGTGGACACTGTTCGCTACCTAGCTGCATGTCTTTGGAAGGTCATTGCACCTCTTTGGGCCTCCACTCATTCATAGGTTAAAAAGAGGGCTAAAATATTACCCATCTCTCAGGCTTCCTGTGCAGATTAAGTCGAGTTATGTGGTTAAGCATTGAGCATCCTGTCTAGAACTATGTCAATAAGAATAATAATTCTCAAGACTACTTGGGTCTCTTGTATGTATCTCTGCCTTGCATTGCTGCGTTCTAATTTTTAAATATTTGTCTCTCCTCCACTTAACTATGAGCCCCTCAAATACAGATGCTGTGGGTATACACATATGATTTTAATATCCGCATCCCCCATGTTCAGCCCGGGGCTTGGCTCATACTGCTAAATGCTAGTTCTTCCTTCTCCCTCATTTTACAGGTAAATGAAAACTTGGAGAGGTGGACTGATTTGTCCAGTGGTGCACATGAGTTAGTACTTCCTCTGTTACAGCACTTGTCACTCTGAATTATATGGTGTGTTTACCTCTGTCTGCCATGCTTGACCATAAGCTCCCTGAGGGCAGGAAAACTTATCCCAGGTTGTGTCTCCAGGGTTAAAATACCATCATTAGCATAGCTAACATTTATTGAGCACATACTATGTGCCAGACACTCTTCTAAGCACTCTTTTTCATGCATTAACCAATGTAATTCTCACATATAACCTGTAAGCCAGGTACCATCATTATCTGAGTTTTACAGAAGCAGAAACTGAGACATGGAGAGGTTAACTTACCCAGTGTTACACAGTTGGTAAGTAGGAGAGCCAGGCATTCTGAATCTGGGGCCAGAACACTTCACCGGTAACTTAACCTCTCAGGCAGAAATCCTTCATGAATTTTTGTCGGCTACAACTGAATCAGTAAGACTGGAGATTGAGCAATACTGTAGTGTATCATGGGGAGTGACCCTAGGTGTGCCTTCAAATTCCATGTTGAGACCTGCTTCAAATGTACCATCCAAGGGTGACAGGAAGAACCATGTCTGCAGGGAGAACGTTCTGCAGAACCATGTCTGAGTGAGTGGGAGGGAAGGAGTCAACGGGAGGCAAGGTGCCAGGGGAACCGCTCAGCCCAGGTACCATCCAGTCTTGGGGAGCTGGGAACAGTGGTGAGGACTGTGGAGGAAGCCTGGGGGCTGGGCATCCCCCCATCCCTGCTATGAGTCTATGGTGGGACCACAGTTGTTTGTGAAGGCATGGATGAATCTGGAGGACATTAAGTGAAATAAGCCAGACACAGAAACATAAATACTGCATGATCTCACTCACATGTGGAATCTGAAAGAGTCAAACTCCCAGAAGCAGAGAGTAGAATGGTGGTTCCCAGGGACTGGGAGGTGAGGGAAATGGGAAGATATTGTTCAGAGGATGCAAACTTTATACGATGAACAACTTCCAGGGATCTCATGTACAGATCCACGTGGGTGATAAGAGATGTGCTATTTGGTTTGATTGAGCACACCTAGGGCCGCTCCCCATGATACACTACAGTATTGCTCAATCTCCAATCTTACTGATTCAATTGCAGCCAACAAAAATTCATGAAGGATTTCTGCCTGAGAGGTTAAGTTACAGGTGAAGTGTTCTGGCCCCAGATTCAGAGTGCCTGGCTCTCCTACTTACCAACTGTGTAACATTGGCTAAGTTAACCTCTCCATGACTCAGTTTCTGCTTCTGTAAAACTCAGATAATGATGGTACCTGGCTTACAGGTTATATGAGAATTACATTGGTTAATGCATGAAAAAGAGTGCTTAGATGAGTGTCTGGCACATAGTACGTGCTCAATAAATGTTAGCTATGCTAATGATGGTATTTTAACCCTGGAGACACAACTTGGGATAAGTTTTCCTGCCCTCAGGGAAACTTACACAGTGTGTATGTATATCAAATCATAATGTTGTATACTTTGAATGTATACACTATTTGTCAATTAAATTTATTTATTTATTTATTTATTTATTTATTTGAGATGGAGTCTCGCTCTTTTGCCCAGGCTGGAGTGCAGTGGCGTGATCTCGGCTCACTGCAAGCTCTGCCTCCTGGGTTCATGCCATTCTCCTTCCTCAGCCTCCCAAGTAGCTGGGACTACAGGCGCCCACCATCACGCCCGGCTAATTTTTTTTTTTTTTTTTTTGTATTTTTAGTAGAGACGGGGTTTTACCATGTTAGCCAGGATGGTCTCGATCTCCTGACCTCGTGATCCGCCTGCCTCGACCTCCCAAAGTGCTGGGATTACAGGCGTGAGCCACGGCACCCGGCCAATTAAATATTTTAAAATAAAAAATGTCTTAAGAAGAAGGCGGTGCTTAGTTCCCTGAGCACCCACAGGTGCCTCAGCACCCCTGGAAACTCAGTTGCCCGCCACATCCCTCCAGCCCGGATGGGCGGTGCATGGGACTCGTCTCCCCAGCTCTGTCAATGGGTAGTGGTTCTCCGGAGCCCTGTGCTGAAAAAGATTAGAGAAATGTCCAGTCTCTGTGGGAAGAGCATTCGAGATGCCCTCATGTGTCCAGGAGGGGATTGTGGGCCACATTTTAGCCTGTCCTGCCCCAGGCCCTCCCTTTCTGATAAACCCAAATTCTTGCAGCTTCTGCAGGCCTCCCTGGTCAGCCAGGCTGGCATTGGGGTTGTGGGCTTTGTCTGGGGAGCTGAGAAAAACAGGCGGATCCCCTCAGGGCTCCACCCTAGAATACTGGCACTGTGCGTCCCATGCTGTAACTCACGCGTGCAAGTCATACATGAACACCCTGCCTCCCTCCCACCCAGAAGGAGCTGGAGATGGTGTCTCCTGTGGCCATCCCTAGCCGCTAAGCAAGTATCCTCCCTTCCTCCATCCCTGCATCGTCTCTGCGCTGTGTTATTGTTGGCTGACATGGACAAGGTTGAACATTTGCCAAACATCTGCTCATGTCTCCTGAATGTGCTCCCAAACAGACGGGCAGGAAGCAGCACCACCCTTGAACTGCACTGCCAGGGCCTGGGAGCTGCCACACCAGGACACTGCCTGGCTTGCTTGGGGCTGGCGGGATCCCCTGAGCTGAGATCTGGTCTCTTCCTTTGGGAAGGGTGGGAGAATGGCGAGAGAAACCTCTTGGTTTTACATCCTTCCTTCCCTCTGAGTAGGGATAATGCTATGGGTTAGGGACGTTCAACAGACAGAGGCCTGTCGCAGGTGGCTGGAGATGGAAACAGGAGGAGGTTAGGGTCCCCCTGGGAGACAGAGGGGAGGGAGTGGCCTCTACTTCTGGGATAGAGATGGGAAGCAGACAAGATGTGAGTCCAAACAGCTCATTTGAGAGGTGATATGAGACAGGAAAGAGAGGCAAGTCAATAAAAGGTGCTTTTTATCAAGCAGGTAGCACTGGGGGCAGCTGGAACTCCATCCCACTACAGAACCTGAGAGGCAGGATGTGCCTCAGCAAAACCCCACCTGAAGGGTGAGCACATGGGGAGATTTGCTTCTCATCTCACATCTGTCTTTGATTGAGGACCGCTCTGGGGACGAGAACTCCTTGGCCTTTTTGTCCTGCTGCAGGGAGTGGGCTGAGAGAAAGCCCTAAGGGGAAGCCCCGGGTACTTGCAGTAGGAAGCCACAGAGGCAATTTGGGCAGGACAGGACAGTTCCTGTTACAAGTGGCAAACAAAAGTCGAAGATAAAGGGTAGATGGGGGCATGGACCCATTGCTTATTTCTCTCCTCCTCTCTTCCTGTATCTTCTTTTTCTGTTACTCTTCATGGTTACTTGCTCACCTCTTCTCTCTCCTCCCCTGCCCGTCTCTCCCCTGCCGCTTCTCCTATCTCCCTTTTTCTGTTCTCTCTCTCTCTCTCTTTCCCTATGTACCTGTCTCTCCTTCTCTCTGTTTTCCTTATGTATCCCAGATATGGAACAAGCAAGTAATGGATTGATAAAGTGCCTTCATTCCTACTGCCCAAGCAGGGGCCCTTTAGTTTAGTCCCAGAGAGACGCTTCCTCCTGTCCCCAGGATGAACACTGCTCCACTAGTCCCTTAGCTGGTAAAGTGATCTTGGACCACTTTATGTTGCCAAACACAGGCTCAGTTTGGCAATTACAATGTTGTTTTTCCGTGTCATAATGAAATTCTGAACTTAATGTAAAGTTGAATCTTTCCTTCTCCTCCAGCTCGGCTCACTGCTGGCAGGAGGCCCCTGGTAGATTTGCTTCTCCACCTCACCAGCTGCAGTTTCTGACCCTTTTGGGGTTGAAGTTTGAGGGCAGGAAAATAAATGAGATCATCAGGAAAGTTCTTTCTCGACACCAGTTCTGAGAGATCTAGCTTCTGGGTTCTCCGGTCTTGGCAGATGGCCAAGGTCACTGTCTATCTTGAGTGTTTTGAGACTTCCTTGGGGATCTCCCACTCTGCGGGGTCTTTCCTAGGGTTTCTATGGAAGGCAGATTGGTCTGTCATCCAACTCACTGCTTGCTCTCAGCCTCTGGGCATCCCCCATACTTTTGGGTTCCTCCTGTTGAGGTCTGTCTTCTCTTTCAAGGACACCACTTAGATGGGGCCTAGGATGATCCCACATTCTCTCTCTCTCCCTCTCTCTTCTAGCCCACATCTGGCCCACAGGAAAGAGCCATGGACTTTTCCAGCTCCAACAAATTCTGGGCGCATATATCCAGCCCCATGAAGCCACTCTTTCTTCTTGCCACCAAAGTAGCAACTCAATATTTCCTCATTTCTCTCTCTTTTTAGCCTTTCCAGGTGGGAGTCAGCACCAGTACTGGGTTTCCTTCAAGTGGCAGAGGGTGCTAATCAATATCCCTGGGTGACCTCCTTGAAGCTCTCTTCTGTTAACTTCAGGTGGAGGGGGACGTATTCTCATCCCTCTTTGGGGATGATGCAAGGACAGAGAACACCACCAGTTTTCTCCAAAAATCCCTTTTCTCTTCTCTAACTGCTGACTCTTATAAACCTCTATGAATAGAAAATGTAGGGAAAAAAAACTCACAATGAAAAATAATAATACGACCATAAAAAATAACATGAGGCAGGACATGGTGGGTCATGCCTGGAATCTCAACTCTTTGGGAGGCTGAAACAGGAGGATTGCTTGAGCCCAGGAGTTTGAGGTATTGCAGTGAGCTTTGATTACACCACTGCCTGGGCAACAGAGAGCGACCCCATCTCTAAAAAAGAAAAAAATAATAATACAAATAAAAACCAACACAGTGTAACAACTGTTTATATAGCATTTACATTGTATTGGTATTGTAAGTAATCTAGATATTATTTAAAATATATAAGAAGATGTGCATGGGTTATGTGCAAACACTACACCATTTACTTGCAGTTGGAACATTTACTCCCACTGCAGGTTTTTTTTTTTTTTTTTTTTTTGAGATGGAGTCTCACTCTGTCACCCAGGCTGGACTGCAGTGGCTCGATCTTGGCTCACTGCAACCTCTGCCTCTCGGGTTCAAGCAATTCTTCTGCCTCAGCCTCCCCAGTAGCTGGGACTACAGGCGCCCACCATCACGCCTGGCTAATATTTTTAATTTTTTTTTTTTTTTTTTTTTAGTAGAGCTGGGGTTTCACTATGTTGGCCAGACTTGTCTTGAACTCCTGACCTTGTGATCTGTCTACCTCGGCCTCCCAAAGTGCTGGGGATTACAGGTTTTTGGTTTTTTTTGATAGGATCTTGCTCTGTCACCCAGGCTAGATTACAGCAGTGTGATTGTAGCTCACTGTAACCTCGAAGTCCTGCTGCCTCAGCTTCCCAAGCACCTAGGACTACAGGTGTGTTCCATGCCAGACTTCACACAACAATTTAAATGTGCAAAACAAAGGACTCCTATTCTCTACAGCTATATGATTTTCTTAACAAATCTCTACCACCTGGCAAAGGTGTGATGGGGAGGAGATGAATTAGATTTAAATAAACCATAAAATCTTATTCTGATGCAATAATTCAAACAGTCCCTTTAGGTAAAATTTTTGATCTCTTAGGTTTGTCCCCACCATGCTTCCCTAACCCAAGATGGTATGTAGTGCATGTGGAGGGCTTAAAAGCTGTGCATGGCAGCAGGGGAAAAGGCAGGTTCTTGAGTCCATGAGTTGTCCTGGAGGGTCCTTGCTGAACTCTGCCATGAGGCACCTGGACTGCTCTGGGCTGGTGACTGCTGAAGGCTGACCAGCTCCCTCTGCTGATACTGGCCATAGTTGTCTGTGGCTGGAGTGATTAGTGATCTGGCCTGGTCAGTACTGTATAGTCCTTCTTGGTTGACCGAACCTCCCCTCAGTTCTCGACAGCACTGTGGCTGCCCTACTGCCTTCAGGTACAGGCCACTTTGTCCCTATAGCAGGGACCTTCTCTAGTAAACTCTCCTGCTGAATCCTCAGCTAACTTCTGCTTATCTTCTTCCACAAATTGAACTTTTCAATCATGAGCACAGCACACAGGAATGAAAAGCAGCTCGTTTGTGCTCAACTCAAGCCCCATCTCCCTGATCCTGCTAAATCATGAGTTTACTTTGATGTGGTTTCCCTTTAAGTTCTGCAAGTCATGATTTCCCTATGGTTGTATATGAGAGGTGACTCCAGCTTGAATTGGGCTTTCCCCTGAAGTCAAGTCACCTCTCTGCCTCTCTCCTCCAAAGTCGAGTTTCCTGTCCTCGACATCCAGCTGCTTCTCCCATCTACTGGCTGAGTCTGGGGTCTTTACAGGCACAGGATGGAGGTTGGGATGGGCTGTAGGTAGTTTTGGAAAAGGCAATATTCAGTTGGTAAAAAGACATTATTCAGAAAGAACCAATTGGGAAAGAGTGGGCAAAGAGGGATAGAAGTTCTCGTTTTGGGCCATGGGTTTCAGGCTTTTCAGCTTGAAGATCGAGCTTTGCCAGCTTTCCCCTGCCTGCCTAGAGTTTCTCTACTTCCTGTTTCTATCTTTATATTAATCCCGATATTTTAGGGAAGTTTAGGAAAATGCCCCCACCTGGATGCTGCTGAGGCCTGCACGGAGTTTGCTCCTGCCTGCGCCAAAGTGGCTGGCTGGTTCTAGCGCTCGCTCACCTATGCACTCCCTCCCATGAAGGGTGGGGCACAGCGGGCCCGAGTAAATAGAGTTTGATTCTGCTGGCACTGAAGCAGCCTGCACTTGCTTTCCTACATGCTCCCTCCCATGAAGGGTTGAGCATGGCAGGCTGAGTAAACAAGACACCCTTGTCATGGGTCCCATGTAGGGGTCAAGAAAACATCCTGTATCAATATTATGCTCCTTTTTCCTTCTCTTACCAATCTGCTCTTCTGTCCATTATTCTCTGAGACCAGAGGTGTTAGCTCCAATCTCTACTTCCTCTGTGTTATACCATCTCCCCTAGGGTAGCATCTTAGGCCATTGTCTCTCTCCAAGGCCGAAGGTATTTGCTTTCTATTATGGAATGAATCATGAAGTTTAGCAACAGGCCTGCCTCCTAATAAGCCAAAGAGGAATGGGGGTAAGAAAACCAATTGGTTTTCTTTCTTGCAATAAATCTAGCTTATAGAACTACTGCATGGCTGGAGATCCAGAAAATCCTATGCAGATGCCAGAAGCTGAATGACTCGTGTTGCCTTCCTACTCTACTGGTCTGTACTTGCTTGCCTCTTCTCCCATCTCCAGGCAGGTGTATGCCTCACACTGCCTAGGAAAAGAATGGAAACAAATGCAAAAAGAAAAGCATATTCCTATATTATAAAATAATATACAATATTTAAATTCTGTAATTATACAAATAGGAATGTGAGAGAACAGAAGAGGGAGAGACTCAGGGACGCTTTGTAATTGGGAAGACTTCATAGAGTGAGGGCCATTCCAGTAGAGAGAGGGGCCTATATACTAGTGTGTAATTTTTTTACTTCTTTAGTTTTTTGAGACAGGGTCTTGCTCTATTGCCCAGGCTGGAGTGCAGTGGCATGATCTAAGCTCACTGCAACCTCCATCTCCTGGGCTCAAGAAATCCTCCCACCTCAGTGTCCTGAGTAACTGGGACTACAGGTGTGCACCACCACACTCAGCTAATTTTTGTATTTTTTTGTAGAGACAGGGTTTCACCACATTGCCCAGGCTGGTCTCTAACTCCTGGGCTCAAGCAATCCTCCCACCTCAGCCTCCCAAAGTGCTGAGATTACAGGTGTGAACCACTGTGCCTGGCCTAATGTGTAATCTTGAAAGACCCATTCAGAGGACTAGACGTCCGAAGACAAAGTCAGTTAATTGTTAGGAACCATACCCTCCAAGCAACTGAATTACCTATTGACTTTAATATTTGTGAATTCTTCTGATTAAAAAGTAATAAATGCTCACTGGATTAAGTGAATGCTCACTATATACTTATACTGGATATAAGTACCTGTACTGTTAATTTTTCATGTGTCTCCTTAACATACATTTTATATGCCATATAGAGCCATCAGATTCATATCAGACTTTCTGTGAGAAAGCACATTACTTGTATAAGCCCCTGAATATTGGGATTCATTTGTGATGATAATATTTCCTGACTTCTTCTAATTAATTTAGAAATTGGTAGTAGAAATGGAATGCTGCGTTGACAGATTAGCTAGGCAACAGCAGTGAGGAAAAAAACTAAAATATGTGCATTGACAGATTGGTTAGGCAATAGCAGTGAGGAAACGGAATCATACTGAAAACCCTGCAGCCCCTGCTGTACAGTGGTAAAATATTTGTAAGACTAGCCTGCAATAACTTGGAAGGCTTATTCACTTCCTGATGAACTTGTAGCTCTAGGGGAAGGGGTTGAAAATAGAATGTTGGTAGCATGTACTGATTATTACTGTGCTTAACAAAATTTACAAGGAAGAGATAAGCACAGAAAATAATTGACTAGTTTCTAGGAGTAATAAAAGAAAATAGAGAAAGGCCAGAAATTAAAGTTGCAAAGCTAACTGCCTTTAGATGATAAATGCTAAGTAATGGAATTTAGAAAGATTTTAAATGGCCAAAGGCAAATATCAAATTAAGAGTGTGCTTTCCAGTTGGAATTAAGGCAAAAGTCAAACGAAGTGTGTGTTCCATACCTATTATTAAAATTTCCCTCTGGCTAAAATGTATCAGAGCAAATATTAGATTAAGGCTGTGGCCTTGACACCTATGGCTCCAAGTTGCCTCAAGGTAGCCACCAACATATTGAGTGAAAGAAGCTGGGGTGCCTAGAATGAAGAAATAAAGCAGCTCTGGAAACCAAGCCTTCTAAGAACAATGGGTGTGGTTCTTGGAAGAGGAACTGACTGCTGAACTTTGAGACTCGTACACCAGTGCACCAACAAAACAAAGCAACCTCCCTTCTCATGATTCTGGCCTTAAAAGGCCTGTGATTATTTGGGACCTATAACCACTCTTGAGACTCCAAGAGGCAAACAGGCTGGGAAAGCTATGCAGCCCCCCAGGAGGACACATTTTCTGAAACCAACTTCAGATGAGGCCAAGGAGGCAAGGGAAAAGGAAGAAACTTCTGAAATACATCCTTGGAGGACAATAAAAACGGGAGTGTCCTCCAGAGAACAGCCTAAAGGACTAACTAGGGAACATCTCCCACCCTCGAGGTCAGAGGTCCTCACAATGGCTGTCCAGTAGGATTGCAGGATTTCTATGGTTCTATGACTGCTGGAGTCTCCCATTTTTTCTCCTCTTTGAATGAGAGTCCTTATGGCTGTTGTCTTGTCTCTGTTCCACCACTGAATACTGGTACGTAGAAGGCAGGTAACTTGACTTCTCAGATCAGCAGTTGACAAACTATTGGCCACTGGCCAAATACAGCCTACAAGCCTTCTGCCTATTTTTTTTTTTTTTTTTTTTTTTTTTTGAGATAGGTTCTCACTCTGTCACCCAGGCTGGAGGGCAGTGGCACGATTTTGACTCACTGCAACCTCTGCCTCCCAGGTTCAAGCAATTCTCATGCCTCAGCCTCCTGAGTAGCTAGGACTACAGGCATGCACCACGACACCTAGCTAATTTTTTTTTTTTTTTTTGTATTTTTAATAGGGATGGGGTTTCACTATGTTGGCCAGGCTGGTCTTGAACTCCTGACCTCAGCAATCTGTCAGCCTTGGCTTCCCAAAGTGCTGGGATTACAGGCATGAACCACTGCACCTGGACCCTTCTGGCTGTTTTTGTAAATAAAATGAGATTTATTTACAAAAGCCAAGCTCATCATTTGCATACTGTCTGTGACTGCTTTTTGTGCTACAATGGCAAGTTGAGGAGTTGCAACTGAGATGCTATAGGCTGCAAGCCTTACATACTTACACTTTGGCCCTTTGAGGAAATATTTGGTGACCCCCGTTCTAGGATAATAGTCCCCTTGACCACGAGGAGCCACATCTGACTCAATGCAGAGACCACTGTGCATCTTCTGGAGATTCTAATCTTTTGAGCTGGGTGCCTGGACTGGATGGGACTTTGCGTTGTCTCCCATGGAGTAAGACTGAGTGTTTGTTTGTTTTGTGGAGAAAGGAGGGAGAAGAGGGACATTTGGTGACCAGAATGTGGCTGAGATAATGAATACTCACTAAATATCCATGTGCTCTTCCTAGCTGCCTTGTAGTTGGGTGTGGTCAGAAAATAAGTTCTAGGCAATAGATCATGAGTAAAAATGTCATATATCACTCCTGGCCTGAGGCATTGAAAAACTCTTGTATAATTCTTTGTGCTTTCTCATCCTCCAATGTGGAGCTCTGGAAGCATTGTGTTAAGATGATGGAGACACAAGGTGGAGACAGCCTGGATCCCTGAGTCACTTTGGAAGGTCTGACTGATACAATAAACATCACAGCTAAGTCATAATTTAAATAAAATTGAGTTTATACTTATATATTATTGATAGTGACAGGAGGCAGAGAAATTCTAGGCAGACAGGGGCAGATCCCTGGCGAAGCCCCACTCTCAAGTCAAAAAGCCTGAGACTGAGAGGAGCAAAGTGAGAACTTCTATCCCTGTTTTCCTGCTCAAATGTTGCCTTTTCCTAAATCACCCATGGCCCCACCCCATCCCATCCTGTGCCTATAAAGACCCCAGACTCAGCTAGCAGAGGGGAGAAGCCACTGGACGTTGGGGACTGTGGCTAGACATCAGAGAAAAGTGACTAGACTTTAAAGAGCTTGAAGGCATAACTTCAGAGAAGAATCCAGTTTGAGATGGCTGGACTCCAGGGGAAGATTACCTACTTGTCCCATCCCCTTTTCAGCTCCCCTTCCCACTGAGAGCCACTTTCATTGGGGACAATAAAATCCCCTGCATTTACCATCCTTCAATTCATTCACGCAACCTCATTTTTCCTGAACAATAGATAGAGCTCAAAAGCCATGAGTGCAGATACAAAGGGCCCACTGAGCTGTTAATACTTAAGCCACCTATGAATGGCAGAGCTAAAAGAGCTCTGGGGCTTCAGGGGTTGCAGGCATCACCCACCCCAGATGCTGCTTCAGGGCCTGCACAAAGTTTGTTCCTGCCTGCATAGAAAAGCGCTTGCCCTGCTCCCACAACTGCCCACCTGTGTGCTCCCTCTCATGACGGGTAGAACACAGTGGGTCCCAGCGAGTGCCAGTGCAGAAATGGCCAGCTGGTTCCAGCACTCATATACCCTAGTTCCCACCTTGTTTGCTCACATGCTCCCTCCCACGAGGAGTTGAGAGCAGTGGGCTGAGTAAACAAGGCCCTCCTATTGTGAGTCCCACTAAGAGGTCAGGAAAATATCCTGCTTTCTTATCTATATTTAATAATATAATTATATTTATGTTATTAATAGTTTCCCATACTATGTAAAATAGTCTTTGGAAACATGATTTGTAATAATTTTATGTTATTCCATTGGATTATTTCATTGATAATGCTCCATGCTTGGAAAGGTATCCTGAGAAAGACAAGTTCATTCACTGCTTGTAGGAAAACAATTTAGTGCAATTTTTTTGAAGTGCATAATAAGAGATGTCAATTAGCCGGGTGTGGTGGAACACACCTGTAGTCCCAGCTACTCATGGGACTGAAGCAGGAAGATTGTTTGATCCCAGGAGGCAGAGGTTGCAGTGAATGGAGACAGCACAACTGCACTCCCACCTGAGTGACAGAGTGAGACCCTGTCTCAAAAAGGAAATAAATAAAGAGATGTGGGGAAAAATTTATCAACCAAGATTTTTGTTTTAGCTTAATTTATAATATCAAAATTGGAAATGACCTAAATGTCCAACAGTAACCAATCTGTTAAATAAATGACAACGCATCTCCAGGCATTGCCTGTGTGTTGATGTGGCTTCTTTAGCATCAACTGGCTGGAACTTGAGACAGAGAACATGGATCTGATCTAACAACTGGCAGCTTGAATGCTCTGTCTTTCACACTGTACCTATTCATTTCCTGCCGACTGCCTTGGATTATAGATAGGGCTGGCTGAGGTTTTTCTCCTCTTAATTTTCTTGGCAACTCACGACTTCTGGCTGCAAAGACTTTTCAGATGGTCTCTTGGACATCAAACAGCTACAGGCCAACATTTGGTTACATAAAGTGCAAATGAATCATGAACATGTGGATTATATTTCTATTCAAATACACAAGGGTTTCAAATTATGGGAAATGGACTATGGGCTGTATAAATTAGCACGAGGTTTGGGAAGTCAATGGAAATGCTGAACAGATTCTCAGTTATGTCCATCTACTCTTCCCCAAAACATTCTTCCTTAGCACCCTAGAAATTACAGCTATTCAATTCAAGGGAACGCTGAATGCTAGTCTTTTCTGCAAGAGAGAGGGAAGGCCAAATGAATTTGCCAAAGGTTCTTAGGGTTTATTTATTTTGTTCCAAAGCCAGCAAAGACTGAACAACATGCAAAATATATCCTCCCTTCCCCTTGGCTTCTGTGTTGGAACTTTCTTAATTTTATCTTTCTTCAGTCTCTTCCCTGTCTTGGTGTTGCATCTCTGTTGGATGTCTTTTCCATTGCTTGTTTCTTCAATGTTGAAATTTTATAAGGCTTCGTGCTTAGCCCATTTTTTTTGGTATTGCTGTTATTTTTGTTTTCTTCTGTCTCTGCTGCTTGAACCAGAACTTAGTCCATTTTTCTTACTGTGCTTTCTATATTGTTTTAAATCAGAACCTTTGACTTCAACTACTTTCTATACACGGATGATGTTCATATTTCTATCCCCATCCCAGATCTCTCTCCTGACCTCCAGTTCCTGCATCCATATGCCCATCAGACATCTCTACTCTTTATAGCCCACAGATGCTCCAAACCATGTGTCCAAACTGAGCTCATCATCTTCCTTATCATTCCAGTTGTTTTCCCTGCATTCATTATTTTAGTAACTAGAAGTATCAGTTGCCAATGCCATTATTTAATTAGTTTAGGCAATTTTGAGTCTTCACTGTATGCCAGACACTGAGTTAGATCAGGGAACACAAAGATGAATAAGAGCTAGTATTTGGCCTCAATGTGTTCACAACCCAGCAGAGAAGATGGACATGTCAACAAATAATTACAGAGAAAGCCCAGCATTGGAAATATGCAGAGAATCTTAGTAGCGTGGGAAAGGGGCATGAATTATATTGGTGGTGGCGAGCATTCAAAGGAGAATTTTAGAAGGGTGATCCCTGCACTGGCAATCAAAGGGTGAGAAAGGTAAAGGAAGAGAGGGGACAGATGCACAAAAGCATGGAGGTGACAGACAGCAGTGAAAGCAGACAATTAGCACAATTTCAGCTTTGCTGGAGCCTGGCATTTGAAGCAAATAGACAGGGCTTTGTTATATAAAGGCTTGCATGCCTTGTTCAGAAGGTTTGGGATTTTTTTCAGATAGTTTATATAGTCTCTCATTGGAGTGTTCAGTGGCAAATATAAAGGTCAGACTTCTCCCCTTCCTCCTTTTCCTCTTCCTTCTTCTTCTTTCTTGAGAGAGGGTCTCCCTGTGTTGCCCAGGCTGGTCTTGAATTCCTGGTCTCAAGCAATCTTCCTACCCCAGTCTCCTCTCTTAAAGTGTTAGGATACAGGTGTGAGCCACTGTGCCTGGCCAAAAGGTCAGATTTCTATGGTTATGAGAGAGGATGAATTTGAGAAGAGTAAGAATGGATAAAGGTAGAGAAATTAGGAGACTCTTGGGTTATTCTGGCTGAATAGTATGAAAGCCGACGCCAGGAAGTGGCAGAGAAGTCAGTGGGTCTGAGAGATGTTTAGAATATATAACTGTGAGGGGCCAGGAACAGTGGCTCACTTCTAATCCCAGCACTTTGGGAAGTTGAGGTGGGCAGATTGCTTGAGGCCAGGAGTTCAAGACCAGCCTGGCCAACATGGCGAAACCATATCTCTACTAAAAATACAAGAAAAATTAACCAGTCATGGTGGTATGCACCTGTAATCCCAGCTACTACTGAGGCTGAGGCACCAGAATTGCTTGAACCCAGGAGGCAAAGGTTGCAGTGAGTTGAGCTCGAGCCCCTGCACTCCGGCCTGAGCAACAGCACAAGATCTGTCTCAAATAATAATAATAAAAAGAAATAAAGAAAATATAACTGTCAGGACTTGAGCTGAAAGTTGAGATAAGGAAAAAAAAGGAGTCAGGGATAGATTGTAGCTATCTGGGTTGGGTGATGTGGAATATAGTAATGGTGCTAGCAGAGAAAACACAAGTAGCTCAGAAATATTCTTGATATTTATTAGATATATTAGATATATATAGATATATATTAGATATATAGAGATATATTAGATATATATTAGATATATTAGACTGTGGTTCCTTGAACTCATCCTCCTATTTCCTGTCCCTGTACCATGGTGCATACTGGTGCCTGTGACTCAAACATGCCCACCACCCTTTTCCAGCTGGCCAACTCACCCGAGGTTCAGAGTCAATTCATTCGTCTATCCAGTGTTTATCTGACCTAACTCAGCAGGGTCTGTGCCTTCTTCTGTGCTCCCACATCTCCCAGGGCTAAGCTTTATCCCCCAAACCACCCCACTGTAATGTACTTGCCTCTGTCCCCTCTGTCAGTCTCCAATAAAGAGGTTTTGAGGACAGAAGCCTAGCAGCCATTCAGTTGCTCTTTGCTGACTACTGAATGCATCTTGGGAAGAAATGAAGGTTGTTCTTTTTAGTTACAGAATTGAAATCTAACGCATCAGAGAAATGAGGACAACATAGATGGCATCTGAGCTTTGATTTTTCTTTCTTTCTTATTATTATATTTGGAGATACGGCGTGCTCTGTCACCCAGGCTGGATTGCAGTGGCACAATCACAGCTCGCTACAGCCTCGACCACCTGGGCTCAAGTAATCCTCCCACCTCAGCCTCCAGAGTAGCTGGGATTACTGGTGCATGCCAACATGACCAGTTAATTTTTTTTTTTCAGAGATGGGGGTCTCACTATGTTGCCCAGGCTGGTCTTGAACTCCTGGACTCAAATAATCTACCCACCTTGGCCTCCTGAGCTTTGATTTTGTGACCATTGTTACCAGTGTGATCTCAGGGAAAGAGGAAAGATACAGGCAGCATGCTCTATGACCATCTAACAATGTGATTTGGGGCTATAACAACTCCTCTGGCTATTAGGTGAGTGGGAAGTTTCACTTGTGTGAGTGAATGGCCAATACCCTGGAAACAAAGCATCTGGGCTCAGGCCTTTCAGGGACCAGGGTGGGAGGAGGGTGGCTGATGGAAAGTAGTAGCACTGGTCAAAACAGCAAGGTGACAACTGGAGGCTCCAAGGTGGAAAGCTCAGTCACAGGGCTCTAGGTGGGCCTTTCCCTTGATTCCTTAGCCGTGCAGGATGGGTGTCAGCTGCAAATGAGATTCTTGAAAAGGGCAAGGACAGGAACAGGCTAAGGTTTCAGGGACAGGGGAAGAAGGAATAGCGGAGGGAGGAGGAAAGGTGAAAAAATGTCTCTAGAGAAACAGCAGAGCTGTTGGAGCAGAAGTGGTGGAGGCGCAGAGAGAGCAACGTGAGTAGGAGCTCCCAGCCTGCAGTGGGGCTGTGTCCACTGCGTATAGTGTAGACATGGAGACAGCAACCCAAGTGAGCTCCAAGCCTACAGCGGGGCTGTGTCCACTGTGTCCACAGCAGATGGTGCAGGCATGGAGACAGCAACCCAAGTGAGTTCTAAGCCAACAGTGGGGCTGTGTTCACTGCAGATGTTGCAGGCATGGAGCCAGCAGCCCAGATGAGCTCCAAGCCTACAGTAGGGCTGTGTCCACTGCAGATGGGATAGGCATAGAGTCAGTAACCCAAGTGAGCGCCAAGCTTACAGTGGGGCTGATCTGGGGGAGCCTCCAGAACTTGACAGCCTCACTACTGATTTCTTTTGGCTCTGTGGTCGATGTAAAGGAAGAGAAAAGTGTGAGATGACCTGGAAGGAGTTGAGAAGGCATCCTGGGGGGACTGGAAATACCTTTGAGGCTAAGCCTAATGTCATCCCCTCTATGAGGTCTAGCCTGTGTTCCCATTATTGGAGTTCTTCTTTCCCTCGAGCTCACTCCTGGCCTTTAAGTCATCCAGTTTACCCCCACTCTGTGTTCTTAGTTCTGCAGTCACCACTTTTGGACATAGGGCTGAGATCTGATCTTTGCAACTTGGCTCTGGGGCCTTCCTTGAGAACAGAGCTCTGGCCTTTTGTGCTAACTCTCTGTACTTTAAACAGCCTCAGTGAGTAGATCTGGCCTTGGGTGGACCATTGGCCTCTTTCTGGTTGACATCCAGCCAAACACATTCAGTTTCCCTTGGAGAGGTGGAATTCAGACAACAATCCTTTGTCCCCCCTGGCTTAGCAATCTGCGGCAGCATGAGCTGGAATACTCAGCATTCCAGCCAAGCCTCTGCCTCCTCCAGGTTTTCCTATCTAGAACAACTCAGTAATTTCTGCAAGACAAAACTGACTTAAGGTAGGAAGAGCAGAACTTACTTACCATCTTCCAAATGATGTACTTATTACTTGCTTATCTCCACCTTAAGGGGGAGCAAAGATATGATGCCCCAGGGCTTAACCCAGGACTTTCATGTTAGTTCTGGTTCCTAAGTCACTCCTGGGTGCCATGTGTTACTCTCTGGGTCCCCTATTGCTTCTTGGGTCCCTGTAATGGGCTGGTATTGGAGTCACTTTACTTTTTCCCTTTACTACAACAGACAATCCAGATGAACCTCCATAGTCAGTCAGCCAGCCAGATAGTGGCCATAAGTGTCCATTGATATTTGTCAGTTTCTCCCCTGCTCTTGTCTAGTTTGGAGGAGATAACCAAACTTTGATGGCATTCTACAATGTGATGCTGACCACAGTATGCCTGAATTCAGAGAGGTAATACAGGTGAAGTGATTAGCACGGTACCTGGCACAGAGGAAACGCTCAGGAAATGGTAGCTGCCATCACTACCATCACCGTCATCACCATCATAACCACCACCAACCACCACCACACCATCATCACTATCATCCCCATCATCACCACCACCACCACCATCATCACTATTATCACCACTATCATGATCACCATCATCACTATTATCACCACTACCATGATCACCACCATCACTATTATCACCACTACCATGATCACCATCATCACTATCATCCCCGTCATCATCACCACCACCACCATCATCATCACTATTATCACCACTACCATGATCACCATCATCACTATTATCACCACTACCATGATCACCATCATCACTATTATCACCACTACCATGATCACCATCATCACTATTATCACCACTACCATGATCACCATCATCACTATTATCACCACTACCATGATCACCATCATCACTATTTTCACCACTACCATGATCACCATCATCACTATCATCCCCATCATCATCACCACCACCACCACCATCATCACTATTATCACCACTACCATGATCACCACCATCACTATTATCACCACTACCATGATCACCATCATCACTATTTTCACCACTCCCATGATCACCATCATCACTATCATCCCCATCATCATCACCACCACCACCACCATCATCACTATTATCACCACTACCATGATCACCATCATCACTATTATCACCACTACCATGATCACCATCATCACTATTATCACCACTACCATGATCACCATCATCACTGTTATCACCACTACCATGATCACCATCATCACTATTTTCTCCACTACCATGATCACCATCATCATCACCACCACCATCATTGCCATCATCACTACTACCACCATCACTATGATCACTATCATCCTGATACCATCATCATCATCACCACCACCATCATCATGATTACCACAACCATTATTTTCAACATCATCTTCACCATCATTATCATCACAATCATCATCATCATTGTCACCATCACTATTGTCACTACCACCACTATCATTATCATCATTACTATTATGGCCACCACTGTCATTGTCATCACCATCATCCCCACTATCACCATTATCATTGCTGTTCATTGCAATTACTCATATAATCTCCTTATCTCCCACTGTCCAGGCCCAGTCTAGAGTATCATACTATCATATAAAACTCAGTAAGGGCAGCTGGTGACTGATATGTTAAACTGAAGGGGACTACTAGAGCAGAATAAGCACACTTCATCCCTAGAAAGAAAAGATAAGATGTAGTCCAGAAAGGAGAGCCATAGGCCCTGAAGTCTGGGAGTCCCTTGGTTTAGTCTACCAGTGGTCAGTCTTGAATTGGGAAGAAGCTGGAGAAAAAGAGCAAGGCTGGAACCACAGGAGGCAGAGCTCAAGAGGAGGGGTTAGGACCAGGGGCAGGTGGAAGGTTGGCTCAGAATTAGCCTTGCTAATGCTGGTGCCTGCTGCGATGTTCCTGTTCCTGTTGACTGACTCAAGAGTTGGGCTTGAGTCAGTTCTGTGAGGATAGATAAGGGTGTTGCTGGAGGACAGGAACGTGGCTTACCTATTCTGGTCTCCTACAGCATAGCTACCTGGCTCAGTGCAGGTGCCAAGGAAGTCCTTGCTGCATTGAACTGGCTTCTTGATGACAGAGGCTATGGTGAGTTTCTCTCCTGTGAATTATGCTTGCTTCTGGATTGCTCTTGGAGAAACATTTGTAGTTAACATAGTATTTGTGGAATTTTGTGTATTGGCCATGAGTAATTAATGATAAATTTGTATATATGTGAGTATATATGTACAATGTAAAATACATACACACACATATAATGTAAAACTTTTTCATTAAAACAATAAAAGGCTTCCAGAATAAAAGAATAAATTGAGACTTTATGCTTTGAGTGTGCAGAAAATATTTTTGATACATTACAATATAAGATGAGATTGGGTATTCATGAATATGCTTTCAAAAGTACAAAGTGCATGAAAGATTGATAAAGCAAGCTCTACCTATCTGTAATTTGCTGGAATGTCTGCTTGCTTGGGAGCCGCTGTGGACAAAGGAGACTTTGAGCAGAGGGTCTCTTTCTAGTCTTAGTATGCAGCAGACTGGTCACAGCAGGGCGATGAAGTGAGTTCTTCATTCATCAGCCTTCGCCATGGATGGTTGAGATGGGTGCTGGTGGCAGAGCGATTGGCATTGGTGGCCTGTATGACTCTCACTGTTTCTGAGATTCTTTGTCCTTGAGCACATCATTCTTCCTTCTAGGCCTCGGTGTCCCAGTGTGTATGATGAGTGGGCTGGTTTAGGACAAGGGTTTTCCTGATGTGCTCAGAAGAGCTCTAGGAGGCTGCTGAGGACGGGAGGCTGGGGGCAGGGCAACAGGTTTGCCACCTTGTCTTCAACCAGAACAACTTCACATTTATCTGTTTTAGCCATTGGTGTTTCATGTGAGATGTTATTTGTAAAAAGAGATCTGGTCCTCTTCAAAGTTTGCAGATCACATGGATCAGCTCATCCCTAAGTTCTTCCAGCTCTGACTTTCATGATTCCATGACTATGATCACTCAAGGCTTGGAGTGGATACCAAAGATTATTGCCTTTCCTTCTGGGCACAGCTGGGATAGGTCCTCTTCACTGATGCATCTACTTAGTTCTTGGTTGAGAATCTGTAATTGGTAGTTTTCTGGTCCTAACATAAGAATCATTGGGCATAGGTCCTACTTCCATTATTTCTTAATTCTGTGACCCCCAAGCAAGTCTCCCAACCTCTGTGGGCCTATATTTCCAAGTCCATACAATGGGGAAACTATGAGGATTAAACAACGACATGGCGATAGAGTAGTTCTTTGTAATGTGTGAGGCATATGAGTATTGATCATCATTGTTAAGCGGTTAATAGTTAAGCAGGTTTTGTGGTTTCTAGCACTATTACAGATGACTGCATGAAATTTCAGGACTTTTTTCTGAGATTTGGGATTTCCAAATCTCCAAGGTTAGAAAACCAGTCTGTGCTTTTGCCCTTCTTTGAATGTTGAATGAGGCTCAATTTGTCCTTCACGTGAATGTTGAAAAATAATAAAGCATTTAAAAATCCATAAATTGATATAATGGCCTGCCTCTATAATGTTCTGAATGCAAAAATAAATGATGAAGGCAGTGAACATTTTAAAACTAATGAGCTGGTTGAATAAGAACATTGATTTTTAGGTGCACTTACCATCCGCGGAGTTTAAGGCATTGGGGTTAATGATTACACATTAGACTGAAAAATAGTTTACTGGCATTTTCTGAGCCAGCCCCATCTCCCATGGGGTCACTGTCATGTAAGTTGTCACATGTCAAGCCATGCAGTGTGGCAGCTCTCCATGGAAATGTGTGAGAAGTGGCCAAATGTTTGAGAGACAATGCTGGCTCTTCTGATGACAGGACCTAGGATGATGTTGCAGGCCATTTGCTACACAAGGCCCCTGTGGAGAATGAAGAAACCAAGTTTTAGAGGTTTGTGATCTTGGGATGATGCTGGCAGGCAATGGCTCAGCTCCTGAAGTGTTAAATGTGATTTGACAGCATCAGCTGAGAATTCAGAGGTCCAGGCAATGGGAAACGGGAGGAAGTCGGCTGTGGGAACTGGTCCCGGGGCTGCTGTAGGTCTGGGCCCTCGGGAACACTACAAATCCATTATATAACAGGGAGTGGTGCAGTTGGACTGGATTTGGGCTGTCTGCCCCGCAGAAGTGGCCTGTGCTGAATCTGGTAGGGGCAGTAACTTGTGGCTTTGGGAGAATGAAGTAGGGGCCAACTATACAGTCCAGTCTGTACGCTAGAGGCCGCTAAACAAGAGGGAACATACAGCCAAGGGGCAGGGTTTAGGGCGGGCTCCAGGCCCACCAGGGAAGGCACAGGCCAGGCAACAGCAGCAGGAGGCAGGCTAGGCAGACCAGGTCAATACATGAGACCTGGGAAGACTCAGGGCTCATTCCAGGCACAGTAGATCCTATGCCCACGGCAGTGCGGGTCACTGTGAGCCTCGCCTGCCAAGCTCTCTGAGCCCCCCAACATCCTGGCAGCCCAGTCACAATCAGCTCAGGGCTGGGGAAGGCCCGGTAGGAACTGGAAGCATCTGTGTCCATAGCCGTGAGGGGCTGGGGGGCACAAGGACTAGCTGAGGAAGGGGACCCGATCATCTGAAGGGAGAACAGTCCAAGGGACTGTTGAGTGTGTGGGGGATACCAACAAGCTCTCAGTTCTAGGGGCCAGTAAGGGGTGCTGCTAATGGGGGCACAGCCAGCGGCCAAGAGGGGAACAGAAATTGGAATGTGTATGGGTGGCTGAAGGTATGTCTCTCCCAAGGTAGTTTAACTGGTAAGAGGCAGGACCTTTCATTCTTCGTTATAGACACTTGGGTGCAACAAAAAGTTGCTCCCTCAGCTCCTTTTACGCAGAGGAGGGATGGCAAGGATTTGGGTTTGTGTATGGGAAGAGGTCATATAGAAAGAATGAAGGAAATAGAAGACCTCCCTAAATGTGGTTTCTCCCCAACCCCCTAACGCTCATTCCAGCTTTCCAGCTTTTCTAATTTGTGGTTATAATTGGGATGGTGCCATTTGACACCCACCCGTTCTTCCAGGTTGAGGGACATAGTCTAGAGAGGAAGGAGGTGTGCAAAGAAGCCTGGTGCTTTGGGGCCTCTTCCTGGGGCTGGTGGTAGAAACTCAGAAGTCAGTGTCGAGGACCTTTCATCTGAGACACACATGCATGAGATTCCTAAGCCAAGAGGCCAAAAGCAACAGGTCCACAGCTCTAGCTTAATTTCAACACTGCTGCAAACTCAGAAATGTTAACCTCAAAAGACATGGTGTCTGACTAGTGATTCCCGATGTAGCCTCCTGATCTTCCCACCAAAGTCCCTAGGAACATACAGAATAAGATAAAAGCTTGTCATCAACGCTGGAAACTAGACATCTAGGTTGTTGTAGAGGCATGTGAATTGGTTGAGAAAGTCATTCAACAAATATTTGTTGAGCATCTACTCTGTGCCAGACATCATTCTAGACACTTGGGATAAATTGGTGAACAAAACAAAGATCTCCTCCTCATTGAGAATACAATCTCTTCATAAATGCGTAGTTCTGGGTTCCCAAAGACTAGGGCTTCCCATATTTTTATACAAATATATATCCCCTCCCCCCTCTTTAAAAATATATATAATATATAATATATATTTATATAATAATATGTTTATTTATATATTATATATTATATTATAATATATAATATATAATAAAATATTATATATAATATATAATATATAAATATATATATTTTTATTACACATAAAATATATAGTATTTTATTAAATATTACACATAAAATATATATTTCATTAAATGTTACACATAAAATATATAATATTTCATTAAATGTTACACATAAAATATATAATATTTCATTAAATGTTACACATAAAATATATAATATTTCATTAAATGTTACACATAAAATATATATTTCATTAAATGTTACACATAAAATATATATTTCATTAAATGTTACACATAAAATATATAATATTTCATTAAATGTTACACATAAAATATATAATATTTCATTAAATGTTACACATAAAATATATAATATTTCATTAAATGTTACACATAAAATATATATTTCATTAAATGTTACACACAAAATATATAATATTTCATTAAATAGTACACATAAAATATATAATATTTCATTAAATAGTACACATAAAATATATAATATATATTTCATTAAATATATATAAAATATATAATATTCCATTAAATACATATAAAATATATAATATTTCATTAAATATATAAAATATATAATATTTCATTAAATATATATACAATATATAATATTTCATGAAATATATGTACAATATATAATATTTCATGAAATATATATACAATATATAATATTTCATGAAATAATATATATACAATATATAATATTTCATGAAATATTATATATACAATATATATTATACAATATATAATATTTCATGAAATATTATATATACAATATTATATATACAATATATAATATTTCATGAAATATTATATATACAATATATAATATTTTGTATATTTTATATTTATATATATTTTTTAAGAGACGGGGTTTTGCTATATTGCCCAGGCTGGTCTCGAACCCCAGGGTTCAAGCAATTCTCCCACCTTCGCCTCCCAAAGTGCTGGGACTACAGGCATGAGCCACCATACCTGGCCCTATTTCCTCCCTTTTTGCCAAGGAACAGACATGTTTCTTTTGGCAGAAAATAAATTAGCAAATACAGAAAAAATAAATAATCCCACTAGCCTGAGATAATTTTTGTTCAAACATTGGCATATAGCCAATATGCTATTAACAAAAAAATTATATACAAATATGCAACCTCATTTATTTCCATGTGATTGAATGTCAACTCTTAAATCTCCATTGTTGTGGGTGATGGAAAGTTAATTTTGTCAATTCAAAGTAAACTTAGTCACTCTTAATTTAAAACACAGTCTCCTCTGGGTAACTACTCGCTCAATTCAGGATTTTCCCTGCTGGGCTGCTGTGTGGTATGGTGGTGTTTGGAAGGTGCACACAACTCGCAGTTGCCTCTCCACTGGAATTCACTGCGGATGTCACTTGTCAGCCTCTCGTTCGTCCAGGGAGGTCCCATCCTCACCACATGGGCTGCCGAGACATCTGGTTCTCTGATCCATGAAGGTCATCCTGCTTCCTCTGGTCTGACTGTCAAGAGCTCGCTGGGGCAGCTGGCACATCAGGACAATCCTGGGTACCTCTTCAAGGCACAGAAAACTTTCAGCTATACTCCCACCCCCAACGGAAGACTCAGGAGAGTGTCCCAGAATCTTTGTCTAAATATCCCAGGTGGATATTTCTACTCTGTGTAGACTCACACTCAAAGAGGCTCTTTTCTCCCAGAATCTCAGGTAGGGAGTGGGATACAGGTCTCTGAACTCTTTTCTCTAGTGTGGACAGCCCCTATCTCTTGGTGCCGACTTCAGAAAGGAGCAGAGTGGGCAGAGGCCCTCTCAGGCTCCAACCTGTGGCCTTTGAACGTCACCTTCCCTTCAGCTGGGCAGACTTTTATCTGCTTTTGGATAAGAAGAAAGCTGCTCAGATAGCATCTCATGTTCTTCCCAAGTTCGTGGTTTATGACATAAATTTTGTGCTTTGCGTTCTCCAGGCTTTTCTCTTTGTAGTGAAAGCCAAGCTTTTGGCATCAAAGAAACAAACAAAATAAAAACAAATCCAAATGTATTTATCTGGATAAGCCACACAAGTTTAGTGGCCTAAACAAGGCAAAGTTATTAGCTTACATTTCTGGAGGTCAGAAGCCCAACATGGGTCTTCCTGGGCTAAAATCAAGGTGACAGCAGGATTACAGTTCTTTTTGGAGGCTAGAAGGGATAATCCATTTCCTTGCTTTTTCAGCCTCTGGAGGCCACCTGCATTCCCTTGGCTCATGGCTCCTTCCTGCATCTTTAAAGTCAGCAGCAGAGCATCTTCAAGTCTCACTCTGACTCTGACCTCCTCTTCTACCTCCCTCCACTCTTAATATAAAACACAGTCTCTTCTGGGTAACTACTCACTCAATTCAGGATTTTCCCTGCTGGGCTGTTGTGTTTGGAAGGTGCACACAACTCGCAGTTGCCTCTCTGCTGGAATTCACTATAGATGTCGCCTGTCAGTCTCTCCTTTGTCCAGGACCATCCTCACTATATTGGCTGCTGAGGCATCTGGTTCTCTGATCCCTCCACTTTTTTTTTTTTTTTTTTTTTTTTTTTGAGATGGAGTTTTACTCTTGTTGCCTAGGCTGGAGTGCAATGGCGTGATCCCAGCTCACTGCAACCTCCGCCTCCCAGGTTCAAGAAATTCTCCTGCCTCAGCCTCCTGAGTAGCTGGGATTACAGGTGCGTGCCGCCATGCCTGGCTAATTTTTGTATTTTTAGTAGAGATGGGGTTTCACCATGTTGATCAGGCTGGTCTTGAACTTCTGACCTCAGGTGATCTGCCCGCCTTGGCCTCTCAAAGTGCTGGGATTATAGGCGGGAGCCACTGAGCCGAGCTGATCCTTCCACTTTTAAGGATACTTGTGATTACGCTAGGCCAGCCTGGATCATCCAGGATGATTCCTTTATTTTGAAGTCAGCTGATTAGCAAGCTTAATTCCATCTGCAATCTTAATCCCCCCTTGACATGTAACATAACATATTCACAGGTTCCCAGGTTCAGGATGTGGACATTTCTAGAGAAGCCATTTTTCTGTCCGTCATACGTTTGTCAAAGGCTTGATTCGTATCATTATGAACCATGGTTTTCAATATTACAGTCTTTGCTAGTGATTTAACAAAGTCTATTTAGGAATTCTAAAGCCAATGCTTTGACTTATTTTTTTTTTTAATAATCGTATAGATGATATGAATTGAAAGGGAAAAGCCCAAAGGGATATTGAAAAGCTCATGGTGAAAATAAAAAAAAACCTCAATTTTATTCTCCCAATCTGATCTTGTTTCATGTATGTGGATCATATTTACACCATGTTTTTCGTAAGTGATATTATTCACTTAATAATATAATGCAGACATCTTTCTATGGCAATACATCTTATTTTATCACATCATCTTAATTTCTTTTCTTTTCTTTCTTTTTTTTTTTGTTTTTGTTTTTTGAGACAGAATCTCACTTTGTCACCCAGGCTGGAGTGCAGTGGCACGGTCTTGGTTCACTGCAATGTCCACCTCCTGGATTCAAGCAATTCTGCCTCAGCCTCCCGAGTAGCTGGGATTACAGGCACATGCCACCACATCTGGCTAATTTTTGTATTTTTAGTAGAAATGTGGTTTCGCTATGTTGGCCAGGCTGGTCTTGAACTCCTGACCTCAGGTGATCCACCCACCTTGGCCTCCCAAAGTGCCGAGATTACAGGTGTGAGCCACGGTGTCCGGCCTCACATCATCTTAATATCTGCAGAGTACTCCCAGAATTTATCTAGCCTATTGCTTATTGTTGCTGCCGTTGGGTACAACTAAAATGCAAGGCCAGTTTCTGGCCCTCACAGTGCTCCTGGCACAGCTGCAGCATACTGCAGTTTCAGAGCCTAGGCAGTTCATTCAATAATCACAGTAAAGAAGAGTCAGGAAGTGCCAGTGAGGGGTCCCCACCCTCACCCAAGGGTGATGATGGCTCTCGGGGAGCTGTTCTGACTCCAGGTGCTGATAGCAGAGTTTCACCTGTAGCACTGCCTTGAGAAACGATTATCTAAAGTATATTTGCATGGGGGTGAGGGGTGCAGAGGGAGTAGGAGATTCACAGTGTCTTGGCAGTGGATTGAGCAGAGTGATGGTGATGCCAGTGGCCATAAATCTTTGGAGCCCTGAGTGGTAGCAGTGATACTGAGGCCAGAGGCACCATGGCAGGGGGCCCATCCCAAAAAGACCTGGGGCCATTGGCTGGTGACAGATAACTCAGGGACTAGACCAGAATCTGTCTCACTTGCTTTCCTGGTAAGTTTTTCTCTCTATCAAACAGAGCAGGTTTTCCCTTCCATTCAGTCTCACATTGCTATGTCCAGAAAATCATCACACTCTTCCACCAGAGGGGTGGATATTACTTTCTCAGTTTTCAGTTCTGTTTGCCGACTCACTGTATATTATTTTGGTCTTTCCAATGGTGATCCAAGGATTTATTTAACCCAGTGGTCAAATTGGTCATTTTGAATAATAGTACATCTTGTCCAAGTCCAAAAATAAAATGTCCTGGTATGAGAAGGCAAGCAGAGGAAATTGGGTAGAGTAGGCTGAAAACATTTTATAGCACCATTACCCAGAGTCCAAGTCCCTTTTTCATTTATCCCTTTTTTTGTCCTGGCATGGCAGGAGTCAGAGCGCCTTCTGTTTGTCTTGATTAAAGTCAGCCTCCACCTTCCCCCGAGCCCAATTGCCCTTCTCGGGACACAGGCTGCATTCACCATGGGTCTCTCTGCCCAAGCTCTTTGCAGATTTTATGAAAGGCGTTTTCACCTGGATTAAACAGGCACTGTGTTTGTGTGTGGTGTGTGTGAAGGAGAAAATGAATCACTTCAACTTTGGGCAAGGATTTTAGGTGTTGTGTTTGTCCCATGCAATTACATAAACACACCAGAACTCATTAAAAAAAAAAAAAAAGTAGAAGGGGGGCAGAGATTCAAGTGCTTGCCATGATCTAAACAGTGCGGCACATTTTCCATACATTAGACCTCAGAAAGGGTTGTGTTCTGCCCTCTCACAACAGACTCCAAGTCCAAAGGAAAGTTTGAGGTTTTACATTTCTGTTTGTGGTACAGGAAAAGGCTTATGATCTGAGGGCTTGATTCAGTGAAATAATATTGCCTTTATACACATTTGCTTCTCAAGGAGGGCAGGAGTTGGAAGCGACCGTTGTGAAACGTTAAAGATTTTCTGGCAGAGGGAAAGGGATTTTTTTTTCTCCCTCCCTGCCGAGGAAAAAAACAGTTCTAACGAGGAGTTACTTTGTAGTTTTAACTCATATTCAAATACTCCCAGCCGAGAAGCTGCCATCGATCCTCCCATGGACCCCTGATCCTGGTTTGAAGGAACTTTTCACAGCTCTCTCTCCCTCCCTCAAACCCTGTGTGATGAGTTTGCAGAAGAGAGTCTTCCCGAGAAGGCAGAACGGTGAGTGGAGCTACTTCTCCTATCCCAAGGAACTCAGGGGAGGTTGGAATGGAGGGGTGGACCCTTCCTGACATCCTCCCAGGGGAATGGAAGCATGGTTTTGGTCACACTGTGTAGTATATGAGTGAGTGTGTGAGTGTGTGTGTGCACACGTGTAAGTATGTGTGTGTGTGCAAACTTGTGTGCTACAATAGGACACAATGCCTGTCTTTGCAGAGGCTGGCTGAATGCTTACCATGTGCTTGGCAGAGAGTTCGGGAAGGGCAATTGCAGGACCCCCACAGGGGAGGAGAGTGAACCCTGGCCAGGGCAACGGCTTTCCATGTGCCCTGGCTTCCTCTTCAAGGGGCAGAGGCATCAGTGTCTAAAACGCTGTAGCTGTCAGGGTCCCCACCAGTTCCGCTCCAGTTTCAGCAGAAGCAGAACAGAAGAGGGAGCTGCTCAGCTCCGGGAGAAGTGAACGGAGTGCTGGTCTCTGGAGCAGATCTGAGAACTGGGAGGGACCTGCATCCAGATCCCCTACCTTCCTGCAGGTACAGCCCAAGAGATGAGAGCATTTCTTATTAAAATATTCTTCTTTTGCTCTGGAAACATAAACAGGCATCAGGGCAAAACGTTTTAACCCTTCTGCCCAACTTTTAAAGTTAACACTGGTGAAACTTCAGCTCTGTTGCAACTTTGGCATAAGAGAGTAAACACATGGTTTTCCTTAAAAAGAAGTAAGCGAGTCAAAGGCGTGTTCTGACTTTTCCAGCTCCAGAAAGATACGGCTAGAACCCTGGCATCCACTTGCTTAGGTTGCATTAAGGCATCCGCTGAAGTCTGAAGAAAGGCAGTGGGGTGTAGGGAATAAGAACCTGGGTCATGGGGCGTGGCCACCTGGGATGGAATCTTGGCTCTGAGGCTAACAGCCTCCTTGATCTTGGAAAAGGCATTCAAAGGCTCACTTTCCTCCTTTGCAAAACGGTGGTCATAAATTCTTACCTCACAGGAAGGCAGAAACAATAACTAAGATAAAGTGTGTGAAATGATCCAAATGGCATGTACGTATTCAGAGGACATGTCAGCTCTCCGAAGCAGGCTGCTCCCCTGTTCTGACACAGCAACCATCATAGATATACAGGCTTGAGGATGAAGAAAAGAGTGCTTGAGGGCCCACAGTAGCCCTGGCTCTTCGTGTAGCAGAAAGTAGGGTGAGCATTCAGGCGGTCTCCCCTTGGAGGCAGATGACATGGATGCATTTACTTCCACTGGGGATCTTCGAGGGTGGGACTTGACCTGGTGTTTACTAGGTGCTCAGTGTTTGGTGAAACTATTTTATTCACTCTGATTCACAGGGAGGTCTTACCACTTCCTACCCTGGCTGCACTGCCTTTGGTTGGGTTTCCCTGGTAACAGATGGTGAGACAGAGATTTGCGCATAGGAAGTTCATTGGTGCATGCTCTGGGAACAACACCAGTGTGGGGTGAGGGAGGCAGAACCAGACAGATGGAGAAGCTGGGCTGTGATGCAGTTGCAACACTGGCCTCAGCGGAGCCTGGAGATCCTATGGGGTTTTGTATCCCTGCAGTGACCAGTCATTGCTTGTGGGCTGCCCCTGGAATCCAGGCATAACCTTGGGCGAGAGAGCTGTCTTTGGCTGAAGGCAGTTTCCTGAGAGGGACTCAGTTGTGAGTCATCACAGGCAACTCTTATGTCAGCTGTGGGAATGAACACCTCAGTCCAGGGGTGAGGAGCTTATCTGGGTGATGCCCCATCATCTACTCAATACATTTGACGCAGTGCTTTCTTTCTCTGAGTTAGGCTGTTAGAAGACTGGGCATTCACATGCAGGGACACCTGTCCAGTTAAATCCTTGCATAGTGGTGTGACTTTGGATAAGCCCCTTTCCATATCTGGGACTCAGTGTCCCCGTCTATAAAGTGGATGGAAGGGTGTTGGACTAGACATGGCCTCTAAGAACACTCCAGTTCTGCTATTTCACATGTGCAGATTCTGAGCATGTGGTCATGGTGGTTGGATGTGTCCTCAATAATAGTTGGGTCCTGTGGTCTCTGCCAGAGGTGCCTTGACTCCTGCTGGGATATAGGAATAGAGATACCTGGGGGTCCTTGGGACTTGGCCAGCGGTCAGCAAGGAGGGGCTGGGCCTGTGGGAAGCAGAAGGAGGTTCTGCATAGGGCTGGAGGGTGGGGCGTAGGGTTTGAGGAGGATTCTGCTGCACACCTTCCCCCACCATCCCCGCAACATTTCTCCAAGAAAAAAAGTAAAACCACATGAGACACAGCCATATGTCTTTGATAGTTAAGAGCTATGTAATGTTGCCCGGGACAAGCATGGATATAGTTTTATTACTCTCTGTCTCCTCCTAATTTCCTATTTACTTTTCGATATACAAAGAGTGAAATCACTTTCCCAAACACTTGGAATTCATTTTCATTGCTTTTTTTCTTTTCTTTTCTTTTTTGTTTTTCTTTTTCTTTTTTTTTTTTTTTTTTTTTTTTTTTTTTTTTTGACAGGATCTCATCTGTCGCCCAGGCTAGAGTGCAGTGGCGTGATCATGGCTCACTATGGCCTCAACCTCCTGGGTTCAAGTAGTTCTCCCACCTCAGCCTCCTTAGTAGCTGAGACTACAGGAGTGTACCACCATACCTGGCTAAATTTTATTGTTTTGTAGAGATGGAGTCTTCCTATGTTGCTCAGGCTGGTGAGCCACTGTGCCCAGCCTGGAATTTATTTTCAACAAATTATTTAGAGGATTCTATGCTTCACGCACTGTGCTGGGCTCTGGGGATCTAATGGGACACATTAAACAAACAACTGTACACACATAAATATAACGGCAAAGAGGGTTAAGTTCTGTGGGAGGCTGTAACAGGGGAGTTGGCCTAGTCTGGCAAATCAGCGTGGGGCTTCCCTGAGGAGGTGCTGTTTGAGTTGTTTTCTGAAGGGTGTGTGGGACTTATGCTGGGGCAGGGATGGAGAAGCAAACAGGCGAATTGTAGAATAGAGATGGGAAAAGTGTTTCAAATCTTACCAGCTTAACCTAGCCACTGTGAGTTTTTTAAGTGTACATCCATCCAGTCTGTTTTTCTTGCAGCATCTTAAAAAAATTATGGTGACCTGTTAGCTAAGGGAAGAAGATCTTTTTGCTGGTGGGTCGAGGTTTTGCCTGTGTATCAGCCAGTTGTCTCTGTTCCCCATATCTGGCAGCCAACCCCTCAGTGTGCATCCCTCACTACCAGGGGCCTCGCCCTGAACCCTCGAAAGCCCTCAGTAATACCAGCAGCTCCCTCTTCCTGAGTGCTTTCAGCACCAGGCATTGATTTGGGATCATCCTGCGTGAGCACTGACTCATTGACTCATCTGATCTTACCTACAGCGCTTTATTTTTATTTTTATTTTTTTATTTTTACCTACAGCGCTGTGGGGTATATGCTGTTGTCTTTACTTCTCAGGTGAACCAAAACGAGACACAGGGAGTTTAATCAGGTGGTGAGTGGCAGGCGAGTCTATTCCATCCTAAAGCCTGTACTCTTAGTAAGCAGTATGCAGCTGAAAAAGCACAGTGAGCTTTCTACACATCCATACTGCTCACATGCTGATTCTTCCACTCGACATTGGTTGTGGATAACTTCTCAGTTCCGACAAAGTTATCTGAACCACCAGTCTTACCAACCTCAGAAAATCAGATCAGATGCCTGTGCAGTAATTTATTTAACCACTCCCCAATTATGGACTTCTTGGCTTGCTTTCAATTTTATGTTTTCCAAAATATCATCATAAATATTTTCAAACATATGGAAAAGAGGAAAGAATTGTAGTCAACATACCTATGTCCATTATCTAGATTCTACAAATAACATTTTACCATATTTGCTTTATCACATCTATCCATCTCTCCATCCCTCTGTCCATCCATGCATCCATCTTTTTTTTTTTCTTTTTTAAATATAGAGATGAAGTCTTACTATGTTGCCCAGTGGGGCCTCGAACTCCTGTCCCCAAGTGATCCTCCCTGCCTCAGCATCCTAAAGTGCTGGGATTACAAGAGTGAGCCACCATGCCTGGCTATCCATCTTATTTTTGAATGCATTTCCAAATAAGTTGGGGATTAAATAAAGAGTACCTGAGGGCCCAAAGTAGCCCCCCTGGCTTCCTGTCTAGTAGAAAGTAGGGTGAGGATACAGGTGGTCCCCCTTTGGAGGTAGACTATGTGTATGCACTTACTTACACTGGGGAACCTTCCAGGGTGGAACTTGACTTCATCATACATCCAACTTTCAATATTTGTTTGCTGTTGTTCTTTCAGGTAAGACTTACATACAGTGAAATGTATGTATCTTAAGTGCACCGTTCAGTTCATTGTGAAAGTGTATATCCCAGTGTAAAGCACACCCCTAGCAAGGCATAAAATGTTATCATCACTGGCTGGGTGCAGTGGCTCACATCTGTAATCCCAACACTTTCGTAGGCTGAAGTGGGAGATGGCTGATGCCCAGGAGTTCAAGACCAGTCAGTGCAACATAGCAAGACCCTGTCTCTACAAAAATTAAAAATTAGCTGGGTGTGACGGTGCACACCTGTAATCCCAGGTACTTGGAAGGCCGAGGAAGGAGGGTTGCTTGAGTCTGGGAGGTTGAGTCTGCAGTGAACTATGATTGTATCACTGCATTCCAGCCTGAGTGACAGTAAGACTTTGTCCACCCCCACCCAAAAAAATTACCATCATGATCACCCCATAAAGCTTTCTTGTGCCCTTCTCAGTTGCTTTCAATTTTTGCTAATAATACACAACTTGTTGCTAACTTTAAAGACCTGATTAAATAAAATATGGCACCTGCTTTGTCCTCCTTTGACCACGGGGACAGAACCCTTGCCTGCAAAGGCCCCCAACTGTGGTGAGCAGACCTTATGATGAGTTCAAGTGTAGACTTTGGCTGGGGGTTCTGGGACAAGAAAGCAGCACCAAGCCGTGGGTTATTCTGGGCTAAAGGGCAACAAGGTATAGAGAGTGGTCCTGGCTATCTCTGGGCTTGGGATTAGGGTTGCAGTTTTGGGTTCTGACAGTGAGGTTAGAAACAGGCCAGGGCAGAGGAGATGGAGCAGGGGTCCCATGAGTGGTGAGCACTGTATTGAGGCTTTGTATGTCCTTGTCTATCCTGAAGGCCTCGCCTGAGCCCCCATGGACCCTGAGGCCCAGTGATGGGTGCCAAGCTGTTCCCACTAGAGTTGTCCTCGTATTTCCTGCTGTAGTCCAGACTAGAACAGGCACTGGAGGCAATGCATGTGCCTTTCGCTGGCAAGATGAATACAAAAACAACACCAAATAGACTGCAGGTAGTGTTGGGCAGATGTGCTTTCAACCGTCTGAATCGCTATGTTGTTATGAGGCGGAGAGGGGGAGGGTATAGACACGGGTATTTCTGGCTCTTGCACACTGCTGTTCTTTTCTTCCCATTGCAGAGGGTGTGTGGGGCACTGTGGGCAGGATGGAGCTGAGGGAAGGCAGAGCTGGTATTTGTTGAACGTCCACTGTATTTCAGGCAGTGAGAGCATTCTATATAAGTCTAATAATAACCCACTTTACAGATGAGGAAGCTGATGCTCAGAAAGAGGACTGGCTTCTCTCAGGTCACACACTGGTCAGCAGCAGCCCAGGGGATAGGAACTCAGGCTGCTGGACTCCTGGACCAGTGCTCTTTTTAATGCAAACCCTGCCTCCTGTGACTAGGGTGTGCACGTGCATATGTATGCCTGTAACAGGTTAGATCCATGTGTTGATGTGTCTATATTGTCTCTGTGTCTATGCATCTGATCACAAAGAATCCCTCTCTCCCTCCTTCCTTTGCCCTTCTTCCTCCCTGCCTTTTTTTCTTCTTTCTCTTCCTCTTCTCATCCTTTCCTCTAACGGCTACTTAGCATCCAGTTTGTGTCAGGTACTACACTCAATACCAGGGCTACAAAGAAAGATATGGCACAGCCCCTGGCAGCAAGGCTTTATTCCCTTACTGGATAAGGCAGACACACGGATGCGAGAGCTCAGCATGGACTGCTTTGGGAGGACAGAAGGGCAGCTCCTTATTTATTTCTTATTTATTGAAACAAGGAGTGCAGTGGTGTGATCAAGGCTCACTGCAGCCTTGACCTCCTGGCTTAAGCCTAGGCTTAAGCAATCCTCCCGCCTCAGCCTCCTAAGTAACTGGGACTAGAGGCACATGCCACCACGCCAAGATAATTTTTTTTTTTTTTTTTTGAGACGGAGTCTCACTCCATCACCCAGGCTGGAGTGCAGTGGCCGATCTTGGCTCACTGCAACCTCCACCTCCCGGGTTCAAGCGATTCTCCTGCCTCAGCCTCCTGAGTAGCTGGGATTACAGGAGCCCGCCATCATGCCCAGCTAAGTTTTGTATTTTTAGTACAGACAGGGTTTCTCCATGTTGACCCAGCTGGTCTCCAACTCCTGACCTCAAATGATCTACCTGCCTCGGCCTCCTAAAGTGCTGGGATTACAAGCATGAGCTACTGCACCTGGCCCATACCAAGCTAATTTTTCATTTTTATTTTTGTAGAGACAGGGTCTTGCTGTAGAGACAGGGTCTTGCCCAGGCTGGTCTTGAACTCCTGGCCTCAAGTGATTCTCCCGCCTCAGCCTCCCAAAGAGTTAGGATTACAGGTCTGATCCACTGTGCCCAGTCAAGGCAACTCGTGATTTAATGTGTGAGTTGGGAGGAGGTGTCAGGGAAGTCTTCCTGGAGGAGGTGATTCTGAGCCAAACCTTGAAAAACATATGAGAGTTCGCTGGAGGCAGGGCTTGTTGAGGCCCTTGCTTAGAAAGGGCAGAGTGTGCTGACATGTGGAGGTGGAAGGACGCACGAAGCATCTGGAGGAACTTCAAGCATGGGGGAGACAAGCCTGTGTCCTTGGGCAGGGATTTAAAATTTTTACTTATTGAGTCAGTCATGTCATGACAACAACAAATTAAGAGAAGAAAGTAGGGATTTCTTAATCTTTAAAAATGTTGCTTTCTGATGCAAGGCAGGAAGCGGCGTTCCTCAGATACTTGTGTGGGCAGAAAGACTGAAAGCGTGGGACAAATAACTACTTTGCACAGCCGGGCACCATCCACCTCGAACTCCACCCTTGTCCTGTCTGAAGCCACGCGGGCCAGGGCCCCTGGCCAGGGCATCTCAGACATTCTGTGAGACCAGAAAAGACGAGGGACTCAACTGCCTCCACACCCTCGTAAAAGGCAAGACCCCAAACTGAACACACGGTTCCTGCCAAAGCCTTGCTGAGTGGAAACATTCTCCCCCTTCTCCCCCCGGTGTGGCATTCATTAATACCTGGCCTTTTCTCGTTGCCAGGTGGTGCTGTGCAAACCATCCTAATCTTGGCCTTAAAAATAGCACCACCCAGGCACTGACCACTCCCTCCCGCTGTGGCGTTTAACCCTTTCTAAGCCCACCCATGTGATAGGGCTGAAGGGGATGGGTAGGGATCTATAGATGCTCAGCAGGGCAATGTTTACTTACTCAGCTTTTGTTACAAGGGCAAGAAGTGACTGGATTTTGTTGTCAAATAATCCTGGGTTAACATCCTGGCTCTGTACTTTGGGCTTTGAGTTGTTTCACTCTCTGTGATGTCTCTTCCTCCCTTTCTCATAAGAAAAAGGAGAAATCATTATGGTACCAACCCTCCAAGTGAATTGGGGAGCTGGATACTGTGTGGATGGTACTTAGCTTTGTGTCTAGCTGTTCCATGGTAGGCAGGCCTATGCAAACCTACCCCCAAAGGCGGAGGAAGTTGAGGGGCCAAAGAAAGAAGCTGAAAAATCCAGTTTCTTAGAAAGAAATGTTGAATAGGGACTTACGACCAGAAGCCATGTCTGTGTCTAGGATGGCGAGACAAGATGGTGAATCCCCACAATTACACCCCAGACCCAGGGTTTATATATCATAGGAGAGGGGTACAGTGCTTCAGAAGGAATGGGTAGGGTGATTGCTTAAGGTCAGGATTTATGGTAAGTACAGTAACATCAAGATTGTTTTGACCTAAGGGCAGGATAAGTACATGCTCTTATACAAGGAACAGTAGATAGACTAGAAACCTTCCGAGACTTTCCTGGAACTGGAGTTAATCAGAATCCAACATGGGGGATTAGCACCCTAGATGGAGTTGCCTCAGCCTCCACACTGGCCCACAGCAAGTGCTGCACAAATGCTTGTTGTTGCTGTTATTAATCAGCCAAGGTTCTATATCTCTAAGTATTTTTTCTTTGTTTTAGAGCCATGAATTAAACCAAGTGATTCTTCTTGTCATAACCAGAGGGTCATGAATGCTCTTGGAAGTAAACTCTCTTCCCTTGGAGAGAACATTTTGTTTCCTAATCTGTGGCTTCTAGGAGCTAAGAGAGATACTGTGAATATGTTTTTTAAGTTCCATTTAAACCTGGGCCTAATCACATAAATTACGCTAAGGAAATGTCTAGAAGAGCTCTTTGTAAACTCGAAACTACAAACAAATGTAGAAACTCATTACATGGCATTAGTCATTTATTATTCTTTCATTTATGCATTGATTCACTCAGTAAATGTTTATCAACCCTTTATGGGCCAGGCATGCTCTAGTGCTGGGGACCCCACAGTGAACAGACTGATCAGGTCCCTGTGTGGGACCTAGATGGTGCGGATAGGTGGTATGCAAGCACCCAAGCAGACTAACAAGACAGCTTCAAATGCTGGCAAGTTCTATGAAGAAAATAAAATAAGGAGAGGTAATGGTGAGTGCCTGGTTTAGGTTGAGTGGTCAAGAAAGATCTCGCTTAGGATGCGGAGTCAGGGAAGAGCCAGCCATGTGAAGACCTGGAAGATGAACTTTCCTGTAAGAGAAAACAGCTAGGGCAGAAGCCTTAGGGTGACATGGGCATGGCTTATTCAAGAGAGAGCCAGAAGGCCAGGGTGGCTTTGGGATGCAGCGAGCAGGAGAGGCAGAGGTGGAAGCTGAAGTTTGGGAGATAAGGGTGAGATCATTTAGCTCCTTTGGGACACTGTAAGGAATTTGGGTATTATTTTGAAAAACAATGCAAAGCCTTTGGAAGGGGCGGAGCACAGGGCATTTTTAGGGCAGTAACTACATCCCTCTGTATGATACTACAGTGGTAGATCCATAACGCTACGCACTTGTCAGAACCCATAGAACTGCACAACACAATGGGTGAACCATCACGTAAGCCATGAACTTTAGCTAATAATCATGTATCAGTATTGGTTTATCAATTGTAAAAATGTACCACACCAGTGCAAGATGTTAATAGTATGGGAAATTGTGTGTGTGGAGAGCGAGATCGGTATTCGGGAGTTCTGTACTTTCTGTGCAATATTTCTGTAAATCTAAAACTGCTCAGAACAATCAAGTTTATTAAATTTTTTAAAAAGTGGTTGGGTGCAGTGGCTCATGCCTGTAATCCCAGCACTTTGGGAGGCCAAGGAAGGAGGATTGCTTGAGGCCAGGAGTTCGAGACCAGCCTGGGCAACATAGACCATGTCTCTACAAAAAAAAAAAAAAAAAGCCAAATGTGGTGGCATGTGCTTGTTTTCCCAGCTACTCGGGAGGCTGAGGCTGGAGGATTGCTTGAGCCAGGAGTTTAAGGCTGCAGTTGCTATGATCATACCACTACACTGCAGCCTGGGCCACAGAGCAAGATGCTATCTCAAAAACAAACAAACAAACAAACAAACAAAAAAATAGTTTTTAAAAGTAATTCAAGCCCTTGCAAATGTTATGCTGGTGAATGTCATGATCCAATTTATATTTTCAAAAAGCCTACCTGCTATTATGTGAAAAATGGGTTATGAAGGTCTACGTAGGAACCAGAATCCCAGTTAGAAGGCGAAAGCCATAATCAGGCAAGAGGCACTGGTAAGAGGAGGGTGGCGGCAGTGAAGATGGAGAGAAGCAGAAAGAAAGTGGGATAGCTTCTGGGGATAGAGCCAACGAGAATCACTGATAAATTGGATGTGATGTGGAAGGTCAGAGAGACAGAGGGATCAAGATGAATAAAAACTCACAGAGGGCTTATTCTGGCAGGCACTGTTCTAAGAACCTTACAAGTATTACCACATTTAGTGCTAAACAAACCTTGTGAGGTGGATGTTGGTGCACTAGCCAGCCTGCAGATGACAAAAGCAGTCCACAGAGAAGTGCCTCTTTGCCTGCCTATCATCATGCACTTGGGCAGGGACAGACCTGCGAGATGAACCCAGGAATTTTGGCTTCAGAGCCTGTGCTATGTTCTTCCCACCTTGATACTGAGTATTTTGGCTTGGGAAATTGATGGATGCTAGTGACAACTACCAAAATGTGGAAGTTTAGGGAAGAAACATTTTGTTAGGGGGAAATCAAGAGTACTATTTGGCAGTGTTCCTTTTTTTTTTTTTTTTTGCCTCACTGAATAAGAGCCAGGCAATGTTACTTTTGAAATTTAAGTTAAACCCCAGCTGAAGATGTTAGGCAAGTGGTAGGAAATAACAGTCAGAATTCAAGGAGAAGTCCAGGGCTGGAGAAGTGAACTTGGGAGTTGTTGGCATGTGCGTGGTATATTTGCCTGTGGACTGGCTTCAGCTGCTTGTTGTAATTGTATAGTACCTTAGTGATGGAATATTACTTTGAAAGGATGCAAGCCCGATGGACAGTTTGAAAGAAAAAAAGGCCAGAGGGAGAGGGCAGCATGGTCTAGATGGAAGTCAGCTAGAATTTTCGTATGAAGTTAAAACCTTTGGTTTGAATCTATATGTTGCTGTGGGCCAGGGAAAGAGGGGAAGAGAGCCCGGGAGTGGGAATCAAGGGATCGATGGCTTCTGACTGCACAGCCTTGGACGCACACTTTTTGGACACGTAACTTCTCTGAGTCTCAGTGTTTGCATCGGTAAATGGGAACGTACAATAAAATCGTCAAGTTTTGGCCTCGACCTTCTCTCTAAGTTGAAAGTGCTAAATGCAGAGAGAATTTATTATCATCATGTTGTGATGTTACATTACTAGTTAAAATTGTTAAATTATATTTTGCATCATGATAATACAGTTCGCATGACCGAAAGTGTACAGCATAAAAAATTCCCAAGGCATTTTATAGATTGTGAGACAGCTCCTTGCTCAGACCTCTGAGCAGCCCTGTCAGATTATTGGGTTATTGTTTCCATTTTGTGGACATGGAAACTGAGACTCAGTAAGGTAAAAGGACTTGCAGTTGACAGAGCTGCTTAGTACAGAAGCTGGGGCTTACTGGTCTGACTCTAAGCTCTTTATTTTGCCATTGTTGGAACAGAATAGGAGATGACCCTGTCGTGTCATTTTAAGGACACACTTTCTTTTGCCTTCTGAATATTTTTACTTGCCACAACAAACATGTATTACTTTTATAATTAACATTTTGAAATTAAAAATTTTTGTAATTTTAATTTTTTAAATTAAATTTAAATTTGTAATTTTAATTTTAATTTTTAAAAATTAAATTAGAATTTTTAAAATTAAACTTTTTTAAATTAATTTTTTAAAATTTGTAATTTTAATTTTGTAATTAAAATTTTTGTAATTAAAAATTTACTTTTGGAAATAAAATCTTGTAATTAAAAAATAGGAGAATTAGAAGGAAATACAGGTTATTGGTTATGAAACTTTAGCAAGCATCAGAATCACTTGTTGAACAGATTTCTCAGTTCTGTGGGCTGGAAGGGCCAACAAGGTGAGCAGGCTTCTGCTTGGTTAGCTGTTGGCAGCATGCTTCCCCCTCTATTGCCTCATTCTCTCAGTAAAACTGTGCAGTAGAAGTTTCTAATTTCATCTGGCAGACAATTAATTTCATCTAATTTTCATCGTAGCAGACTAAGGCTGTGAATGACCAAGATCACACAGGAAGCTCTTGGTTGAGCTTGAAGTGGTGCTTGAACTTCCTAGTTCTAACCAGGGCGGGGCTCTCTCAGCTGCGTCTTCCTTCCCCTCTCTTCTGGCTTGCAGTGAGCTGTACTATGGAGTGTTGGGCAGGGTGGAGACTCTTCTTTTTCTGCAGGATGTCCTGAAGGGCAGATGGGTGACAAAGTTTCCACCTGGAAGCGCAAACCACCCGTATTAGGAAAAATCAGGGCCAAGTCTCAACTACACTTGGAATAAATTTTCCTTCTGAGAGTGAGAAAGAACAGATCTTCGGAAAATAGAGGGAGAGGCGGGAACTGGATTCAGGTGCTGATGACAAGAGAGAGCTTAGACTTAGTGGAGGAGGGAGGCTGTGGGGCCCTCCCAGGCTTCAGGATCCAAGAAGGGCAAGGCCAGCCTCCATAGCCCTGGGGTGCTGAATTGCTCCTCAGCCCCTCTGCCAGAGCAAGACGGAAGTGGGGCCTGAGTCTATCCTGGCCCCACCGCACCCAGGCCATTGTGAGAGAGATTGTGGGTGTGAGCTGAGCAGGCGACACTGACAGAGGCGCTCACTCCCTGCAATTTAGAAATTCTTTCACTGCACTCCAGACTCAGCCCTACAATGTCCCCTGTGCCTGCTGACAAAGGCAGCTTTATCCCCAGAGTGCTCCCTCCTCCCATGCTTCCCTTGCGACCATGGGCCTGGGTTCTCCAGCAGCAGCGGCTAGATCTTTACAGCTTTGCATGGAATTTCAAGGGCTTCCTACAGTTGCACCTACACCCTCATTAAAGCCCCCAGGAAGCCCTGAAACATTTGGTGCTGAGCATTGGGAAACAATTCCATTCTTTAGAAGAGAGGTCCACACAGAAACCTCAGGCTAGCATGTACACACGGCTCACAGAGACTGAGCTTAGGAGAGATGTGTGGGATGCTCTTTGCGGGGCAGATGGGTTAAATGCCACCCTACGATTCTCCAAGGGGCTACGTGGGGGAAAGGCACTCCGGTCTCATGACAGTAATGCCAACAGGACACACACAAAAGTGCCCCATTCTTTTATGCTGCAATTTTCAACATGCTCTGTATACGTCAGGTCATGGGCTCTCACACTTGAGCACGCACCAAAATCACCCGGAGGCTTTGTGAAAACAGAGTGCCAGAGGGGCTGCTTCAGGAGGTCTAGGCCAGGGCCTGAGAACTTGCATTTCTAGCAGATGCTGCTGATGCAGCTGGCTTGAGGACCGCTGAGTTACATACGCCTCTGAGAGCCAGTCTGTTGTTTTGGGAAAGGACGGCACAGACAGGAAATGAGATGCTATGGGAAAAGCCTGGGCTTTGGAGACAGGTGGATTTTGGCTTGCTAACTTGCTAACTGTGTGACCTTGGGGAAATTGCATGGCACGTAGTAGGTATAGGCTTTAATGAACGTTTGTGCAGTGGCTTTCTTTGTCTGCCAAGTAGGTGATATATTTACCAGATTGATGGCAGGATTGTATGTGATGACTTTTTTTTCCTCTTTTTATTAAATTTTTATATAATTTGAGATGAGTTCTCACTATGGTTTGCCCAGGGTGGTCTTGAACCCCTCCGGCTCAAGTGATCCTTCTGCCTCAGCCTCCTCAGTAGCTGGGATTATAGGCTGTGCCACAGCTCCCAGCATGTAATGAGGTTTATAGAAATCTCCTAGCAGTGTGCCAGGCACATTGCAGGTACCAAGTCATGTTTGCTACCTTTCTGCTCTCCTAGTCATTTCTGTGTTGTCCAAAGAAGGCAGGGGCAGCTGGGCTGGACCAAGGAACCTCACTGTGGTTCTGTAGCTCTGCACTGGGTTTGCCTCCTGGGTGTTGCCGGCCAGCCCAGCAGATGGTGGACCTTGTTCTGAGGCTGAGCTTCTCAGCACTGGCAGCCCCCCTTTTTGGATCAAGCCTTTTCACGTGGAGCAGTCAGATGGCTCAGATCGGGAGTCTTCGAGCAAATCCATGCCAGGTGGGACACATTTGTCCTGAGTCACCTGTCCAGAGCAGGTGGTGAATATTGTGTCCTACTCACAGCATCTCAACTATCGGAACCTGGGATCTGACTTAAAGGCCGGCCTCCGTCTGAGAACTTAGCGTCCATTTCTCAATCCTTGCCGGCTCTGACCCAGGCCTGGGCCACAGGCTGTCCGGGAATAAGTGGTGCTGCAATCCCTGCTGGGCAGCTGGAGAGAGGAGCAAGGGAGGTGGCAGCCCCGGGGGACTGTGCATAGGGAGGTAGGTGGGCACCAGGTGAGTGAATGTGTGTCAGGCAGCTGCTCTGTCCAGGTGGCCGTTACCGGAGGGAGGAGGCTGGGCCTCTCTGACCTGCATGGGGAGGGTCTTGGTTACTAGGACGTAACTTCATATTTGGAAGTGGTGCTGGGGTCAGGGGCAGGAGCAGAAGCCAGGATTGTGTTGGTAGGAATCTGTGTCACCATGTCACACAGGTACAGGAGGAAGCAGCTTCAGAAGGCCAGGGCGGGCAGAGGGATATCGCTTGACCTGGCTCTGCGGCACGGGGAGAATTCGGTCCTGAGATTTCGGACTTTTCAGCCTAGTCTCATCCTTGGTAATGGGGTGTGGAAGGAGGTGGAGGAAAGGAAGGCAGCGGGAGAGAGAAAGGCCACGGGCACCTGATGGTGGCTTCTCTGCTGCCTGGCCAGACTCCTTTTCTCCAAAGTGGGCACAGCAGGTGGGCATCTCTGCAGATTGACCATGGGAAAAGTGTTCACTCTGCTTGCTTTTTGATAATGGTCCCGTGACTAATTCCTGCATTGGTAGGTCCCAGGATTGGTGTTTTTTGTTTTTTGTTTTTTTCTTTTTTGGTCCATAGCAAGTTTGCTTTCTGTAGCTGGAGAATGAGGTAACAGCACAAGAATAGAGGTTCCCTGGGGAATACAGGGAAGCATCTGCTCCTACTGCCCTTATCAGGTGAAGTCCTCCCACTTCAGGCTGAGCCACACAAAGACGACCCCTTTGTCCCAGGAGGCCAGTTCAAGCTCCCACCGGGTTCCTGGAAGCAGCCTGGGAGCTGCCGTCTCTGTGGCTCCCCTTCCTATTTCTCCAGTTTCCCCTGGAAGGAGAAGACTGTTCAGCCTGTTTCCTCCTCTCTGTTCTCCTTCTTTACCCTGAAGTTAAGTGATGGTCAACATTTATGAGCACAGTAGAAGGCACCTCCCCTGCTACAGATATGATGTGGGCATGAGCCGTCAGGTGGGTCAGACCCTTGAAGCCTCTACTGTTCATTTATTCAATCTCCAGTGAGTCTTTTTAATAAAACTTAGTACCCCAACCATCTCCTGGCCACTCTTCCTGCCCCAGGCACCACGCTAAAATATTCACATACCTCATTTCATTTAAACCTCACAACAACCTGGAGCTTAGGGAGTGTATCCCCAAACTGAGAGGTGAGGAGGCTTGCACAGGACCACTCAGCTAGACATTCCCAGGACCCGAACCGAGCCTGTCTGACTCCAAAATCCATGCTTTTGCTGGCTTTGTGGCATGTCTCAATAAATACTTAAGTTTCCTAAACACAAAGATGGTCATATATCCATAGGGTTAAAAAAAATCTCCGTTGGATGCAATTAACTATAAAATTATTATTTTCTAATTCTTTGTATTCATGGAAACCTTTTTAGAATTAAAATCTATCATGAAAGCTCATGTATAATCAGTTAAGGCAGAAATTATTTTGGCAGAGGCAGACCAGGACCTTGAGACCTGCCCTTTTGTCAACCCCTCCCCCTTTCTGGATCCCAGCAGTGGCCCAGGGGTATAGGAGTGAGAGGGAGGGAGGTACACTTTGAATTGAAATCTACTGGCCGGGCACAGTGGCTCACGCCTGTAATCCCAGCACTTTGGGAGGCCAAGGTGTGTGGATCACCTGAGGAAGGGGGTTCGAGACCAGCCTGGCTAACATGGTGAAACCCCATCTCTACTAAAAATACCAAAAATTAGCCAGGCATGATGGCAATTGCCTGTAATCCCAGCTGCTCTGGAGGCTGAGGCAGGAGAATCGCTTGAACCCAGGAGGCGGAGGTTGTGGTGAGCTGAGATCATGCCACAACACTCTAGCCTGGGCGACAGAGCCAGACTTCATCTCAAAAAAAAAAAAAAAAAAGAGAGAAATCTCTTCACCAGTAGAAGGTCCTCATTCCTTAATTGGCCTGAATTGGCTATTCATTTCTCTCCTCTCTGCTCACACTCCAGGCTCCACTGCTCTGAAGAGATTTGCTTTGACCCGAGTACAGAAGGATCTCTTCACCTCAAAATGCTCATTCAGCTTTCAAGCCCTAGCTCATGGGTTTCAAATTTTTATGGATTTTGCAATATTTGCATTATATACTTAGCCTCGGTTCAGCATCTCTAATCTGAAAATCCAACATCCAAAATCTCCAGTGAGCATCTCCTTTGAGTGTCATGTAGGTGCTTAAAAATTTTCAAATTTGGGGGCATTTTGGACATCAGATTTTTGAATCAGGGAGCTCAACTTGTAATACCTTAAATTTGTATTGTGCAGGCTAGGCACAGTGGCTCACGCCTGTAATCCAAGCAGTTTGAGAGGCCGAGGCGGGCAGATCACTTGAGGTCAGGAGTTCCTGACCAGCCTGGCCAACATGGTGAAACCCTGTTTCTACTAAAAATACAAAAATTAGCCGGGCGTGGCAGCACATGCCTGTAATCCCAGCTACTCAAGAGGCTGAGGCAGGAGAATTGCTTGAACCCGGGAGGCAGAGACTGCAGTGAGCTGAGATCATGCCACTGCACTCCAGCCTGGGTGACAGAGGGAGACTCCATCTCAAAAAACAAAAAAAAAAAAAAAAATATATATATATATATATATTTGTATTTTTATTGTGCATTTGAGTTGGTAATACATTTTCATATATAGGTTACGTTTTGCTATTAAAAAGCAATTCATTGTGAATAGCAATATGCTCATAAACATGGGGAGAAAATAGGCGTGGGGGCAAAATAAACAAATAGTTTCAAGAACTTGGAGTTTTGGTTAGCTAGGAAGGCAGCTTGAAATCAGGAATTTACTTCAAGTTCTTCTTTCGAATTCCTGTTGAAATAAGGACGAATCTATGTCAGTCTTGTTAACTAGACAGGGTTGCTCAGTGTATGCCAGAAACACTGAGAAGTCTCAGTGGATGTCTCAGGTGGATGTGAAGGACGCTGGGTGGAAGAGCGGAGCCCATCAGGAGGGAGGCGCTGTTCTTGCCACAGCTGGAGATGCTGGAGGAGAGGTCTGCTTTGAATGGGAGCAACTGGTAATGCTGGACGGTGACCCTATGCTGGGATCTAGCGTGGAGATCTCCATCGGTCTTGCCCCTGGCTTAGTCTTGGCATGTGCAGCTGGGATGGAAATGCTCCTCCAGTGGACAGTTACAGCAGCTAGGACATGGCTACCTCGCTCAGCCAATAGGAGGCGGTCACCTACAAACATCCCTTCCAAAGGTCCAAGGCTCCCCTGAGAACTTGGATGCTGGGGAATGATGCACCTTCCCTGCTGCTCACTGCACCTCTCACCTGGCAAAGAAAAGCCACAGGAAATCTAAGCCCTTTCTGCAGTCTGGCATGAGCATATGAAAGATTCCAACGAGGAATTTCAGAGCCCATCCCAGCTCCGAATCTGAGTAAGCACAGACCTCTTGAGTAGGGCTGAGCAAATGCGGCAAAATCAACGCACATATGAAAAGATTCAGTGGCCCGAAGAAGGGAGCTAAATGAGGAATCAAAGCAAATACCCCATATGGAATTGCTATAAAAAATCAGAGAAAACCTGAAAGTAGTGGTTTTCAAGCATGACCCACTAGTGGATTGAAAATCAAGTTAGTGGGTTGGAACCAACTTCTTTTTTCTAAAACAAAAAAAGAATAGCATACATCAGATTGCATCAGGTTCTTAGCAAAATCATATTTTATATTATCTTTTTCATACCAAAGATATTTTATATTATTTTTATTATACCGTAGTAAAGGTATTGTTTCCTGAAAGATTTTGGTTATATTTATTTATTTATTTATACATATAAATCTTATGTGTATGTGATCCACGTACTATGATGTAAAATGTAAATTATTATTGTAAGTCAAGATTTTTTTAATTTTTAAAATTCTTTAAAAATTATTTTTATTTATTTATCTATGTATTTATTTTCTGAAACAGGGTCTCACTCTGTTGCCCAGGCTGGAGTGCAGTGGTGCAATCCTGGCTCACTGTACCTTGACTCTGAGCTCAGGTGATTCTCCCCCTTCAGCCTCCCAAGTAGCTGGGACTACAGGCACATGCCACCACACCTGGATAATTTTTTGTATTTTGATTAGAGATTGGGTTTTGCCATGTTGGCCAGGCTGGTCTCAAACTCTTGAGCTCGAGTGATCTGCTCGCCTCAACCTCCCAAAATGCTGGAATTAAAGTTGTGAGTCACCATGCCGAGCCTAGGTCAAGATTTTAAAAGTTTCGTAAATAGTCCTGTAGAACACTGGGTGGAGTTTAGGATGGTGAAAATGTGTCAGAAGAGTATTGTAACTAAAATATTCCTGATCTTCTCTTTCAAAAAGATGGCCTTCTTCCCATTATCCAAGGCAAGGATTTCAGCCCTGAGTCAGCCATAAGCTGATCTCTCCTTTTTTCTGTACTTACCTCCTCATAAATGGATTAAGAGAGCCTCGAGCAACGGTGAGGGTTGGAGAAGGTGGGCAGGTGGCCCAGTCCTATGCACTTTCTCTCTCTTCCTTCCTTCTCCTCATCCTCCGAGGATGGTTGTAGCCAACTCCAGCCAAACTGCAGATGCCAGAGAATCCTGCAGCAGTTGCTGAGAACACAGGATACCTGTCACATTTACTGAAGCAATGGCTGGACAATGCATCCCCTGCATTGAGCTAGTTGTCAGAAGCAGAAAATAAAAAGTGTGTGTGTGTCTCTGTGTGTGTGTGTGTGTGTGTGTGTGTGTGTATGTGTGGTGAAAAAGAGAAATATATCTAAAAATAATCTTAAAAGAGATGATATATAATTTCTTACCAAAACCCAAGCCAAAACAATCATACATACACCCACACTCATGCACCCATTCCCTCCAACCCACACACACACACAGAAGTAAATGACAGCAGTTGGACCATCAAAATCTGAAAAATTCTTTCAGGCCAAAGACACCATAATGCTCTATAGCTGTTATTTTGCATTTCTTTGAATCTCCTGTCAGTTCTATTGAGAGATCATGAGATGTCAATTTAATGCCCCTGCCCTTAGTTCTCCAGGAAGGAGATCTTAGTTGTCCATCCATGAACAACTTTTTGAGCTGCTTTCCCACTTCTATTCTATTTCTTCCAGTAGGCAGATCATATTTTGGGTTTCTTTGTTTTAAGTTTGTGGTTTTTGCTTTTGTTTTTCCTTCTTTTTCTTTTTAGGTTGTAGTTAAGTGGTGTATGCAAATTTATTAGCAATTTATTATATTGCCACTTTGTATTTTAATCTTTAATATTAAATTTTGCTTTTGGTAAAAATGCTGTAATTAGTAAAATGTAGAGTAATCAGTTTTTACCCATTCTCTGCTCTTCAATAACAGCTTGTTGAGTATTCTTTCTGATTTATTCTAGCGTCAAACACACACACACACACATGCACACACTGTGCTGCAGCATGTTTTGTTTTCCAATTCTATGTAGCACAAAACGATTTAACCTCATTCTTCTCCAGGTCTCAACAGTATCCCATATATCTTGATGATCAATTACAATATAAGGCAAGTAGGCATAGGCAATTCATCAGATTTGAACCAGAGATGGGGTTACTAAGTGAACTATTAGTTCCCCAGAAGAATTAGCCCAAGCAAAGGTGTTGTACAGTATGTAAAATGTCTTTTCCTACTTTATACATTTTATCTGGCCAGAGAACACCTTTAAACATTAAATGCAATCATCCTTAGTCATTCAACAAATATTTACTGAGCAATTGATAGAGGCCATTCGCCAAGCTAGGCCTTATGGATCAACTTGAAATATGACAGACGTAGACTCTGCCCTCGGAGCTTAGAATTCAGTAGACATGACCAGTGGTGACACAAGCCACTGCAGTAGCATCAGATGAGTGCTTTGGTAGCGGAAGAACCTGTTCTCAGAGCACGGACAGCTTTGGGGGTCTGTATTGGTATGTGGTTTCATTTTAAAGAAGTGTTATCCAAAAACAGGGTTTGAAGAGTGATGAAAATTCAGCATCATCAAGGACTATAGAAAATTTGGAAGGCATTGGAAGCAGCCTGCACCAAGTCCTGGAAGCTAGAGAGCGCATGGGACATTCAGGGGACTGAAAAGGTTTAGTGCTGTAGTAGAATGGAGTTCAAGATAGGGCAGAGCAAGAGCCTGGAGAGGTTGGGGGAGCAGACCATGATGATAAAAAAATTGACAGGCCACAAAACAAGACAAACTTTAAGTTAAGTCTCAGTGATGGTTGTTAATACAATTTTGAAATAAAGCAAATGATAAAAATAATCTTAGACTGGGCGTGGTGGCTCACACTTGTAATCCCAGCACTTTGGGAGGCCAAGGTGGGTGGATCATTTGAGGTCAGGAGTTCGAGACCAGCCTGGCCAACCTGGTGAAATCTCATCTGTACTAAAAATACAAAAATTAGCCGGGCATAGTGGCACATGCCTGTAATCCCAGCTACTCGGGAGGCTAAGGCAGGAGAATGGCTTGAATCTGGGAGGCAGAGGTTGCAGTGGGCCAAGATCATGCCATTGCACTCCAGCCTAGACGACAGAGCAAGACTCCATCTCAAAAAAAAAAAAAAAACTTGAGAGATGATATATAATGATATATGATGTCCCCTAAATAGTCAATTACCCTGAGAGCACCTAACACCTCACCTCTTGCATAGGGAAGAGGCATTAGTGCCATTCTTGCAATCAATGAAGAGGAAAAATACAGGCTCAAATATTACTTTGAAAAATTGTTTACATAGCCACCAGTAATATCAAATAAAATGAATGAAACCTATGATTCATTAAGAAGGAAAAGAAAGTGTGAGTAAGTTGACTGGAAAACAAGAAAAGGAATAATTAAGGAGCCATAATAAGAAAAACAAAATATGTGAGAAGAAAGATGAATCAATTAAGCTCTGTAGTAAGATTACACATTAAAATAAAAGAGACTCTCAGATTCAGTTTAAAAAAGGGAAACAGAAAAAGCCTAAAGAAACAAACTTTCTCTCCCCAGTCCAATTATATCCCACTTTCAAGAAACACATTTAAAACTTAATCACATAAAGTTACAAATAAAGGGATAAGAAAATACTGTGCAAATGCAAATTAAAAGAAAGTGAGGTGTCAGTGTTAATTTTGTCAGACAAAATAAAAACTGAGGCAACTATTAAATAGATCAAGAATTACTTTTTACAAAATGATAAAAAGAGCACTCGATGAAGGCATGAAAATCAGAAAACTTTGGGTAAACATAAATGTAAAACAATGTTTTGTTTTACATTGAAATACATAAAACAAAAAATTAGAGATATACTCCAAATATGGTGTTAGATTTCAATGTACACCACTGTTAAGATTTTTTCAGATTAATTAGACAAAATGTACATAAAGAACTTGAATTCTATGACTTACAAAATTGAATATGTGCTTACATATATATGCAGTCATGTGTTGAATGGCAATGGAGATAAGTTCTGAGAAATTTCATCGTCATACAAACGTTACATAGGGTACTTAAACAGACCTGGATGGTATAGCCTACTACACCCCAAGGCTATATGGTATAGCCTACTGCTTCTAGTCTACAAACCTGTACAGCATGTTATTGTAGGCATTTGTAACACAATGCTAAGTATTTGTGTATCTGAACATTTGTAAACAAAAGGTATGGTAATGATATGGTATTTTAATTTTATGGGACCACTATCATATATGCAGTTCTTTGTTGACCATAATGACTGCATTTTAATATCACATTTGAATATATACATATTTGAAACTCAAAACACAGAATAATCATTCTTTTCAAATGTGCACAGAACACGTAAAACACTTAGTCACATCACGTACTGGCTAACAAAGTAAACCTTAATGAATTCCAACAAATAAAAATATCTAAGACACATCCTGTGGCACGATGCAATTAAACTGGAATTTTCTATTAAAAAATTATAAGAACAGCAAGACTAAATCTGGGAAATTTAACTACGTGAAATTAACAATAACAACAAAAATCTCCTGAAGAACTGACTTTAAATTGGGAATCAAAACTGCAATTACAGACCATTCCTAAAATAATATTTAGAATATTATATTTCAAAATTCCTGGGTTGTGGCCAAAAGGATGTTCAGAAGAGAATTTCGGGCTTTAAATAATGATGATGATGATGACATGGTGGCAATAAAAACCACCCAACAAACCATGCTAAGAAATTTACATCCAGGCCGGATGTGGTGGCTCATGCCTGTAATCCCAACACTTTGAGAGGCCAAGGCAGGTGGATCACGAGGTCGGGAGATCAAGACCATCCCAGCTAACGCAGTGAAAGCCCGTCTCTACTAAAAAAAAATCACAAAAAATTAGCTGGGTGTGGTGGCAGGCACCTGTGGTCCCAGCTACTGGGGAGGCTGAACCTGGGAGGCGGAGCTTGCAGTGAGCCAAGATCACGCCACTGCACTCCAGCCTGGGCAACAGAGCAAGACTCCATCTCAAAAAAAAAAAAGAAAAGAAATTTACGTCCAATATTTCAATTTATAATCACAATGTTGCTGTGAGATGGCTAATCATCCCTGTCTTACAGATTTTTAAAAAGTGAGTCACAAAAAGGCTAAGTAGATTTTTTAAAATTTCAACTTTATTTTAGATACAGGGGGTACCTATGCAGGTTTGTTACATGGGTATATTACAACTAGTAGTGAGCATAATACCCCATATATAGTTTTTTTAACCCATGCCCCACCTCCCACCCACCCCCTCTAGTAGTCCACAGTGTCTGTTGTTTGCATGTTTATGTTAATATGTGGCCAATCTGTAGCTCTTGCTTACAAGTGAGAACATGAGGTATTTGATTTTCTGTTTCTATGTTAATTTGCTTAGAATTATGTGTGGTCTCTAGCGCCATCCATGTTGCTGCAAAGGACGTGATTTCATTCTATTTTATGGCTGCATAGTATTTCAAGGTGATATGTACCACATTTTCTTTACTCCACCGTTAATAGGTATCTAGGTTGATTCCATGTCTTTGCTGTTGTGAATAGTGCCACAATGAGCATACAAGTGCATGTGGTTTTTTTGTTTTTTTTTTTTTTTTGGTATAGTGATCTGTTTTTCTTTGGGTATATATGCAGTAATGGGATTGATGAGTCAAATGATAGCTCTGCTTTAAGTTCTTTGAGAAATCTGTGAACTGCTTTCCATAGTGGCCAAACTAGTTTACATTCCCATCAACAGTGTACAAGCATTCCTTTCTCTCTGCAACCTCACCAGCATCTGTTGTCTTTTGACTTTTTAATAATTGTCATTCTGACTGGTGTGAGATGATATCTCATGATTTTTATTTGAATTTCTCTAATGATTGCTGATGATGAGCATTTTTTCACGTATTTCTTGGCTGCTAGTATGTCCTCTTTCAAAAAGTGTCTGTTCATGTCCTTTGTCCATTTTTAATGGAGTTATTTGGTTTTTGCTTGTTGATTTGTTTAAGTTCCTTATAGTTTCTGGATATTAGACCTTTGTCAGATGCACAGGTTGTGAATATTTTCTCTCATTCTGTAGGTTGTCTTTTTACTCTATTGATAGTTTCTTTCGCTCTGCAGAAGCTCGTTAGCTTAATTAGGTGGCATGATCTCAGCTCACTGCAACCTCTGCCTCCCAGGTTCAAGTGATTCTTCTTCCTCAGCCTCCAGAGTAGCTGGGATTACAGGTGCCCACCACCATGCCCAGCTAATTTTTAAAATATTTTTAGTAGAGGTGGGGTTTCACCATGTTGGCTGAGCTGGTTTCGAACTCCTGACCCCAAGTGATTTGCCCACCTTGGCCTCCCAAAGTGCTTGAATTACTGGCATAAGCCATCGAACCCGGTCCATATTTTGGTTTTAAAAATGTTTTCGCAACTCTTATCTCATTGTCTCCTTTTCCCCCAAACCCTGGGAGGAAGGTAGTATAATATGTTGATGATGCATATTATCAAATATATGTATAATAGCAGTATTGCTATTTCTGAAGGGCAATATGGCACAGGGGTTAGGTGTGTGGGCTCATTAATCTGACTGCCTGGGTTGTGGTCTTTCTCAGTTACTAGCTGTGTAATCGTAGACAATCCACTTTACCTCTCTGTGCCTGTTTTCTCACCTGTTAAATGGAGAAAGTTAAAAATAGTATATATCTCATATGGATATTATAAGGATAACATTATAGGCACTTATATGAGAAAATTCGCCTAAAACAGAACACTGCACATAGTAATTGCTTGATAGACATTATGATGATGATTTCTATTTTAGCATGGGGGCACTAATTCTGAGGAATTAAGCACTTAATGAATTCAATCACATGTATTGAGTCTCTTCAATGTGCTGGACAGTGTGCAAGAGTTAATAGTTGATGGTGCTCAGAGGATAATGATGGAGACAGGGACAAACCAGATCATTCTTATTTCTGATGTGGCCAAAGTGCAGGCACAGACTTGTCAGGGAAATCATGGGTACACCGAGGAGGGCAGACAGTGTGGAGAGGGGCGTCCTGGGGGAGGTGGCTGTTGAAAGCAGGATATTCCAGGAAACCAGTCTGGATGGTGCTAAGAGATGGGAATGGACAGAGGGATATGGGCTCGCAGGGGCTTGCAGGAGCTCACAGGGGCTTGGAAGAATTTGCTGGGGGTGGCAGAAGAGGTGATGAGCACAGCGGAGTCAAGTTTGAGGCAGGGATGAACTGGGACAACAGAGAGGGGCATTGTCCAATTCAGAACCTGAGCTCTCTTGTTCTTTTTTTTAAGGAGCACAGGTGATCCTTAAAGATCCGAGAGTGAATTCTAAGCAAGGGAGGGTTTCAGTTGTCTAAGCAAGTCCTGCAATCAAAGGTGCCAGGTCAGCAAGGCCAAAGGCGACAGCAGGTCCTCATATCCTTTCTGGAGAAGCTCAGAGTACTCAATAGCCCACACCTACTCACTTCTCCCTTCTCACAGGGACACTCTAGTCCATGCCCTGTCTGCCTCTCTCCCTGCCTCCCCTCGCCAGAGTGGCCCTGCACCTAGGCATGACTCAGTTAGCCCAGATGAACTCTGCAGCCTCTAGCAATGCCATGGTTACACTGACTTCAAAACAACATCTGGAATTGTCACTTTTTGTTTTTGTTGCAATTGCTTTTGGGGACTTAGCCAAAAATCTGCCAAAGCAGATGTTGACAAGGGTACTTCTTAAGTTTTCCTCTAGGATTTTTATAGTTTGAGATCTTATATTTACGCCTTTAATCCATCTTGAGTTAGTTTTTGTATATGGTGAAAGGTAAGGTTCTGGTTTCATTCTTCAGCATATGGCTAGCCAGTTTATCCAGAAACATTTATTAAATAGGGAGTCCTTTCCCCATTGCTGGTTTTTGTTGGTGTTGTTGAAGATCAGATGGTTGTAGGGGTGCAGTTTTATTTCTGAGTTTTGTATTTCGTTTCATTGGTCTGTGCGTCATTTTCTATACCAGTGTCATGCTGTTTTGGTTACTGTAGCCTTATAGTATAGTGTGAAATTGGGTCATGTGATGCCTCTGGCTCTCTTCTTTTTGTTTAGAATTGCCTTGGCTATTTCTGTTCTTTTTGGATTCCCTATGAATTTTCGAATAGTTTTTCTAATTCTGTGAAGAAGGGCACTGGTAGTTTGATAGAAATAGCGTTGAATCTTTAAATTGCTTTGAGCAGTATGGCCACTTAAACAATATTGATTCTTCCAATCCATGAGCATGGAATATTTTTCCACTTGTTTCATTTCTGATTTCTTTCAGCAGTATTTTGTAGTTCTCCTTGTAGAGATCTTTCACCTTCTTTGTTATTCATTTTCTTTGTGGCTATTATAAGTGGGATTGTGTTCTTGATTTGACACTCAGCCTGGACATTATTGGTGTATAGAAATGCTACTGATTTTTGTACATCGATTTTGTATCCTGAAACCTTGCTAAAGTTGTTTATCAGTTCTAGCAGCCTTTTGTTGGAGTCTAGGGTTTTCTAAGTATAGATTCATATTGACAATGAAGAGAGATAGTTTGACTTCTTCTTTTCCTATTTGTATGCTTTTCATTTTTTTCTTTTGCACGATTGCTCTGGCTAGGACTTCCAGTACTATGTTGAATAGGAGTAGTGAGAGTGGGCATCCTTGTCTTATTCCAATCCTCAAGGGGAATGGTTCCAGCTTTTTCCCATTCAGTATGATGTTGCCTGTGGGTTTTTCATAGATGGCTGTTATTATTTTGAGTTATCTTCCTTAGATGCCTAGTGTGTTGAAAGATTTTTTAGGCTTTCTGTTTGTTTGTTTGTTTGTTCTCATAGACAGAGTCTCACTCTGTCACCCAGGTTGGAGTGCATTGGTGCGATCATCGCTCACTGCAGCCTCGACATTCTGGGCCTGAGTGATCTTCCCACCTTAGCCTCCTGAGTAGCTGGGACTACAGGCACGTGCCATGCCTGGCTAGTTTTGTATTTTGAATTCTTTTTTTTTTTTTTTTTTTTGAGACAGACTTTCACTCTTGTCACCCAGGCTGGAGTGCAGTGGTGCAATCTCTGCTGACTGCAACCTCCACCTCCCGGGTTCAGGCTATTGTCCTGCCTCAGCCTCCCAAGTAGCTGGGATTACAGGCATGCACCACCATGCCCAGCTAATTTTGCAGTTTTTAGTAGAGACAGGGTTTCGCCATGTTGGCCAGGCTGGTGTCAAAATCCTGACCTCAGGTGATCCACCCACCTCAGCCTCCCAAAGCACTGGGATTACAAGCATGAGCCACCGCGCTCGGCCTAGTTTTTGTATTTTTAGTAAAAACAAGGTCTCACTATGTTGTCTTGGCTGGCCTTTAACTCCTGGGCTTAAGCAATCTGCCCCTCTTGGCCTCCCAAAGTGCTAGAATTACAGGCATGAGCCACTGCACTTGGCCATGTTTAGGTGTTTTTTATTATTATTATTATTAAGGAATGTTGAATTTTATCAGAAGTTCTTTTCTGTGTCCATTGAGATGATCATATGGTTTTTGCTTTTAATTCTGTTTATATGGTAAATCACATTTATTGATTTATGTATATTGAACCAATCTTGCATCCTAGGAATAAAGCTTACTTGATCGTGGTGAATTAACATTTTGATATGCTGGATTCGGTTTGTTGAGGATTTTTACATCTATGTTCATTAGGGATATTGGAGTGGAGTTTTCTTAGTTCATTGTGTCTCTGCCACATTTTGGTATTAGACTGATTCTGGCTTCATAGGATAAGTTACGGAGGAGTGCCTCCTCCTCAATTTTTTGGAATAGTTTCGGTAGGATTGATACCAGTTCTTTGTACATCTGGCAGAATTTGGCTGTGAATCCATCTTGTCTAGGGCTTTTTTTTTTGGTTGATAGGTTTCTTATTACTGATTCAATTTCAGTGCTTGATATCGGTCTATTCAGAGTTTCAATATCTTCCTGATTCAATCTTTGGAGATTGTGTGTTTCCAGGTATTTATCTATTTCCTCCAGATTTTCTAATATGTTTGCATAGATTTGTTCATAGTATTCTCTGAGGAATGTTTGTTTGTCTGTGGGATCAGTTATAATGCCATCTTTACTTATTTATATATACATCTTACATGTGTTTATGTGATCTATGTACTATGATGTAAAATGTAAATTACTGTAAGTCAAGATTTTTTTTTAATTTTTAAAATTTTTTAAAAATTATTTTTATTTATTTATTTTTTGAAACACGATCTCACTCTCTTGCCCAGGCTGGAGTGCAGTGGTGCAATCCTGGCTCACTGCAGACTTGACTCCCTGGGCTCAGGTGATTCTCTCACTTCAGCCTCCCAAGTAACTGGGATTACAGGCTCCCTCCACCACACCCAGCTAAATTTTGTATTTTTAGTAGAGGCGGGGTTTCACTATATTGGCGAGGCTGGTCTTAAACTCCTGACCTCATGTGATCTGCCTGCCTCAGCCTCCAAGAGTGCTGGGATTACAGGCGTGAGCCACCATGCCCGGCCCTTCTCTTTTTAAATATAGCTAACTGTCTATCAATCTTATTTATTTTCTTGAAAAAACAATTATTGGTTTCATTGATCTTTTGTTTGGATTTTTGCACCTCAATTTCACTGAGTTCTTCTCTAATTCTATTTATATCTTTCCTTTTATTAGTGTTGGGGTTAGTTTGTTCTTTTTTTGTTCTAGTTCGTTTAGGTGCAAAGTCAGATTGTTAATTTAACATCTTTCTAATTTCTCGATGAAGGTGTTTAGGGCTCTAAACTTTCCTCCGAACACTACTTTAGCTGCATCCCAAAGATTTTGGTAAGTTGTATCCCTATTTTCATTAATTTAAAAGAATTTTTTTAAATTTCTGCCTTAATTTCTGTGCTCATCGAGGAGTTATTCAGAAGCAAGTTGTTTAATTTCCATGCATTTACATAGTTTTGAGAAATCTTCTTGTTACTGATTTCTATTTTTATTGCACTGTGGTTTGATAATGTGCTTGGTATGAGTTCAATAACTTATTTGAAGTTATTGAGACTTGCTTTAGGACTTAACATATGGTCTATGTTAGAATATGTTTCACGTGCAGATGAGAAGAATATATATTCCATGGTTGTTGTGTGGAGTTTTATAGATGTCTAATAGGTCCAACTGGTCAAGTGCTGAGTTTAAGTCCAGAGTGTCTTCGTTGGTTTTCTGCCTTGATGATCTGTCTAACATTGTCAGTGGGGTGCTGATGTCTCTCACTATTATTGTATGGTTGTCTAAGTCTTTTTGCAGGCCAAGAAGGACTTTGTTTTATGAATCTGGGTGCTCCAATGTTGGGTGCAGTATATATTTAGGATAGTTAAATTTTCTTGTTGGATTGTATCCTTTATTATTATATAATGCCCTTCATTGTCACTTTAACTTTTATTGGTTTAAAGTCTGTTTTAAAAATAGTGACTCCTGTTCTTTTTTGTTTTCCATTTGCATAGTATATCTTTCTCCATCCTTTTATCTTGACTCTATGGGAGCTACACGAAATAGGTCTCTTGAAGATAATAGATGGTTGGGTCTTGTCTTTTTATCCAGCTTGCCCCTCTGTGCCTTTTAAGTGGGAACATTCAGCCCATTTACATTTACAAGGTTAGTATTGATATGCGTGATTTCGATCCTATCCTCATGTTGTTAGCTGATTGTTATATAGGTTTGATTGTGTAGTTGCTTTATAGTGCCTGTGGGCTATGTGCTTAAGTGTGCTTTTTTGTGTGTGTGTGTGGCAGTAGGTATTGTTCTTTTGATTCCATGTTTAACATTCCCTTAAGAATCTCTTGAAAGGCTGGTCTAGTTAAAACAAATTCCATCAGCATTTGCTTGCCTGAGAAGGATTTTAGCTCTCTTTCACTTATGAAACCTAGTTTGCTTCACTTATAAAGCTTAGTTAGCTATATGCTTAAGTGTGTTTTCTGTGGTAGCAGGTGTCATCCTTTTAATTCCATGTTTAGCACTCCCATAAGGACTTCTTGTAAGGCTGGTCTAGTTTAAACAAATTCATTAAACATTTGCTAGTCTGAGAATGATTTTATTTTTCCTTCACTTATGAAGTTTAGTTTGGCAGGATATGAAATTCTTGGTTGGAATTTCTTTGCTTTGAAAATGCTGAAAATAGGCCCCCAATCTCTTCTGACTTGTAAGGTTTCTGCTGAGAGGTCTGCTGCTGCCTAATAGGATTCTTTCAGTTTATGATTTACTCTACTCTCTAATTGCCTTTAAGATTTTTTTTTGTTTGTTTGCATTGACCTTGATGAATCTGATGACTATGTGTCTTGGTGATGGTTGTCTTCTGTAGCATCTAGCCAGGGTTTTCTATATTTCTCATATTTGCATATCAACCTCTCTAGCAAAATTAGGGAAATTTTTGTAGACTATATCCTCAAATATGTTTTCCAAGGTGCTTATTCTCTCCCCTTTTCTCTCAGGAATGCCAATGATTTGTAGATTTGATCTCTTTACATACTCTCATATTTTTTAGAGATTTTGTTCATTTTTCTTAATTCTTTTTTCTTTCCCTTTGTCTGATTGAGTTGATTCAAGGAATCAGTCTTAGAGCTCTGAGATTCTTTCCTCAGCTTGATCTATTCTGCTGTTGATATTTCTGATTGTAGTATGAAATTTTTGTAGTGAGTCTTTCAGCTCTAGAAGTTCAGTTTGGTTCTTTCTTAAAGTGGCTATTTTGTCTTTCAGCTCTTGTAACATTTTACTGGATTCCCTGGATTGATTGGGCTTCAACTTTCTCAGGAATCTTAATGAGCTTCCTTGCTATCCAGATTCTGAATTCTATGTCTGTCATTTTAGTCATTTCAGACTGAGCAAAAAACCATTGCTAGGGAACTAGTGGACTCATTTGGAGGTAAGGGGACACTGGCTTTTTAAATTGCCAGAGTTGTAATTAGTTCTTTCCCATCTGCAAGGGTTAGTGTTCCTTTAACTGTGGTGTAAGTTGATTATACTCAGTTGGCTTTGTTTCTGGATGTTTTCAGAGGATCAGAGCTCTGCACAGGATCTGTATGTGTGGGTGAATTCTTGTGTTTGGTTTCACAGATGCATATATTAGTAGGATAATTTTTGGTGTTGCAGCTTAGGCTGTGATCCAGTAGATGGTGTGGAAGAGTGATGGCCAATAGCTAGGCTAATAACCAGTCACACTACTCTTTTGTATTTCCTCATGTTGGCAGGTGTGCTCTGCAGTCAGGGGTGGAGACAAATGGCCCCTTCACCAGGTCTGCTCATGAGCCTTGGGGAGACCCTTTTGATCACCAGTTATGTGCCCGTGTTTCTTTTGTTAGGTGTTCTGGGATGCAGGGACCTCTCTGGGAAAGACTGTAAAAGGAAGATGTTCTTCACCCTTTCTGGATTGACCCTGTGGAGGGAGGCATATCTTGTTCCCACCCTGGCCCAGGAACCCATTTGTCTCACCCCTTGCCACACTCTGAGGGTGGGGGATCCTCCCTCACTCAAGTGCCAACCACAGATCCTGGCTTTATATTCCTGAGCTGCTGTACTGTAGCCCTGGGGCACCAGGACATCCCATGGCTCTGTCTGAATCCATGGTTGGATTCTGGCTGCACTGGGGATTCTATGTGCTCCAGATCACCAGGAAAGTACTCAGGTGGAGCAATGCACTCAGGCTGGGCCAAGGAGGCTGTGCTGTGCACCTGCTCCTGCAGGGTGGCTAGGCATGGGCCCTGGGAAGGGCTAGCATGTAGGAGGGCTTGCAGAACGGATGTGCATCATTCCCAGGGAAGCCAGCCCTGCTCTCTCCTGGCTGGAAGGTCAGCTGGGGCCAGCGGCTCCCAGAGGGGAATAGAGAGTCCTGGGGGATGACCATCTATGGCTGCTCTCTGCTGGAGCTGTCCAGTGCACACAAACTCCTCAGCTCCATGCTGTCTGAAGGCCTGTCTTTGCCTGTCCCCTGGGGAGATCCCCCTCCAGCTCCCACGTCCTTGTGTGATGCAGGGTCCCCTGTAGCTAGAATCCTAGAGGCTGGTGGCAAGAGTGAGGCATCCTTCAGTTCCCTCACTCACCCCTTTCCCAGGAGCTGTTTGGGCCAGGAACTAGCCCTAATAGTGTTTGGGTACCCCTGCAGGGTTCCCAGCTTCCTCCCTCTTCAGCCTCAGCTTCAGTATCACCTCTACCCACCCTTGGCTTTTTCTTTTTGAAGAGCTGCCCAAATTATGGTGGCTTACTTGATAGTTTGGTCTCTCTCAGTGGGAGCAACACTTCCTGGCTGCATGTAGTCGACCATCTTGTTTCCGCCTCCTGCTGTCTTTGAAGAATGCTCAGCCTCCATCCAGCTGGGCCACCTCTGTCTGTCTTAGCAGCAGCAGCAGCAGCAGGAGGAGGAGGAGGAGGAGGAAGACAGCAATGATGAGGCTGCCTACTGAGCATTCATGAGGACCTCCTATGAGAAGAACCCAAAGCTGCTCACATCCCTGGCTGCTGAATAGGTCTACTGTGCCTGGCACCCCAAGCAGCCCTCCTTATAGCCTTGCAGCCGAGCCTCTTCCAGCCTCCCTCGTCTCCACTGCATACTAACTGGATTTCTTCAAGGTCAGGCATAAAAAATTGTTGGAGTGGGATTGACACCTAGGTCTACTTAGGCTGTAAAGCTACAGCGTGTAACTACGACATGATATGCTATCATTTCTGAAATAGAATAAATTTAAGGAAACTAAATATTCAATTCTTGAAGATAGAAAAAAAACAAATAAAAGCAAGAAGGAAAAAAGTAGCTAAAGCAGAAACAAATATGTTGGAAATCAAACCCCAAAAAGCAGATGTTTTCACTGCTTCTAAGAATGAGTCCTTGGAAAGGACTGATAGAACAGATAGTCCTCAGTGAAGATAAAGCAAGGCAAACAGAAGGGGAGGCCAACAGAAATGCAGAGCACTGGTTAGGAGAGCATATGCACAGGTTTTAGAAAATATTTAAAATTATGAGTCTGTGATGGACAACTCTATACTAACAAATCTGAAAATCTGGATGAAAGAGTACTTTTATGACAATGTAAGTGATCAAAATTAACAGAGGAAATTTTTTTAAAAATTAAAATAGACCAACCAAGGAAGTAATGGAAAAAGTTTCAAAGAACTACCTAAAGGGGATGCCAGGACCAAAAAATTTTATGGAAAAAGTATTTCAAGCTTTTAGGACTAGGTGTACTTTAAACTATTAAACTATTTCAGAAAGTAAAAGAAATGTCCAGCTTCTCATTGCTCTTTTTATAAAACCTAAGACAACCCAAATGAGATGGCAGACCATTCCTATTTGTGAATATAGATATAAAAGTCCTAAATAAAATGTTAGCAAACTCAATCCAGTTATCTATTAAAAGAGATGCACATTGTGATCTAATGGGACTTAAAACAATAACAAAATATAGGTAGCTCAATTGTAAGAAAGGCATTAGTATATTTCTTCATTTTGACAAATCAAAAGAGGAAAGACACCTGATAGTGCCAAAGAGCTAAAAAAGCATTTAATAAACAACCACCCATTCTTGATGAAAATGCTCCCAAAATTATCATTAGTAACATGTATTTCCTTAATATGATAAAAAAAAATTACGTCTCAATATATATCTACACACCAGAAAACACTGCAGGAATTTCCATTAATGTCTGGAAAAAGAAATGAAAGTCGTGTATTGTCATCATGATTTACTAAGGTTCTAGAAACTTTAGTCAGTAAAATTAGAAAGCAAAATGAAATAAGTGACCCAAATATTTGTAAATGAAGCAAGTTTGTTAATGTTGAGGTTACATGATTGAAAATTCAAAATAACCTACTGAATAGTTATTAGAATTAATATGAGATCTGCAAGTTTGCAAGTTATGAAGTAAATATGCAAAAGTCACTTACATACATACAAAGACTAACCAATTAGAAAATATATTTTACAAATAATTCAATTCAAACTAGAAAAAAATGTTCCGGAAAAATGTAATTAAAAATATTTAGAGCCCAAATAAAGAAGAGCATAAAATGTGATTGAAAGTCTGAAAAGAAAATTTGAATGAATATAAAAACAAAACAACAATTTTCTAAAAAGTCCCTGGATGGGAAGACTTTCTCCCCTAATTCATCTATAAATGCAAAGCAATTCCAATCAAAATTTCCACCAGGCATTTTAGAACCTGATAAAAATCATTTCACAACTACTAGCTGACAAAAATTAGGCATAAATTTCTATTTTGTTCCTGCAAATAGAAAATCTTTATTTTCTCATCATAATTGTGACATAATTGTTGTAAAAAGAAATCAAGTGTAGAAAATTACACGGAAAGGAAAGACTCCTTGTAAATATCATCCCCCAGCACCTTGTTGTACCTAGTTATTAATAGTTTGATTTTATTGATGTAAGTAAGTTTTCTGTAAATAAAACTCAACTCCAGCTATTTTATGGTTTTTCAGTTTTACAATATATTGCAGACATATTTCCATATCTATATATGTATCTATTTTATTCTTGTGATTGGCTGCATGGTATTCCATAGTACAAACGTATCGTAATATATTTAACAAAATCTCCCATTCATATACATTTAGGTTTTTTCTCCTCTTTTACTGTTTTTTGAGTAACAATTTTTTTTTAATCCATACTACGTGCAAGGCAATAAGCTAAGTATCTCTCAGAATTATTTTCTTTAGCATTCACTGTTGTTAGCATCGTTATCTCTAAGCCATAAAGGTGTTAAATACTTTGCTTAAGTTGTCCAGATACTAAGCAACAGATCTGGCATACAGAGGAAGGTCAATTTCAGAGCCTAAGTCTTTAAGCAGTATATTTATAATCCTGCTTGTCCATCTTCCCAATTATTAACAATTACTAATTAACGACACTGTGTGGACATCCCTGTGTGTAGCTTTGTGCAGTTGACCTCTCATTTCATTCTGCAATGACATTGACTGAGTACGTCCTAAGTGTGAAGTCCTGCTCTGGGCACTGGGATTCCATGAGGAATGAGCTTTAGCCAGTCTTTTAAGAACAATGATGAGTGGATATGCCCTTATTTATCTGGGTGGAAATGCCTTTATTTATCTAGCTCCTTCTTGCAATTGACTATATAGCAGGGCTTTATCATATTGGAGGTAATATATACTGAGTGGGAAATCCCTTTCCTGACTTATCCTGTGCCCTAGGGGCCTGGATCTTGTTGAGGCCCTCCTGATGTCCCACTCATGCCTGTGCGCTGATGGTTAGGTTCTCCTTCCAGGATGTGGAAAGTGCAGTGGTCCCTGTGAGGGGCTTCTCCAGGATCTTAAGGACTTTTCTGAGGAGCAGCATTGAGAATCTTCCCTGATGGCTCTTGACTTGTGTTCTGCTCTGAGGTCAGCCCACTGTGGCTCTTTGTCACTCTGATGTTGGTTGGTTACCTGGAGTCCATCATTCTGTGGTCCTAGCTGAGATGGTTTCCTTGAGAACACTTCACATGATGTTGGTGCAGGAAAAGTCTGTTGGAAAGGGCCTCTGAAACACTCCTCTGCCGTTCATTCACTGAACATGCAAATGCCCCTTCTTTGTGTCAACCCCCATCAAAGCTTTGGGGACAAAAAATGAATAAGACTATATCTATCTCTCCTCTCCACGAGGTAACAGTATAGAGGAAGAAAGATGACAGATATGAAACTAACTTCAACACAACTTGCTTAAATTACCAGTTGGGAAACTGAGGTCCAGAGACATTGTCTTCCTAGTCCTCTGTACAGTGTATAGAGACATACACAGAACTACTCCCAGCTGCAGATCCAATGGAATCCTATTAAAGATACTTCTTTTTTTCGAGACAGGGTCTCACTGTTGCCCAGGCTGGAGTGCAGTGCTGTGGTTTCGGCTCACCGAAGCCTCCACCTCCCAGGCTCAAGCAATCTCTCCATCTCAGCCTCCTGAGTAGCTGGGACCACAGGCACATGCCATCACGCTGGCTAGTTTTTTTTTTTTTTTTTTTTTTTTTGTATTTTTGGTAGAGACAGGGTTTCACCAGGTTGCCCAGGCTGCCCTTGAACTCCTGAGCTCAAGCAAATCACCCGCCTCGGCATCCCAAAGTGTCGGGATTACAGGCGTGAGCCACTGTACCCCACCTAAGATATTCTTTTAGAAAGAGAAAGAACCATACATTTCTTCATATCTTATCATTGAGTTATTCTTTAATTGACAAAGACAAAAATTACCCCCTGAGCTAGAGTGACCAAACTTTAAAAATTGCCTTTGATGTAGGACGCTGTTGGAGAATTCAGCAATTGGAAACACATTTTACCAGCTAGTTCTCCTCTCTCCATATGGTTATTTACCCTCCCAGAGATCTCCATGAGTTAAATGTATTTTATCCAGATGGAAATACTGTGGCCGTTCCTCCAGTAGGTTAGCTTTGCCTAGCACAAAAACAGGCACATGACAGTTTCTCAACAAGTGCTTGTTGAATGAAAAAAAAAAAATGAAAAGGAAGGAAGGAAGGAGGAGGAAGGGAGGGACAGACTAACGGATCCTGCTTCACAGTACATATTCTGCAAGTTTTCTGAACTTCTTTAAAGGGGAGGAACTATCCATTTCTTTTCAATTCAGCTCTACCCTTTTGGCTTTGCATTTTCTAAATAAATGACAGCTCTGCCATGGTAAAAACATATACTGATAACTATGATGATGAGTCAGTCCTGTCCCACTTTTTTTTGGCACAGTGTCCTTACCCAAGATGTTGTGGGGAGACCCCTTCCAGATCTAGTATTCTGTGGAAGATATAACTAAAGAGCAAATACACTAGCCCAATTGGGGAGGCGTGGGGAAGCCTCCAGGGAGTTGGAGAGCAGTTTTCTAGGGAGTTGCAGAACTTCTCAGTTTTTCTGCTGGGAAGTAAAAGCAACTGATCTCATTAGCTTAGCCATGTTAGAAACCTTCATTGTGCTTCCCCCCCGGAATCCTCTGGAGGAGACCCACAAGGCTGTCTTGTGGAGGGTCCACCAGAGGCAGAGAAAATCTGCCAAGAGTTTGACAAGTTGTCATAGAGCCTGGGGAAAAATAAGGGAAAGCTCATTAGTTCCAACCTTTCGAAGGCAGCTGGACTAGAGGAATGGCATGGGCTTGCCCCCCAGCTCTGCTGACATTTGGTTCCATTAGGGAGCAATAGCTGGTTCCAATGTCCTGAGCTCAATTACTGAAGCTAAGCTGAACCATGTGACCACAGCACTGTGTTTTCAATTATTCTCTCTCCCTTCCTCTCTCTCGATGCCAGGCCTGGAGGGAAGGCAGTCTCCCACAGAAGTCCAATTCTGGCTTCTCTACTACAGCTCTTTTGCAATTGTTCTCTTCCTTAAAAAAATTCCATAATGACAAGGCTGATTTTGAAAACTGCCTTCACTCTTAACCAAAGGATTAATGCCTTGCCCCCTGGTTCATTGCCATCTCCCATCCCATGGGCCCTGCCATCCCACATGAGAGCCTAGGTCATGAAAGTGGTGATTCTCTTGGGAAGAGCTTATTTTTTCAAAGCTGCCAGTACTCATCAGACACTACTGCAAATGGTGCATTGGGATTAGCACAGTTTCCACCAAGGAATTTGATCCCTCTGTTCTCTTAAATGCTACATGCAGCCAACTATTCCACCACTGAGTGAAGCACACAGCCTTGCACCTAGCCCCAAAGGTCCCCAAATTTTTTTTTGTCCTGGAAAATGCCTAGTGAGTGACCTTGCTATTGCTGGGACAGTTATTGTATGTTGGAAGAGGATGTGGAAGAGAAAGCGAATTGGGTTTGCATTCCAAGAACCCATGCAGACTGTGGCAATTCTTGGTGGGACAAGAATGCAAGAGGCTGTTATACCAGAACTTGGCACTGGGGGATGGAGGGGGCAGAGTTGAGGCCTTGACTGGGTATGACTGGCTTCTCTCTTAGGCTTGGGGTGGGATAAGAGAGTTTCAAAAACCCTCTCGGCCCTTAGATGTCATTGTTTTCCATGCCTTATGCCAGCAATGGCAGAGAGAAGAGCTACTATTCCAGGAGGGTTTTTTTTAAAAAAGCAAAAAGAAAGTCTATTGGTTTGCATAACTGCATAGGTCAATGTGGTTTCAGGCATGGCTGGATCTAGATGCCCATATGATAACATCTGAACTCAGTCCCTCTCAGATTTTCTCTCTGGCCTCCTTCCTTTATCTCTACCTCTCTCCCCACCTCTATGAGTTCTGTACCTTCTGTGTTGGCTTCACTCACAGGCAGCCTCTCTACATGGTGGCCCTCAGGATCCCCATGTTTATATCTTCCATGTTTAGCACCAGCAAAGTCCAGAAGGATTTTAACACAGCACTGATTATCTTACAAATTTCCAAATGCCTAATGGACCAGTGTAAGCTGTGACCAACACACACACACACACACACGCGCACACACACACACTCACATACACACACACATCTTTCCCCGTGAAACCCTGGTGAACTATGGGAACTCCTAAGGAAGTGATCAAAATGGAAAGATGTTTGGACATATTTATAGCGACGCTGGTGTGGAGAGTCACTAGTTTTGGGAAGTGGAATTGGCAGGATGCAGAGAAGCTCTTGGGTTGGGGATGGGGGCAGAGGAACATTCACAATTTGCATTTGGAAGATGACATCTGGAACTAAAGGCAATAATGAGGTAAAAGAGAAAACTACTCTAAAAGCTTGAAACGTATGTATTCTTCTGCCAATGGATCTGAGCATTGATATACTGGTTAACAAATCCTCTCAAAATGTAGCAAGTTTTTTAACCAAGCAGATTTGGCCTCTGGACTTTGGTTCATGGCACTGGGGTTTGTAAAAGGCAGACCTGATACAACAGTTTCAGTGGCTGTAGGGAAAGGAAGCTGACTCTGTGGGCTGAGGCTTGAAGAGGAGGTAAGCATGAGGGGAGGAAGTACAAAGTGCAGAACAATTTGCTCAAGAAGCCATGAAGGGGATAAAGGAAAAGCAAGTGACAAGAGGAGGACATGGAGTTAACATGTAGTGTTTGAAAGACAGAAAAGATTTGAGTATGTTCATGTGCTGTGGATAAAGATCCAGCACAGAGGAAGAGACTGAGGCTAAAAGTGAGAAAGGCAATAATCAATGAGACGGTAGAGCCAGGGTAAAGTATGCAGGCTTAAGAGCCAGATTGCCTGGTTTGATTCCTGCTTTTACTGAGTCCTAGCTGTGTGATCTTGAGAAAGTCACCTAACTTCCCTGTGCCTTAGTATCTCTTCTGTAAAATGAGGCTATTGATGGAGCCTACCAGAGAGTTTGTGAGAACTAAATAGTAAAGCAATGAGAACAATGCCTGGCACACCGTAGTGAAGTTTTCAAACAGATATTGTTGGAAATGTATTATCAAGCTGATTACTGAAACAGTACTACTGTTGGCCAGAGCTAGAGGCCCAGTTGGTGGCCACAAATGTTTCATGGTACCAATCTGTTCAGGAGTGAGAGTGTCTCCTTCAAGGCTTAGAGACCCACAGTCAGGCATGAACGCTGCAGAGGCTTGGATTTGTCTGTGATTGGAGTTTGGCTATCATTTGAGATGGAAGGACATAGAGTACAAAACTTAGGCATGTTGACAAGAGGGTGCTTGATAAAATGGATCAAAACCGAATTAATTGATACTAAAGCATCAAGCACAGTGCCTGATATATTGTAGACTTTCAATCAATCATTAATTCATTTTTGTTTATAGCTATTGATTAGTGGGATGGTTGGTGAATAAATTGATAAAATCAAAGAGCTAATACAGAAAACAATAAATGTGTGCAATTTGAGTGTTGAAAAACTGTCTACTTTTAGGCAGAAATTCTCTTTTTGGAGGATATGTGAAAAGGTTTTGATGTAATGAAATGTTACTAGGTCTCTGCTATTCCTTATTCAATACTGGATGTGCACAAACAGCAGTACCAATGGGCCAAGAGCATCCCACAATTTGTTGTTCCGGCCACAGCCTCTCTTTTGTGGCTTGGGCCTGAGTCAGAACTTTTTAGGATACAGCATCAGGGCCCCTTTCACCACCTGCTTCATGGAAACTGAATCCATGGGAGGCTCCTCTTGGCAAAGCTGAGCCAGGATGTTGGCCTGACTGGAAAGCCCATCTTTGGTCTCTCTGGCTGTGAGAATTTGACCCAGTGGGGATAGGTGATGAAGCAGGAGCCCCTGGGCCTGACTGTGACTCTGGCCAAGTGTTTGACTTTAGGCCTGGAGAAAGGCACTCATGTTTGCCAGGAGCCTGTTATGTGCTCATCCCTTTGGCAGGCGCTTGCCAAGTGTCACCTTCTTTTATGCTCACATCAACTCTGGCAGGTCAGTGTTAGGTGAGACTTCCAACCTTCCTAGCCTTGGGCTCTTCATCTGTCAATGGAGGACATAAGACATTAGTGGTCTTCAGACTCAGCTCCATGGATTCTGGGGTTTCTTTGGAGATGCCATGGGAGTTACCAAGGGTGGAGTTACCAAGGGGCCCAGGGAAGTGGAACTTAGTCTTCGGTTTTCCCATCTTTGGTCTGCTCTATAGACTGGAGTTCACCACACACTTTTGTTTAAAGAATGGCTTCCAAGTTTAAAAACCTCACAAAGTACTAGGCTCTATGATCCCTAAACTGTCTCCTGGAACTTATTACTGGCTCTTCTGCTAGTGCCTTGGGTTGGTACTTCCCCTCTCTGCACCTCAGTTCCCCTGTCTATAGAATGAGAAGCTCTGGGGCTAGGTCTCCATGACACTGGGAGTGGAGTGGGTGTTAACCGCTTGGGTTAACTGAGCCCCATTTGGCTGGCACACTGGAAGGGCCAGTGATCTTAAAGGATGATCTGCCCATCTGTCCTGCTTCACGGGCACCAAGAACCTGTGGCTCAGATCCAGGACTCGTGTGCAGCTCCACTTGTCAGCAGCAAGTCACATTGCTTCTTCCCGTTTCTTCTTTCCTCTAGGGACTCATGAAGTGGCAGCTAAGCCCTGTCCAGTGGCCACCCGTCAGCCAAGGGCCAGAGACCAGGAAAGGAAGAAAGGCAGCTTCACTTCCTCTTTGAGGATGGAGTCGCACAGCCGCGCTGGAAAGAGCAGAAAATCCGCAAAATTTCGGTCCATCTCCAGGTCCCTGATGCTCTGTAATGCTAAGACCAGTGACGATGGCTCTAGCCCTGATGAGAAATATCCTGATCCCTTTGAGATTTCCTTGGCCCAGGGCAAGGAGGAAATTTTCCACTCATCTGTGCAGCTGGCAGACACATCGGAGGCTGGGCCCAGCAGCATTCCTGATCTAGCACTGGCCTCTGAGGCTGCTCAACTCCAAGCAGCTGGGAATGATCGAGGCAAGACCTGTAGGAGGATATTCTTCATGAAGGTATGCCCAGGCTTTGCAGGCCTGAAAGAGCCTGCAGTTGGTTTCTGGTGCTGTGAATTAAAGTCTTAGAATCCATTTATTCAAAAATCAGGAAGCTGCAGAGTTATAATTCTGAAAGAGAGCAAGAAAAAAGTTGAGGCAGGGCCCAGTGGGACTATAACAATGAGTATGGGAGTGAATCAGGCTCAGTTAACACTCTTGCTTGAGAGGTTCAGGGAAGCACTATGTCACTCCAAGGTAAACTGAGCCTAGATCCCTGATGGAAAATGCCAGATGCAGTAGTCAATACACTGGGAAGCTCTCTTCTCCAGACAGGCATTATAGAGCATACCATAGGCAGGCCAAATCACATCTTTCTTGTAGACTTATAGAAACAGACTTATAGGGCCTGGGCAGAGAAGGAGGCCTTATGGCAAGCAAGGTAAGGGGTGCTGGATGAGTGAGTTTGTTCCCTGAATGCTGACTGTGAACATTTTCCAGGTACCCTCTGCCATTTTCAGAACAGGTGTAGATGCTGAAGGTGGCAAGTGGAGCCATCAATAGGGGAGAGGGAAATAAGCAGTGTTTGGGGACCTGCCAGAATTCAGAATGTTTTCCTTTCTGTTATATCATATTTCAATTTTTGTCATCATAATGAGATGGAGATTGCAGAATACCAGAAATCTAGACTGAGTAAAATATTTTGCTATCAAGTGCTGTGGCTTCTAGCAAAGGTGAGATTTCTCAAGGGTCCAAATGGCCCTGAACCATGGGGTAAGTGCTGCTAACTCAGTGATGAGCCAACATAGAGACATTTCTCCGGTAGCCTACTGCCAGTCTATGAATATAAATAGGGAAGGCATTCCAGTACCTTTGAAAGGCGTCTGTCACCTCTGTACAGCTTGCCTTCTTCAGGAGGGAAATCACTATTTAACACACATAATAAACAACATTTGTGTTAAGGTCCTTAAGGACTCCACAGCATCCATAAGAACGTCACCCAGCCCAGTCTGCTCTATAACCCATGATATGACTTCTATTAATATGTCCTGCACTCACTTAATTGAATAGAAGGAGAAGCCATCAGCCCAGTGGGTTTGGGGGAGGCTCGCCAGGCTCCCAGGCTGCTGTTAATGATGTGAAAAAATGCAATCCACCAACGGAGAGTCAAATGTATTAGTGACATTATGAATGTATCTACATTAGCACTCACCTAAATGAAATTCAAAAATTATTTCAAGACCTCAGCAGAATCCTAGAATGGATTATTCACATGCTTCCATGTAATATCATAGGTATTTCCTGAGCACCTATTATCTGCAAGGCACAGTGGGGGTCCAGTCTCTGCCCTGAAATAACTTACTTAAAATAGAGTGAAAAATACACTACAAGAGGGGTGTAGGAGGGCTGTGGGAGGCTCAAAGGAAAAAGGCAGCACGTCTCTGGGGGTGCTGTCATTCCTTCCTTCATTCAGTAAATACTTAAGCCAGGCATGGGAGTGGGCAAAACAGACTCAGTCCTTGCCCTATTGCAACTTTTACTGATTTGGGGATACAGATAATAACAACTTGATATATAATATAATGTTATATTAAATAGTGAAGGACTATGAAGACATATTAAGCAGGATAAGGGGATAGAGAGTCATGAGGAGGGGTTACTGCTTTTTGTTGAAAAGGTAATCACAAAGCCTTCTCTAAAGATGTGACATTTTGGCAAGGACCTGAATGGAGGGGTGCATCACGTGACCACCTGGGGAAGGGCATTGCAGGCAGTGGGAACAGCATGTGCAAAGACAGGAAGCAAGAGTGTGCTTGGGAGCATGAAGGAGACCAGTATGCCTGGGGTAAAGACGAAAGAGGAGGATGGTGGAAGACCAAGTTGAGGTGGCAGCCAGGGACCAGAACAAGGGCTGTGGCAAGGACTTGGAATTTTATTCTACGAAGGATGGGAAGCCATTGGAGGATTTTGAGTAGGAAAGTGACATGCTCAGATTGGTGCTTTAAAAGGAGCTCTCTGACTGCTGAGTGGAGAATGAAGTGTAGGCAGACCAGTGAGGGGGACAGCAGCAATAACCCAGGCCAGAAATGACGTGGCTTGGACTGAGGTGGTGGTGGTAGAGGTGCTGAGAATGGCCAAGGTAGGGATTTGTTGATGCAAGGATGTAGCATGTGAGAGAATGAGAGACATAAGCTTCAACTGCAAGTTGCAGCCTGAGCACCTGGGGGTAGTAGGGGAAGGAGGCACCCTGTCCCAACATGCAAAACAGGACGGGCTGGCAAAATGGTCAGGAAAATGGTGAGCTGTGCTCTTAAGGGTACGCAATTGTACTAAGCAGAGGTGGATGGGAGAGAATTCCAGGTGAAGGGACATGCGTCTGCAAAGACAGGAGAAGAGAGGTCTGAGTGCTTATGCTGGGGTCTCCGGGCACAGGTGAGCACATCTAGCACTCTGTCCTTGTACCTATTCCACAGCAGGAGGTTGGATACTTGGGAATGACTAGATGGCACAGGGAAGGGGTGGGCATGGGGAGGGACCTGGGCAGGGGAAAGAAGAACAAACTTCACCTTTTCATCTGTTTGTGATTCACATGTGCACCACATTTTTTTTTTTTTTTTTTTTTTTTTGAGACAGAGTCTCGCTCTGTTGCCCAGGCTGGAGTACAGTGGTGCGATCTCAGCTCATTGCAACCTCTGCCTCCTGGGTTCAAGCGATTCTCCTGCCTCAGCCTCCAGAGTAGCTGGGATTACAGGAGCCCGCCACTACGTCCAGCTAATTTTAAAAATATTTTCAGTAGAAATCGGGTTTCACTATGTTGGCTGAGCTGGTTTCAAACTCCTGACCTCAAGTGATCTGCCTGCCTTGGCCTCCCAAAGTGCTTGGGGGCGTGAGCCACCGCACCCGGTCTATATTTTGGTTTTAAAAATGTTTTCACGACTCTCATCTCATTGTCTTCCTTTCCCCCAAATCTTGGGAGGAAAGTAGTAGAATATGTTAATGCTGCATATCATCAAATATACATATACTAATATAATAATAGCAGTATTGCTATTTCTGAACAGCAATATGACACATGGGTTAGGGGTGTGGGCTCATTAATCTGACTGCCTGGGTTGTGGTCTGACTTTCTCAGTTACTAGCTGTGTAATCCTAGACAATCCACTTTACCTCTCTGTGCCTGTTTTCTCACCTGTTAAATGGAGAAAGTTAAAAATAGTATATATCTCATATGGATATTATAAGGATAACATTATAGGCACTTATATGAGAAAATTCACCTAAAACAGAACACTGCACATAGTAATTGCTTGATAGACATTATGATGATGATTTCTATTTTAGCATGGGGGCACTAATTCTGAGGAATTAAGCACTTAATGAATTCAATCACATTTATTGAGTCTCTTCAATGTGCTGGACAGTGTGCAAGAGTTAATAGTTGATGGTGCTCAGAGGATAATGATGGAGACAGGGACAAACCAGATCATTCTTATTTCTGATGTGGCCAAAGTGCAGGCACAGACTTGTCAGGGAAATCATGGGTACACCGAGGAGGGCAGACAGTGTGGAGAGGGGCGTCCTGGGGGAGGTGGCTGTTGAAAGCAGGATATTCCAGGAAACCAGTCTGGATGGTGCTAAGAGATGGGAATGGACAGAGGGATATGGGCTCGCAGGGGCTTGCAGGAGCTCACAGGGGCTTGGAAGAATTTGCTGGGGGTGGCAGAAGAGGTGATGAGCACAGCGGAGTCAAGTTTGAGGCAGGGATGAACTGGGACAACAGAGAGGGGCATTGTCCAATTCAGAACCTGAGCTCTCTTGTTCTTTTTTTTAAGGAGCACAGGTGATCCTTAAAGATCCGAGAGTGAATTCTAAGCAAGGGAGGGTTTCAGTTGTCTAAGCAAGTCCTGCAATCAAAGGTGCCAGGTCGGCAAGGCCAAAGGCGACAGCAGGTCCTCATATCCTTTCTGGAGAAGCTCAGAGTGCTCAATAGCCCACATCTACTCACTTCTCCCTTCTCACAGGGATACTCTAGTCCATGCCCTGTCTGCCTCCCTCCCTGCCTCCCCTCGCCAGAGTGGCCCTGCACCCAGGCGTGACTCAGTTGGCCCAGATGAACTCTGCAGTCTCCAGCAATGCCATGGTTACACTGATTTCAAAACAACATCTGGAATGAGGCCCTGTGACGTTAGCCTCTCCTCTGGAAACGCCTAATATAAAAATTAAAGAAGAGGAAGTTATATAAACAGCCAACTTTTTTTTTTTTAAAGCCTTATTGGATGGGTTGTGTTTGGCCCAGAAAAGACTGGGTAAATTAATGCCCCAGGATGTGCCAAAGCGGGGCATGGGCATGAAGAATCCAAACTAATTAAGCATTTGAATCTGTGTTGTGCATTAAAGTACTGATTAGGGCTGTTTGTTCTGGGGGAGCTTCTAGACCCCTGGAGATGAATTCAAATGGAAGAATGTCAAAAGGCAGGCTTCCTAAGTTAACAAACAAAAGCAAATACCAGTTATCAGACTTAGAACTTTGAAAGAAGGAATACAGGGACTCACTGGCTACTCCAGCCCCTGTCTGTTTGCAAATGGGAAGAGTATTTTTAAATGCTCTTAAAGTAGGATGTTAAGGCCAAATGGAAGGCAGCTCAGTTAGAGGGAACGAAAGCTTAAACCCTCCCTCTTCTCTTTCCTCTCTTCCTTCTCCTTTCTTCCTTATTTCTTTCTCTTTCTTCAGACATTGGCAGGGACCTGTTATGAGCTATCCTCTGGAGATAAAGAAATAGATTTGATATTATACCCTCAGGGAACTTGCAGTCTAGAGAAGGGGGCAGGTGTAAGCATAGTTAATCCTGTCCCTTATCTCTTCCCCAACCTGAATGGCGTTCCTTGCTCCGTTTTCTTAAGGAAAGGTCTCATCCAGAGAATGAGTAGTGGGGGAATTATATCCTACAAAGAGACTTCTAGGTTACCTTTCGTTTCCCTAGAACATTCCACAATAATAGGATTTACACCCTTCGTTATGGAGCTTCCCTAGAAGGAATGGGTACAGTTAAGATTTCTGTGAAATCTAAGCAATCTTAGAAATGAGCAAATGAGCTCTGGTCAAGCTGACTCTCCTGCCTACCTCTCCAGGAGGCTCAGTATACATGGGTGGCGGACAAAGGTAGGATTCCCTGGAGAGTTAAAGGGCATCAGAGCATGGGGGGTGCAGGAGAAGATGGAGGTGAAAATGCAGAGGGAGACAGTGGAGGAAGGGGAGAGAAAGCTGGAGGCAGGAGTGAGAGGGATCACTCCTACATCTCAGAAGTCAAACCTGTCCCCAGATTCACAAATAAATCATTTTCTGGCTTGGCACAGTGGCTCACGCCTGTGATCCCAGAATTTTGGGAGGCTGAGATAGGTGGATCCCTTGAACCCAAGGAGGTTTTGAGACCAGCCTGGCCAACATAACAATATAACATAATATAACAATAACATAACATAGCAACATAGCATAACAATACCTTGTCTCTGAAAAAAGGAAGGCAAGCAGGTGGGCAGGAAAGGAGAGGAGAGGAGAGGAGAGTAGAAGAGAGGAGGGGAGGGGAGGGGAGGGGAGATCTACCCCAAGGTCGGTTTGTCTCTCTCTCTCTCTCTCTCACGACAGGGTCTTGCTTTGTCACCCAGGCTGGGATGCAATGGCATGAACACGGGCTCACCACAACCTCAACCTCCCAGGCTCAAGTGATGCCCCCTTTCAGCCTCCTGAGTAGTTGGGACTACAGGCACATGCCACCATGCCTGGCTAATTTTTGTGTTTTTTGTAGAGGTAGGGTTTCACCATGTTGCCCAGGCTGTTCTCAAACTTCTGCATTCAAGCAATCCACTCACCTTGGCCTCCCACAGTGCTGGGATTACAAGAGTGAGCCACTGTGCTCGGCCTACCCCAAGGTCATAAAGATATTTCCTCATGTTTTTTCTAGAAGCTTGGTTGTTTTATGTTTCACAATTGGATCTTTAATTCACATTAAATAAATTTTTGTATATGCTGTGAGTTAGCTGCTAACTTTTTTCCTACATGAATATCCAATGAAGTCAACACCATTTTTTGGAAATCCTGTCATCACCCCACTGCATAGCAGTGTCATCTCTTTTATAAGTCGAGGATCACATATGTATAGGTTTATTTCTGGTTTCTCTATTCTGATCCATTAGTCTTTTATTTTTCCTATTTTTGCACAGTTCAATTTACTGAAGCTTTCTAATAAGCTTTATGATATTTGGTCATGTAAGTCCTCCACATTTGTTCTTAAAACTAGACTTGGTTTTTCCATTGGAATTTTTATTGGAATTGCATTGGCTTTATAGATCAATCTGAAGAAGACTAACATCTTTACAGTACTTGATATTCCAATCCCTTTACATGATGTATTTCTGCAAAGTTTGATTGGAGATTTTTTGTTGTTGTTGATTTTTCAGCATACCCAATCATTACCTACCATTTCTGAATAAGCGGAGCTCTATTTCTCCCCTTCCAATTTTTATACTTTTTTCTCCTTTATTTTACAGGCTAGGACCTACAGTGCAGTGTTGAATAGAAGTGGTGATAACAGGCATCCTTGTCTCATTCCTAATCTCAAGGGGAATTTTTCATTATTACTATGTCAGTACATATGATGTTTGCTGTAGTTTTTTTGTAGCTACCCTTCATTGGATTAAGGAAGTTTGCCTCTGTTCACAATTGGCAGAGGTTTTATTTTGTCCCCCCACCCCCACCCCCAACACGAATTGTTGAATTTTGTGAAATGATTTTTTTCTGCATTTATTGAGATGCTCGTATGGAGTTTTATACTTTACTTTTTCATGTAGTGAATTGCACCAATTGACTTTTTTGAATGTTGAAACAACCTTGTCTTCCTGGAATAAACTCAATTTAGCTATGAAGTATTGTCCTTTTAATATAACTCTGGATTTGATATGCTAATATTTTGTTAGTAATTGTTGCCACTTGTGTTTATGAGAGAGATAACCTAAAACTTTCCTTTCTGGTGATGTTTTGATCTGGTATCCAAACTATGGGTATTTTGACCTCATGAAATGAGTTAGGAAATACTTTCTCTTTTCCATTTTCTGGAATACTTTGACTTACATTGGTGCTATACTTTTTAAAAATGGTTGAAGAATTCACCTACGAGCCATCTGGGACTAGAGATTTCTTTTTGGAAAGGTTTTAAATTATCATTGTATTTATTTAGTAGAAACAGGACTATACAAATTTTCAACTTCTTTTGATATCAGTATTGGTAAGATGCATTTTTCTTCTGAGAATTTGTTTCATCTGAATTTCCAAATTTATTAGCATGAAGTTGTTAATAAAAATCTTGTATTTTTACTCAAATTTTGAGATTGTTGTAGATTTACATAAAGTTATAAAGAATAATAGAAAGATCCTGTGTACCTTTTCCCAGTTTTCCCCAAAAGTAACATTTTGCATAACTCTAGTACAGTAACACAACCAGCATATTGATTTTGATACAAACCATTAATGTTACTCACATTTTCTCAGCTTTACTTATATTGATTTGCATGTGTGTGTATACTTGTTATTTTTTAGGCATTGGTAAAAACCATAGTGATGTTCATTTTTCATTCCTAATATTGATACATATGTCTTCTCTTTCTGTGTGTGTGTGTGTGTGTGTGTGTGTGTGTGTCTTGATTGATTCCTAGACTAATTGTTCCATAGTTAAAGAAGAGAATGTATTGTGAGTGATTTTAATCACTGGAAATTTGTTGAGAATATATATACACGTATATATACACACATATATACACACACAAAATGTGTATATATGTCTGTGTATGTGTATACATATATATATCTGTATATACATATATATTTGTTGAGTGCCATCTTCTATATTTGTCTATTAGGTCAAATTCCACAATAACCATTAATTTGCATGAATAGTCAAATAGAGAAGATATTTTTCTACCCATTTCCCCTATGAATAGCTTGTTAGCTATTTTCCCAATCTTTTTTATCAATTCCAGCTCTCAATTATTTACTGAAAGAAGCATGTTAAAGCCTCTCATTATTATTGTAGATTGGTCTGTTTCTCCTTTCAGTTCTGTCAATTTTTGCCTTATATATTTTGAAGCTATACTTTATATGCATAGACCTTTATAACTTTTTATGTTTTCTTTGTTGATAAATGCTCTTACAATTTTGAAATATTCTTTTGACTAGTGCTGGTTTTTTTCTGAAAAAATTGTCTGTTACTAGTATAGCTTCACCACTATCTTTTGGTGAGTGGTTGTATGGTATATCTTTTTTCCTCCTTTATCTTCAATCTGTGTTCACATATTTAAAGTATATCACATGCAAGCATCATATAATTATGTTGTTCTTCCTTCAGTCTTTGTCTTTATAATTGTAGGTGTTTACACTATTTACATTTAATATCATTTCAGATGTGTTTAGATCTATGTGTACTCTCTTATTATTTGGTGTCTAATTGTCTCAAGTGTTTTATATTCTGTTTTCTCTCTCTTCTTGCCCTCTTTTGGACTAACATAAGTTTTATTACTCCATTTCCCCTATGATTAGCTTGTTAGCTATAATTTTTTTTTTACTTTTTTAATCATTAAAATATACAACATACAGTCTTAATATATTAGTCTTATATAAATTTGTACTTTTTACTAGTTCTCAAATAATGCTAAAACCTTCAGACACACAACTCCATTTATACTTGCCCACTTTTTGGTATTGTCATGCATTTTAATTCTACATATATTTAAAACTCCAGACTATATCATTATTATTCTATAGAGTCAATATTCATGTACATTAATTTACATGTTGACATTTTCCATCATTTTTCATTCTTTCCTGCATTTATGTGTTTCTCAGTAAGATCACTTCCTTTCTGCCTGCAGCAGGCTGCCTCTAACACAGATAGGCCCTGGAGTGAAAGTACACATGAGATCTACATGTTAAATGTCTAAAAAGTTACAAGTCAAGGTAAAATATGTTAAAAATACATGTTCTACCTTCCTACATTGACAAATATACCTTTGTAAGAACTTGGATGGCCAAGTTCAACTGATTTCTTGGACTCCTCAGAGTTTTGCACTGGAAGGTGATGGTGTAGGAAGAGCCATTTCATGGCTCCTGGCTGCCAGCTAGGATCCCTTTTCTTGTACCGCCCTCAGCACTGTTCATCACCAGTAGGGGCCATAAATGCACGTATGTGAACACCTGTAGTTCTCTAATCACTGCCCCCATGCCCAGTAAACAGCTACCCTGGCACCCCTCCAGCCTTGAACTGTGCATACCAGTGGTGTGATTCTGCACTGATAGCATAGACCCAGAGAAAAGATAAGGTTGGGGGCTGTGTTAGTCCATTTTGCATTTCTATAAAGGAATACCTGAGACTGGGTAATTTTAAAAGAAAAGGGGTTTATTTGGCTCACCATTCTGCAAGCTATACAAGGATGGGACCAGCATCTGCTCGGCTTCTGGTGAGGCCTCAGGAAGATTTTACTCATGGTGGAAGACAAAGGGGGAGCAGTTGTGTCACATGGCAAGAGAGGGAGCAAGAGAGAGAGGGGAGGTCCCAGACTCTTTTTAATAACCAGATCTCATGTGAACTCATGACCACAAAAAGAGCACAAAGCCATTCATGAGGAATCTGCCCCCAGTGACCCAAACACCTCCCACTAGGCCCCACATCCAACACTGGGGATCACCTTTCAGCATGAGATTTGGAGGAGACAAACATCTAAACTGTATCAGGGGCACAATCTCTCCCAGTGGAGTCTGATGCCTCCCATTTCTCAGTTTCTCTCCAGTTGAATGTTAGCAGGTCACAAAGTAGACCTGGAACCCCATGTTTACTCACTCTGGAGCCGGTACTCTTTTTACGACTTGGTGGAGCACAGAACTGAATGAGACCGGGAACGGCACATAATAATGGCTCTATAAATGTTTGTGAAAGGAGTGGCATTATACCCATAAATGGGTATAATGAGACCACCCTTAAGGCAGAAAGTCTATTCACATGGCCCAAACTTGCATTTGTTTATTTGAGTCAACACATGGCTTTACACTGGATATTGCTTTGGGCATCCCCATTGGGTGGGATATGGAGTTACAGGGCACTAGATCTGGAAGAAGGACAGCAGCAGATGAGACCGAATGTGTGGGAGGTCCCCACTTCAGAGCTGCCCTCCTAAAAAGATGTGAAATGCTTTATCCACATGAGAATGACCTCCACAGAGTGGAAAATCTTGCTTTCTTTAAAAATTCAAAGTAATTGGTCAGACAGTGTCACCACTCATATAGCATGACTCAGGATTTGATGAGGTCAGATCAGTCGTCTGAATCTCTGGCATGTGCTGTGGTTGGAGAAAAGGTGGTCAAGGCCTTCCTTCAGCAGACAAAAGCCTTTGCTTTGCTGCCTGTGAGCAACTCAGCCTGTGGCTTTGGGGCCTGGGCCTTCTTGGCAAGCGGGAAACCCAATCTTTTGGCTGCCTGCCTCTTCCTGCCACAGAAGAGCAACTTATGGATGCTGAGAGCAGCCACTGAGAGGGAAGCTTGGGGCTCTAGGACTCCCACAGAGCCAGCTGTATCCCCTGAGTGTGTGGGAGGATGAGGAGGGAGGCAAGGGTGGCCCATGTGCAGGAAGCAAGGAGGGGCTGCCCACAGGTATGATTAATCTTCACTTGCTGACTGTCTCCCCAATTCCATGTGATTTCTAGTTGCTGTTTTTATTGCCAGAAGACATTTTGTACTATTCCTGAAAGCTAGTTTTAGGAGTTGGCCTTTTGAATTTCATTAGCTCTGGCAGAACATCATTTGGTTAGTGAAGAGGAGTTAGGTAGAAAAGAAGAGGAGAATAAGGCCAGGCGCGGTGGCTCATGCCTGTAATTACAACACTTTGGGAGGCTGAGGCGGGTGGATCATCTGAGGTCAGGAGTTCGAGACCAGCCTGGCCAACATGGTGAACCCCTGTCTCTACTAAATACACAAAAATTAGCCAGGCCTGGTGGTAGGTGCCTGTAATCCCAGCTACTCGGGAGGCTGAGGCAGGGAGAACTGCTTGAACCCGGGAAGTGGAGGTTGCAGTGAGCCGAGATCGCACCATTGCACTCCAGCCTGGGTGACAGAGGGAGACTCCATCTCAAAAAAAAAAAAAAAAAGGAAACTGGGAAGAAGTAGTAAACCAGCTACCTTTCCAACTCTATTTCTCAATATGGCCCTTTATTTGTACATTACAACCCATGTAGGCTTCTCCCTGTTCTTCACATATAACCCACTGGTTACTGCCTCCAAGCCTTTGCCCTTGCGGCTCTCTCTGCCTGGAATATCTTCCTCACTCTCATCTTTATGAACCCAAGTCTTAGTTATCCTCTAAGGCTCAGCTTCAGTGGAACATCCACCATAAACCTTTTCCTGATCCTCCTCTTCTCCTGCACCCTTAGTTTCCACCATCCCTACTTGAAACAAAAAACAATTAAGAAACTTATATATTCCCCTGAAGAATGGCAACTAGCTGCAGGTAGGAGGAATTTACTCTATCAATTTGTGTTTCCACCCCCAGTTTAGAAGAATGCCTGAAAAAAGGTTTAAGGCTGCATGAGATACTATACATCACAGTTTATTATTTTAAGATCTTCAGAGTATTTTATTAAATATTGAACATATAAAAATGAATTTATAAGATGTATACACACTCTAAAAAATAAAGATGCCCTATACATCTGTGTGTCAATTATCAAGTTTAAGAAACAAACCTTACCATTAACTTTGAGATTATTTGAATGTTCCTACCTGATGCCTTTCCATTCTCACTCCTCTCTAAGGTAACCACTTAATTTTGGGTATATTATTCTCTTGCTTTTCTTTATACTTTATCATTACCTGTTTGTATATCTGAATGTTGTATTATTTAGTTCCACTTATTTTTGATTAGCATTTACATGGTGTCTATATTTTATCCTTTTACTTTCAACCTACTTGTTATGTTTCAAGTGAGTTTCTTATGGATGGCATATAATTGGGTCATTTAGAAATTTTTACTCACTCTACCAGTCTCTATATTTTATTTTTTAAATTTTATTTATTTATTTATTTATTTATTTATTTATTTATTTATTTATTTATTTATTTATTTTGAGATGGAGTCTTGCTCTGTCACCCAGGCTGGAGTGCAGTGATGCAATCTCAGCTCACTGCAACCTCCACCTCCCAGGTGCAAGCAATTCTCTGCCTCAGCCTTCCGAGTAGCTGGAATTACAGGCACCTGCCACCATGCCTGGCTAATTTTTGTATTTTTAGTAGAGATGGGGTTTCACCATCTTGACCAGGCTGGTCTTGAACTCCTGACCTCATGATCCACGCACCTCAGCCTCCCAAAGTGCTGGGATTACAGGTGTGAGCCACTGCGCCCGGCCTAGTCTCTGTATTTTAACTGGTGTATTTAAGCAATTTATATTTAAAGTAATAACTTGTATGTTAGAACTTAAGTCTGTCATTTTATTATTTGTTTCCTGTTTGTTCCCTTTATTTCTTGTTCCTCCACGTATTTTCTTTTGCCATCCTGTGTAATCCTTAAGCATTTTAAAGAGTTCCACTTTGATTTATTTATTATGCTTTTGAGTATATCACTTTTTATAGTTTTCATAGTGGTTGCTATATATATTACCATATATGCACATAACTTGTTACACAGCCTATTGGTACTGACATTTTACTACTTCAAATAAAGTGTAGAAGTCTTACTTATATTTAGATCCCTTTACTCTTCTCATTTCTTAAATATTATTGTTTTAAGTACTTTATCTGTATCTATTGAATACCTCATTAGGTGTTGTTATAACTTTTGCCCCAACCGTAAAATATAAGTAAAAAAACTCATAAAGGGAAAGATGATCTATTATGTTTACTTACATTTTTACTCATTCTATTGTTCTTCTTTCCTTTCCAACGGTTCCAGACATTTTATCATTTTCTTTTTATTTTCCTTTAGCCATTCTTTAAGGGTAGGCCTGTTAGCAACGAATTCTTTGTTTTTTTTTTTTTTTTTTTTTTTAACCTGAGAATATCTTTATTTTCCATCATTCCTGAAGGGTAGTTTCAATAGATATAGGATTTATGGTTGACATGAATTTCTTTGTGCTTAAAAAAATGTGTCCTGACTTCTGACCTTCATGTTTTCAGATGTGAAATCTGCTGTCATTTGAATTGGTGTTCTTCTTTTTTTTTCTTTATAGGTAATGTGTCATCTTTTTGTTATTTAAAAAAATTTTCTTCTTTGTCTTTAGTTTTCAGAAGTTTAATTATGATGTGTCTAGTTGTTGATTTATTTGGGTTTATTTTAGTTTGTCTTTTCTCATTTGACTTGTGAATTCTCAGTTCTTGACATTATAAGTGACTTTCAATTGTGTCTTGGACATTTTGATTATTATGTGAGGAGACTCTTCATCTGACTTAGATCTTTTGTTTTAGTAGGCAGCCACTCTGTTTAGGATTAGCATGTAGTTCTAGCCTACTCTTATGAGCTTTTGTTATAATGGCATTTCAGTGTTCAGAGCCCTTGCAGTGCTATTCTGATATGCTTCACTTTTCTGGTACTACCAGTGCTCTTGCTCAATCTCTGCAGTTCTGCCTACTGGGATGAAAAGACCTTTCCTGGGCTGCCTGGTACCACTGGGTGACCATCTGCTGCTTAGGTTTGGGGACAGAAAAAGCCTGCAGGGCCTGGGCCTCTTTTCCTACTAGGAGGAGAGCAGAAAAAAATGAAGAACTCAGCTGATGCTGTACCTGAAGGTGAACTGGACCACTGGCCGCCAGTGCCCCAGTGATAGAGTGAGGCTGAGTTAACCTAGGATTTTGCTGCTGCTAAAGTAGACATATCAGACCACATCTTGGCACCCTCATTGTGGAACAGAGGCTGGGATTCCCCACTAGGTCTTTACTGGTCTTCCCCCTTTCCTGGTGTTTTAGCCAGGCTGCAGAGAACAGGCTTGTCTTGTTTGTTTGTTTGTTTTTGGCTTTGCCTATTGGCAGTTCTGGGTTGCGGGCCTCTCCAGCCTCTAGTTTGGGGTAGATAGTAGATAGAAAGAAAATCCAGGGAACTCACCCTATTGTTGTTTCTCAAGTCCTGAGGTCCCTAACCAGTTCATTCTGACTTTCAGAATCCTTATATTGTTGTCTATTAAATAATTTCCAGGGTATTTAGTTGTATTTAGCAAAGAGGAGGAAAGTCAGTCTCTACCATCTTGTCCTGGAATTGGAAGTCTCAGTTCCTCTTATTTGTGAATGTGATATAAATGCAATTGCACTGTGATTCCTCTTTGGTAAATTTGTTTATGTTATTCAATATTATGTTCCAGGAACTCATTTATATTATTTCATTTTGTTGTAGTTCATTGATTTTTCTCTGCTCTAGAGTTTTCCATTGTGTGAAAGCCACTCAATTTATCCATTCTACTATTGGTGGACATTTGAGATATTTCCGCTTTCCCCTCTCCTACTTTAAATTAGAGACTATACTTCTATGGGCATTCTTGTACATACCTCCAGCGGCATCTGTGCAAGATCAGTAGAGTATAAATCTAGGTGAGTAAATGGTGAGTCAAAGGGTATGGGAATTTTCATTTATACTAGATAAAGCCAAATTATTTTCTTAAGTGGTTATACCAATCTACCCTTCCATCAGCAGGTGTAAGTTTCTTTGTTCCTTTGCATCCTCATCAATCCTTGATAACATCAGATTTTAAACTTTCTCCAATCTCAGGGCAATGAAATTTTTCTAATTTTAGTTGTAACTTGCATTTCCCTGATTACTAATAACATTGTACATATATAAAACTTTTTTCATATTTTATAGGATCTTTTATGTGATATGCTCATTCAAACCTTTTTCTATTTTTCTTTTGGCTTGCTAGTCTTCTTCCTTCTTTTCCAGTTTTTCCCTATTTTCTCTCAGCTTTTAATTTGTCATTTTTACTCTTTTAATCGATGAGTAGAAGTTCCTAACTTTAATGTGGGATTTATCAATCCTTTCCTTTATACTTTATGCTTTTGTGTCTTATTAAAAATTGTTACCATTTCCTAAAGTAATAAACATTATTTTATAATGTCTATTCTTTTTTGTTGTCTTCTAAACATCTTAGAGTTTTGCCTTTTGTGTTTATGTTTTTAGTCTACCTGGAATTGATGTCTGTGAGGTATAGGGGTACATTATCATTTTTTTTCATACAGTTAGCCCATTGTTGCAGTGCCCTCTGTTGAAAAGTGTCTCTTTCCCCACAGATCAAACGTATTAGTTTTGGAACAATTCAGGTTTCCTCTTATGAACATGGGGTTGTTTCTAGGCTCTCTATTCTATTCCATTTGGTCAGTTTTTAAGATTTTTATGCCAATAAGCCATTGTCTTAATCACTATATTTTAAAACAAGTATTGTTCTCTTGTATGAAAGTATCTCCTTCCTAGTGTTTATTTAGATGCACTTATTTATTTGAGGCCTTTTGCTTTTGATAAATATTTAAGGATAAGCTTAAATCTAAAAAAAAAAAAGACTTGAAAGTTTGATACTATATTAAATTTGTAGATAAATTTGGGGAGAATTGACGTCTATTAAGCCTACCATTTTAATAGATATGATATATTGCTGTGTTATTCAGGCCTTATTTAATATATTTCAGCAATTTTTATAATTTTCTTCAGCAAGGGCTTACATATCTTTCATTAGATTAGTTCCCAGGCATTCCTCATTTTCTGGTGCATTGTAATTCTTATCTTTTTAATAATTCTATTTATGAACTGCTATTTGCTGGCATATGGAATGCAATTTTTAAATAGTTACTTTAAACATTCTATTTTGCAATTATGGTAGATTCACCAGAAGTCACAAGAAAACAATACAAAGAGATCTGTGTATAATCCAGTTTCCCCCAATGGTAACATCTTGTAAAATTATAGTAGAATATTACTGATGTTGATGCAGCCAGGATATAGAATATTTCCATCATCACAAGGTTCCCTCATGTTACCTTTATATAGCCACAGTCACTTCCCTCCCAACCCCACTCCACCTTTTCTCCTATTTTTTTCTAGAAGTTTTATAGTCTTACATTATACTTGTAAGTCCATTTTGAGTTAATTTTTGTGTAAAATGTGAAACTTAAACCAAGCTTTTTTTTTTTTATCTCCTGTGGATATCCAATTATAGCACCATTTGTTGGAAAAAACTATCTTTCTTCCATGGAATTCCTGCTGCATCTTTGTCATATGTCAATTCAGTATATGCTTCAGGCTTATTTCTGTGTTCTCTATTCTATGTATATCTCTTACCAAATATCACACAGTGCTGAATTCTGTAGCTATACATTAAGTCTTAAAATTGGGTAGACTGATTCCTCCCATTTTATTCTTCTATTTCAGTCGTTTTAGCTAATGTAATCCCTTTGCATTTACATATAAATTTTAGAATAATTTCGTCCATATCTACAAAAAGTCTTACTGAAATTTTGGTAGGAATTGCATTAAACCAGCATATCAGTTTGGGAAGAATTAATCTTTACTATGCTGAGGTTTTCAATCTATGAACATGGTATGTCTCTGTATTTATTTAGATCATCTTTGATTTCTCTCATTAGTGTCTTTGTAGTTTGTAGCATACAAGTCCTATACATGTTTTGTCAGATTTATGCCTAAGTATTTTGCTTTCTTTTGAGTGATTATAAATGGTATGCATTTTAATTTGGGTGTCCATATATTCACTGATAGTAGATATAAATACAATTGATTTTTATAAGTTACTTTTATGTCCTGTGAATTACTGAAACTCATTAGTTCTAGGCATTGAGTTTTTCTGTGTAGACAACAACATCATCAACAAACAAGGACAGTTTTATTTCTTCCTTTCGGATCTTTATGCTTTTTATTTTCTTTTGTTTCCTTATTGTAGTAAGTAGAACTTCCAGTAGTATGTTGAATAAAAGTGTTGAGATTGGGCATTCTTTCCTTGTCCCCAGTCTTGGTGAAAACATTTGGTTTTCATTATTAATTATGGTTTTAGCCATGGGATTTTTGCAGATGTTCTTTATGAGGTTGAAGATATTCTCCTCTAGTCCTAGTGTACTGACAGCTTTTAATCATGACTGGGTACTTAATTTGGTCAAAAAATTTTTTTGCATTCATTGATATGATCATGTGATTCTTCTTATTTAGCCTATTAATAGGGTGAATAGCATCAATTGATTCTTGAATATTGAGCCATCCTTGCATTCCCAGAATAATTCTACTTGGTCATCATGTATAATTCTTTTCATATATTGATGAATTCAATTTGCTAACATTTTGCTTATATATTATCTATATAAGTATATATATATATATATATATATATATATATATATATATATATATATATATATTTTGCAGCAAGGTCTTGCTCTGTCACCCAGGCTGGAGTGCAGTGGCACAATCATGGCTCACTGCAGTCTCCACCTCTCAAGCTCAAGAAATCCTCCCACCTCGGCCTCCCAAATAGCTGGGACCATAGGCATGTGCCACCATGCCTGGCTAATTTTTATTTTCTTAATTTTTTTTTTGTAGATACAGAGTTTTGCCATGTTGCCCAGTCTGGTTTCAAAGTCCTGAGCTCAAGCAATCCACCTGCCTCGGTCTCCCAAAGTGCTGGTGTTATGGGCATGAACCACCATGTCTGGCCATGCATCTATATTTATGAAGGCTGTTGGCTGGTAGTTTTCTTTTTTTGTAAATCTTTATGTGGTTTTTGTACCAGGGTAATATTAGCTTAATAAGATGAATTGGGATGTATTTTCTGCCATTTTCTGGAAAAGACTGTATACAATTTATGTTAATTCTTTAAATGCTTGGTAGAATTCTTCAGTAAAGCCATCTGACCCTAGAGGTTTATCGTTTGGAAGTTTTGAAATTACAAATTCAATGTCCTTAATAGTTACAGAACTATTCAAATTATATTTTTCATATTTGCATAGTTGTGGTAGTTTGTGCTTTTTGAGGAATTGGTACATTTCATTTAGTACATTTATGTGTGTAGAGTGGTTGGTAGTATTTCATTATTATCCTTCAGAAGTCTTCAGGGTTTGTAGTGATAGCTTCTCTTTTATTTCTGATATTAGTAATTTGTGTCTTTTCTATTTTTTATTGTATTAATGTTGCAGTCTTGCTAGAGGTTAGTTTCATTGATTGTCTCTATAAAAAATCTTGTATAGCTTTTTTAGTTGTTGTTGTAGGCTTTACATTATATAGACATAACTCATTACAGTCTACTAGTGATCATTTTACCAATTCAAGTGAAGTGTAGAAAACTTATTTCCCTTTACCTACCTCGTTTATACTATAATTGTCTTAAAATATTTCCTTTGCATACACTTAAAACCACATCACAGTGTTAACATTTTTTGCTTCAACCATCAAATAGAAAACTCAAGAGGAGAAGAAAAGTCTATTGTATTTACTCACATTTTGTTTGCCATGTGTTTTTCCTTCCTGATGTTTTAAGATTCTTTTTGTTTGTTTTCCTTCTGTTTAGTGAATGTCCTTTAGATGTTTTTTTGGGATAGTTCTGTTGGTGACAAATTCTATTCATTTTCCTTCATCTCAGAATCTCTTGATTTCCCTTTCATTTCAGAAAAAAATATTTTTTGCTAGATAAAGGACCTTGGGCTGACAATTTTTTTCTTCCATTACTTAAAAATATAGCACATCCTTCTGTCCTCTTTCAGATAAGAAATCTACTGTCATCTGAATTGAGTTTCCTTTATAATTAATGTGTTATTTCTTTCTGCTTTTTTTAAAGATAATTTTATGTGTCTAGTTTTTAAAGTTAAATTATAATGGGCTTTTATGTAGGTTTCTTTGGATTTATTGTTTGGAATTCTCTAAGCTTCTTGAATCTGTAATTTCATATCTTTTCCTAAATTTGTGAAGTGCTCAGCCATTATTTCTGAATCCCATTCTCTTTCTCTCTCCTTCCGCAACCATATGACACAAATGTTAGCTCTTTTGTTATAGTATCACAGATCCCTGAGGCTTGGTTCATTTTTTTCCCAGTCTATTTTTCTCTGTCTTGTTCAGAGTGAGTAATTTCTGTTATTCCATATTCTAATTTATTGATTCTTTCCTCTGTCCCCTGAGTTCATTCCTTTAGTTTGTTTATTTTGGTAATTATATGTTTTAGTGCTAAGGTTTCCACTTGATTCTTCATATCTTCTATTTATTTGTTGAAACTTTCTGTCTTTTTCATTGTTTTGACCATATTTGCAATTGCTTATTTAAAACATTTTATGATAGCTGCCTTAAAATCTTTGTCAGATATTTCTATATTTTCTATCATCTCAGTGTTGGCATCTATTGATGGTTTTTCTTCTATCCTGTTCAAAATATTTCTGGGGTTTGGTATGATTAGTAATTTTCAATTGAATCCTGGACTTTTAAAAATTGTTATGAGGCCCTGGATCTTATTTAAACCTTCCATTTTAGCTGCCTTTGACATTATTCTTGCAAGTGTGGGGAAGGGGCCACCATTTGTTACTGCCGGGTAAAGGTAGAAGTCCAGCTTCCCCATTAGGTCTTCATTGTCACCCAAGGTGAGGGGCTTCTCATTAATGTTGTATAGAGATGTGATTTACAGTTCTCCACATGTTTTACACTAAAGCTGTGGGTGAAAAGGGCTTTCTACTGTATGGCAGGGATGAAAGTCCCATCACTCTACTCAGCCTTCTCTGACAGTACCCCAACAGCCGGGTTGGAATAAGTTGTTACTACCTGGGAAAGATGGAAGTCTAGGTTTCCCATTCAGCCACTTCCCATTCAGCCACTGCTGGCATGGGTGGGACGGGGCCCCATGTTTCTTTGATGGAGTGGAGCAGTTATTGTCTAATGTTTTCTGTCTTGCTGAACAGTCCCTTCATGGTCATTTGGCTAGAGAGATCACACTTTGGTTTTGGCTTTTTTTTTTTTTTTTTTTGCCTGTACCTGCTGGCAATTTCAGATTGCCAGCTACAATTCTGGAATACATGTGGCAAAAGAATTCCTAGAGAAGTCATCTTGTCATTCCTTGGGTACCAAGGTTCCTATTTGATCTGTCTTCTCTCTACCTTTCAGAGTCTTCTTATGTTTGTTTAACATCAAATGTCTAGCATTCTTAGTTGTACTTACTGGGAGAAATAGGGAAAAGTCTGTGTACTCCATCTTCCCAGAGTGGAACTGCAATTTATTTTTGTTCGTTGTTGTTATATTCAGCATCTTCAGGCTCTTTGCAAATCTTTTATCTTAGATTTTATTTTCTACATAATAATATCATCTATGAATAATAATGGTTTTGTTTCTTCAAACCCCCTTTTAATTTTTTTAATTTTTAAGTTAACATACTGTAAAAATGACTTTTATGTTTTTTCAGTGATAAGAAGATATTACAAATAACTATATAGCATAAATTTGAACAACTAGATAAAATGAGAAAGTTCTGAGGAAAATAAACTGTATCAAAATCAACTCAAGAAAAACAGGGAAACTTTTACAGGCCTGTAAAAATTAAAGAAACGGAGCGATTTTAACTCTTTCCACAAAGAAGTTTGCCATCCTTCTAAAATGCAAGAGTTTTATGAATTTTAACATATGCAGGGTCATGGAACCACCACCACAATCAGGATACAGAAAAGTTGGTTCTGTCACCTTTGAAAGTTCCCTTAGGCTGCCCTTTTGTCCTCCAACCATCTCCCCACCCCTAACCCCTGGCAACCATTTTTCTGTTCTGTCTTTCTTTTTCTGCCTTTTCCAGATAGCATATAAAATGAATTCATACACTTTGTGATCTTTTAAGATAATTTTTCTTCTTAATCTGTTAAAGTGGTAAACGATTTCATCTATCTGCCAGTGTTCAACAAATCTTTGAATCCCTGGATTCAGTCGACTATGATTTTATTTGTAATTTTTATGTTCATGAGTGTGATGGCCTTGGAATTTTTCTCCTGTACTGGCTCCAAGGTTACACTGACCTCACACTGATACCATGCTCATCTCTTTTACTGATATCAACGTTTTATTTTTCCTTGCCATGTAACTAAGTTTGCCACCCTTCTAAAATGCGAGGTGTGGTTTCTCATTATCTACATTCTGGAATTTGTATTCCAGGTTTGGAATTATTTATTTCTTCAATGACTTATAGAACTTACTGTTTAAAACCATCTGGTACCAGTGTTTTCTTTGTGGAAAGAGTTAAAACCACTCTGTTTCTTTAATTTTTACAGGCCCGTAAAAGTTTCCTTGTCTTTCTTGAGTTGATTTTGATACAGTTTATTTTCCTCAGAATTTTCTCATTTTATCTAGTTGTTCAAATTTATGCTATACAGTTATTTGTAATATCTTCTTATCATCTTTTAATCTTTACTGTATCTGTAATTGTGTCCCCTTTCAACCATTATTTTATTTGCGTTTTCTTTCTTTTCTTTTTTTTTTTTTTTTGGTCTTGAGTGACCTTGCTGGAGTGTCATCAGTATTTTAAAATCTTTTCACAGAACCAGCTTATAATTTTGTCAACTCCCCTATTATATGTGTATTTTTATTTAATAAATTTTGTCCGTATCTTTATCATTTTCTCTACTTTCTTTGATGATTAGCCCATTATTTTCAGCTTTTCTTCCTTTTTAATATAAGCACTTGAGATAACTTTTCCTGTAAGCACTGTTTTATCTTTAGCTGCATTCCACAAGATTTAATATGTAAAATTTTATCATTCAGTTCTAAATGTTTTAAATTTCCAGTATGATTTCTTCTTTGACCCATGAGTTATTTGAAGGTATGTTTCTTGATTTTCAAATATGTAGTTATTTTCCAGTTACCTTGAAGACAAAAATCAAAACCTTTTTCTTTTCGAGTAACTACATATTCACAAGAAGTTGCAAAGATAGTACAGAGAAGTCTCATGTACCCTTCACCCAGTTTTCCCCATTGGTTCCCTCTTACATAACTATAGTAAAACATCAAAACCACAAATTTGACATTGCTACGGTGTGTGTGTAGTTCTATGCTATTTTATCACCTGTCACTTCCACTTCAGCGAAGACATCAAAGTGCTCCCTCGCCACTAAGATCTCCCTAATGCCACCCTTCAGAATCACACCCCACCCCTTTTCCCAGCATCCTTAACCTCTAGCAGCAACTCATCTGTTTTCTCTCTCCCCAGTTAACATTTTTAAGTGCCTTATAATTAATTGTGGTGTTGTCAGAAAGCGTGGAGTGGGTCATTCCAGTTATTCAGAATTGTTGAGAATTATTTGATGACCCCATATAAGATTATTTTCATATTTTGTTTATGTTTAAAGAGACATTATATATAGCTATTAACCTTACTGCTTTTTGTCTGCTTGATCTATCAGTTTCTTAAGGAGTCACTTAAAAATCTCATGCTAGATTTTCCTTTTAGTTATTTCAGCATTATGAGGCTATGTTATAAGGTGTGAACACATTTAGAATTGTTATATATTCTTTATGATTGAAAGCAGTTATAATTTGTATCCTGAGTTTATCTCTATTATTTTTGTTTGAGTCTACCCTGTCTATAAAGTGGTACTAGCTTTATTTTTATTAGCAGTTGTCTGAGCTATCTACCCACCTATCTATGTCTATATTTATCTACTTGTATCTAGTTTTTATTCTTTTGTTTTCAACTACACACACACCTACATATGTATGTGTGAATGTGTATGTGAATGACTGTTGCTTTTTGAACTTTTTGTCTTCTTTTATTTTACCTGTATATTTCTTAAATGGTTTGTGGTTGGATTTTCAATGCAAATCTATCTTGACAATCTTTGCCTCTTAGATGAATCTCTTTAAAATTATTTTTATTATTATATTAAAAATTATTAAAAATTATCTTTAAAATTATATTTATCTTTAAAATTATATTTAACCCCTTAAATTATAAGTAAAATTATTTCACATTTAATATTTATTCCATTTTCCCTGTTTTATTCTCTGCTTTGTCTTTTTATTGATTATATTTTCTCATTCCTTTTCTCCTCCTCTTGATTCTGTTTCTAATTCTATTTCTGTGATTGTTTTTCTTTCTTTTTTCTTTTTTTTTTTGAGACAGAGTCTCACTGTATCGCCCAGGCTGGAGTGCAGTGGTGCAGGCTCCGTTCACGGCAAACTCCACCCCCCGGGTTCAAGCGATTCTCCTTCATCAGCCTCCCAAGTGGCTGGGATTACAGGCGCCCACCACCATACCTGGCTAATTTTTGTATTTTTAGTAGAGTTGGGGTTTTGCTATGTTGCCCAGGCTGGTCTTGAACTCCTGAGCTCAAGTGATCTGCCTGTTTCTGCATCCCAAAGTGCTGGGATTACAGACAGACATGAGCCACTGCACCCAGACCTATTTCTGTGATTGTATGGTGAACTCAGAAAATTTGGCATGTATATGAAGGTTTTCAAAGTGTAAAATTTATGAATTTTTACTTTTACCCTCTTCCTGAATAACAGAAAAACCATTGAATATTTTCACCCCAATAGTATGTTTTCCTGGCTCATATCCTTTTGTTAACAGGTAAATTGCTCCATTTTTATTTGTAAAACCATAACATATTATTATTACTTCAGACAGTCACTTTTTGTTTAGATTTACCTGAATATCAACTCTTTCTTTTAATCATCATTCTTTGCCTCACAGGCCTTCATCTTGGGTCACTTCTCTTCTTTCTAAAGAAAAACATATTTTTGGAATTTCTTTTAGTGAGAGTATATTGGTGGCAAACTCCCTTGGGATTTTTTTTTTCTGTCTGTAAAGACCTTTATTTTACTCATTTTTGAAGATATTTTAGCCGGTATACAATTCTATGTTGATGATTACACTGAACTAATCATTACACTGCTATTTGACTTATCCAATTGCTGTTGAGAAGTGAGCTTTAAGTTTGATTTTTGCCCTTTTGAAGTTAATCTGTCTTTTCTCTCTGGCTGCTGTTTTAAAGTCTTCTATATGTTTTGGTGTTTTGCAGTTTTGCTAAGAACAATCTAGATATGCTTTTTTTATTTATCTTATTTGGGATTTGTTGGGTTTCATGAATTAATGCATTTCTTCAGGACTGAAAGATTTTCAATAATTACGTGAAGTATACTTCTACCTCATTATTCCTCTGATTAGATGTTAGGCTTTGTCACTCTATCTTACATGTTTCTTTACCTCTCTTTTATGTTTTCTTTATGTTACCATCTGAGTATTTTGTCATATATATATTCTAATTCTTTCATCCTCTCTTTAACATTGTCTAATATACTTTTCATCTATCTATTTAATTTTTAATAAGAATAATTTTTTAAATTTTGTGCTGCTTTTTCAAGTTGGCTGGGAAACCTTATTTTCTCCCTTCTCAAATTTCTCAGTCACTTCTTTTTTGTTTTAAAAATATTAAATATGTTTATTTTGTATTCTGTGTCTGCTCACTCCATAATTAGAAGTCTTCACAGGTCTGATTATGGTGTGTTGCTCCTTGTAGTTCTCTCTCTTAGAACCTTGTTTTTTGTTTTGAGACAGTCTTGCTCTGTCACCCAGGTTGGAGTGCAGTGACATGACCTCGGCTCACTGCAACCTCTGCCTCGTGAGTTCAAGTGATTCTCATGCCTCAGCCTCACGAGTAGCTGGGATTACAGGCATGAGCCACCACTCCTGGCTACTTTTATTTCTTTATTATTTTAAGTAGAGATGGGGCTTCACCATGTTGGTCAGGTTGTCTCAAGCTCTTGGCCTCAAGTGATCTGCCCACCTCAGCCTCTCAAAGTGCTGCAATTACAGGTGGGAGCCACCACACTTGACCTAGGACCTTGTTTCAATGTGTGTTTTATCTTTTGTTTTGTTTTGTTTTGATTTTTTTTTCTGTGACAGCTCATATGTTTTGTCATTTTGTGGGAAGTTTTGTGACCGAAGTCAAAGCTGGTTCCTGCAGAGAAGATTCAAATTTGTTTCTGCCAGGTAGTGGGGCACCACCAGCCTGGAATCATTTTAAACTAAATTCTTATCTAGAGGCTTTAAAAAGATGTCCATATGTATTAATTAGGGTTGCCAACTCTTGCAAAAGCCATCTGGTAATGATTATTCCTCTGGGGGGAAGATTTTCCTCCTTCCATTCAGGGTCATTTCCAGATTAATTGTTTTCATGCATTTCCTGAGGGAGGGGATTGATTTATTTCCAGTTCAAACTTAAAATGAAGATATATCCTTTGGGGCTCCCTTTTTATCCGAGAGAAGTATCCTGTTAAACTCTCTTTCTTAGGAAGGAACTGGTATTTCTCTTCTGTTCCCAATATCCCATAAACCTAAGAAAGACAAAGTTCAAGTTCAACCAGTTCATCAAATTATCTCAGAGCAATCTCCAGCTTCTGGGCTCTGCTTGTTTCTCAGAAAAGCTATGGTACAGCTTTTATTTACTTTTTGGCCTCCAGGTATTCCTTACCCATTTGCTATTTTATTGATACATTTACATCCCACGCAACACTTCCACTTGTTTTTGTTTTTGTGTTTCTAGAGACAGGGTCTCTCACTGTTGACCGGGCTGGGATACAGTGGTGTGATCTTACCTTACTGCAATCTCAACCTCTTGGGCTCAAGTGATCCTCCTACCGCAGCCTCCCAAGTAGCTGGTACTACAGGTTCGTACCACCACACTGGCAAAATTTTAAAAATCTTTGTAGAGATGGATCTCACTTTGTTGCCCAGACTGGTCTTGAACTCCTGGCCTCAAGCAATCCTCCCACTTTGGCTCTTTTACTTTTATTTAGTGGAAGGATCCACTATACTACTAGACATGGAAGTCTCCTGTCATGACACCTTTAGTCATTCTCCTATCATTGAATGTCCCCCTCCATGTTTTCTATTACAAACAATATGATGATGAACATATTTGTATAGACATCTTTGTGTACCTTGTCCAGTTAGTTTCTATAATAAATTTCTAGAATATAAAAAGAAAGTGACAGAACTGAGGAATATTTGGAAAATAGCTTGGCACTACTTATAGACTAACTAGATTCTTAGGGCTCTTGATAGTCATTGCATATATTACTTTGCTTACTCCTTTCAAAAATCCCACTGGAACTAGCATAATGAAAACTCTACTGAGGGTAATTTCTATTAAGTAAATAAAAATATACACACTGTTTCTGGAAAAAAATAGCCAATTATTTTAATATTACCTAGAGTTTTTTTTAAGAGGACCTTCTCCCAAATTATTAACAGAAATAATTTCTTAACTAAGTAACATAATTCTGTAATGTGTTTGGAAACATGTAAGATGAGTCAAGATGAAGAGCAATGAAAAACTGGTCCTATCAGGTTTGAAAACAGCTGTAAACAACCATGGATATTTTAATCCTTCCTAGGGTCTGATTGGTGGAGAAGTCCATGGTTTTCTCAGGGGACAGCTATTTGTCTGGGGACATCACTACAAAGGTTCTGTAAATCAATTCTAAATTGATTCCAGAAGGATGAAGGAGAGAATGGATGGGTAACTACATAAACAGCAGGAAATACCAGGATCCACTGGTAGGAAGTGGACTAACAAAGTGCAATGGAGATTTGGGGCTATCTGGGTAGTGTCAGAGGAGGAGGGATGTTGAATGACATACCAAGGGGTTTGGATTTGGTCTTGAATTCATGAAAGACAGAGCCATTAGTTTTAATAGAAAGTTTCATGGGTAGCATTTGCATTTTTATAAAATTATGCTGGCAACAAGGTACAGAGGAATTTAAGTGAGAAAAGATTAAAGGCAGGGAAATTAGGAATAGATGAGTGAATATTTTTAATGGTTTTATTAAGATATTAACTCACATACCACACAAACAATTTAAAGTGTAATGTTAAATGGTTTTTAGTATATTTACAGAGTTGTACAACCACACCACTGTCTAATTTTAGAACATTTTTGTCCCCCAAAAAAGAAACCTCCCACCCATTAGCTGTTACTCCTTATGCCCCTCATTCCTGCCCGATCCCTAATTACCCACTAATCCACTTTCTATCTATAGATTTGCTTATTCTGGACATAATATAAATAGAATTATACAATATGTGGTCTCTCGTGACTGGCTTCTTTCATTTCATTTAATGTTTTCAAGACTCATCCATGTTGTAGCATGTATCAGTTCATTCATTTTAATGTCTTAATGTATTAATTCATTCATTTTAATTGGCAATCTTCCATTATATGGATATACCCCATTTTATTCATCCATTTATCAGCTAATGGACACAGGTTGTTTCTATGTTTTGGATATCATGAATAATGCTGCTTTGAACTTTTTTGTACAAGTTTTTGTGTGGTTTTATGTTTTCATTTCCCTTGGGTATATACCTAGGAATGGAACTGCTGGATCATATGGTAACTCTATATTTAACTTTTTGAAAAACTGACACTGTTTTCCAAACCCCCTGCTCCATTTTACATTTCCACCATCAATGTAAGAGCATTCCAATTTCTCATCTCCTCCTTATACTAGCAGGTATGAAGTGGGTGTGATTATAGCCATCCTAGTGCGTGCGAGTGGCATCTCATTGTGGTTTTGATTTGCATCTCCTTGATGGTTAATGATGTTGAATATCTTTTTATGTGCTTCTAGTCTTCTTGTATATCATTTGAAAAAATGTCTATTCATATTTTTTGCCTATTTATAAAAATTAGGTTATTTGTCTTTTTATTTTTGAGTGGTAAGCATCCTTTGTATATTCTAGATACACAAGTCCCTTATCAGATATATGATTTGCAAATATTTTCTCCATTTCTATAGGTTGTTTTTTCACTTCCTTGATGGTGTCCTTTGAGGCACAAAAGTTTTAAATTTTGATGAAGCTCATTTATCTGTCTTTTGTCATTTGTGCTTTTTGTATCATACTGAAGAAGCCTCTCCCTAACCCAACCCAAGATTTACTCCTATATTTTCTTTAAGACTTTTATAATATTAACTCTCACATATAGATCTATGATCTATTTTGAGGTCCTTTTTGTGTATGGTGTGAGAAAGGAGTCCAGCTTCACTCTTTTGCATGTGAATATCTGGTTGTCCCAGCACTATTTGTAAAATATATTTTTAAAATAGTTTTTCTATACCCCCTAGGGCATTGTATTAATAATAGTCCAATCTAAAACAAATATCCTGAGCTATGCCATTGGCAGTGGGAATGGGTGTGCTGGGGAAGGTTGAGAAGGTAAGATTATAAGGACTTGGGAACTGCAGTCATGCAGGGGTCGGAGAGTAAGAACTTGAGAAGTTTTAGATTTCTGGTTCCCAACCTTCCCCTCCATATCAGGAGATCTGTGGCCTCATCATCCCACATGACATGTGGCCATCCCAGAACCAATCTGCTGGGGCCTACTTGTTTATCCTCATGACTGGAGGATCAAAGCCTGTAGCTGTATGATCAATTCAACCACAGGAAATAAGCCTCAATCAGGAGGACAGTTGAATTCTATTTTGTGGTTCCCTTAGACTGGAGCAGCTATGGCATCTCAGTTCAAAGAGAACACGGTAAGGTTTGGATGGAAGGGGAATGCAGTAGCCAACTCCAGAAGCATCAGGCTTCTGTCAGTAATGCCAGTGATGTCAGCCAGGGCTGGCTACATAAAAAATAAACACTCCAAACAGAGCAATGGAATTGTCATGATCTTTGGGGAGAAGTTTAGGCTTTGGAATCACCTTGTTTGTAGGACACAATGCCCCAGAATTCTCCATCTTCATTCTGGATCCATTCCCTGGTTGCATGAGAATCTTGTTTGTTTTTGTTTTTTCCCCCATTTCTTGGAGTTGACTGTTCAGCCCTAGCAGTTACATGACCAATCCTAACTTTGGAAAAAATATTTAAAGAGTTCTCTGGACAGTTGACCCCATTTCTCGCTCAGTTGCCATGGGGACTGGCAGATGGAGAGACTGGTACCCAGGTAATTACAGGGTGTATCACCCATAGAACCTCTGCCCAGGGCCACAGTCTCTGATGAGAATAGGGAAAATGTGTTTAGAAATGATTTTGACAGCCCCTGACCTCGATGACAAATCCTCAGCTCTGAGAGCAGCCCCACCTTGAGAGCAGAAACAGAAGAGTTCTGTTCTGTGTGCTGGGAGGGAGTCACACTGTGCAGACGTTCGTGGGGCTCCTACAGAGAATCCTTTGATGAGAAACCTCTCCACCCAGGACATACTTGCCAGAGAGAGACCAGATGCTTTGTTCTTATGTAAGATGTTCTGACATGTGATCATTTGAGAGAGGTGCCCTTTAAACATAACCATCAGTTACTATTAAAAGTAAAGAGCTGAAAGTGATTTTAGAGATTGTTTAGTTCACCCCTCAGCTTTACTAAAGGGGAAACTGAGCCCAGATAATTGACAAGCTCAGAGTCATGAGAGAGTGAGTGCTGCTGGTCTCATGACCCTTTCTCTACTGTTCATTTCTGATGAAGAAACTGTTTAGCTTGAACAATAACTTGAAATAGTCCCAGAGTATAGATGAGTACTAGACCCTTGTTGGTGTCGAGAAAATAGAAGGTCCAAAAATGTGTGCACTGCCTCTGTTTCAGGAACCTTTAGGAGTCATATGGTTTTCTATGTGTTTGATAGAAAATTGCTACTTAGACCTCATCTTGGGTCATGATAGAACATTTCTATTCTCTCCTAGTAGCCATCTCATGAGCCATTTCACACCATGGCCATGTTGAAGTGAAGCACATCAATTTCACAAAACTCTCAAAGAACTTGATTATAGCCTAGTGAGATACACCTTACTGGAGCCTCCAGCTACTTCAGAGACTGGCTGCATGGCAGTGGGAAGGGAACAGCCTTCTGTCATCTATGTCTGAGATGGCTTTGGTTGGAGGATACAGACTTGTGAAGGAAGGAGAAGGACTCATCTGCATAGCCTTGCGCATGCACAAGAGGCTACACCTCCCTGCATGTGGAAACTGAGATTGCTGTTCCCAGGTGCCATGAAAAGAAGAGACTGAGCCACTGAAATGTGGAGAACTGAGGGGCCAAGTGGGGTCCCAGTCGGTTCAGTGTCTTTTGGATAAGGCCTTCTACAGCCAGCACTGAAACCCCCAGAGAAAGCTTTCCTTCTAACATGGCATTAAGCATTTACAGCTAATCTGGGTGGGCGGGGCAGGGAGAGGTTCCACTTCCTATGATTCTCCTGCCATCAATTGGCTTTACAGGCCAGGCAATTTCCAACTGTGCCTTGGACTCAGAACTTACAAAGAGGATTAAAAGAAAGACGTTTAAAAATAAACAGGCTTTAAGTCTACCAATGTGACAATTGAAGTAAATGTAAAAGTAATCATTTATTTTTGGTTTGATTCTAAAAGTAGCATATACTCTCTATGGAAAATATAGAAAATCCAGAAAAGTGTGAAAAAGTAGTATCCATAATTCCATCACCCAAACCGACTCTTGCTAATTCGTGAGAGCAGGACCTTCTGTTTCATGTCTGCTGTCACATCATCAGTACTTGGAACAGTGCCTGGTACAGAGTAAGTGCTTAATAAACATTTGTTGAATGAATGAGTGTTACTGTTTTGGTATACTTATTTCCAGCCCTTTTGCCCTTTTTCTGTGTATATTTTACATGATTGTAGTCAGTCATCATCATTAGATAATATCTTTTTTTTTAACTTACTATGATAACACAGGTATATCTATGTCACAACTGTTTACAAACTTTTTTTTTTTTTTTTTTTTGAGACGGAGTCTTGCTCTGTCACCCAAGCTGAAGTACAGTGGCAGGATCTTGGTTCTCTGCAACCTCTGCCTCCCAGGTTTATGCGATTCTCCTGTCTCAGCCTCCCAAGTAGCTGGGACTGCAGGTGAATGCCAACATGCCAGCTAGTTTTTTTGTATTTTTGGTAGAGACGGGTTTTGCCATGTTGGCCAGGGTGGTCTTGAACTCCTTGAACCCCTGAGCTCCAGTGATCCCCCCACTTTGGCCTCCCAAAGTGCAGGGATTACAGGTGTGAGCCACCGCGCCCGGACTCTACAAACATTTTTAAAGGTGCTTAGTATTCGATGTATTGTGTACACATCATTTACTTATTTACGTTCATGAAGCTAGATATTTGAGATAAAATATCAATTTCAAAGATCCTTTGCACATAGGGCTTGCTCCTCATGGATAAGTAGATCAACTGGCTGTTTTACTAGGCTTCCTTATGCTCAATGGACCCTAAAAAGTTCATAAAATCACATTCTATTTTTTACTTTCATAGTCTCACTGGATTTACATAAAGAAGCTTTCACTTCTCAGTGCCAGAGGGAGGTCTTGAAATTAGAATCAGGACATTACCTTGTCAATCTACTGTAACTAAGAAATATATTTTGAATATTGTGTTTTATGAAGCATTGAATTCAGAGAACTACTCATTATGCTAAGTTCTGGCAATACAGAGTCTCAAGAATTCAACTGAACTCAACTACCTTCTCTATAGAGTCACTGCTTTCTCCCCTTTAAAAGAATTCCCTGGTTAGCCTGGTTAAAGAAGGTAATTTTGTCCAAGTTAATGTAGCACCATCTGCTGCTGAAAAGGAGTCCTTCGGGATGAGTTCTCTAGTTTTAAACATTGACTTGTATAAGAAATAAAAGGGAATTGACATGTGGTTTCTTGCAGGATCCCCTTGTGTCAGACCTGGAAACAATCTTTTTCAAAAAGACTGAGTGGACTTCTGGCTCCAGATGGCGACAGAGTACACTTGATTAACTCCTCCACCTGTTAGAAATTTCTATCAAAATTCAAAAGGAATATACAAATAGGGAGAAATGCATGTCAGAAACAGGAAACCATGGAAAGGGGCCAACACATTCTGGAACTCATGAGAACTTTCTGCACGACAAAGTGCAGGTGAGATTGGATTGAGGGAAGGGCTCATTAGCCTGCCATTGACCACATAAGAGAGAAAAGCCAAGGGAATGAGGGAGACAGATTCCAGCAGAGCCCCTCAATACCTACTAGCTCACAGTGGCAGGGGCTGCAGCTGAGGGTGGGTTATTTGGCACATAGTGAGAGGCAAGCATAGATCCTCCCTCTGTTCTGGAAAATGCACCAGGTGCTGGGTTCTGCAAACCCTTGGCACATGAAATTAACCAGGCATTACTAAGCCTGGCTTCTAAGAAACGCAGTTAAGTCAGTTAGGATAGAGTTATAATACAGTGTCAGTGTCTCCAACAAACTATACCCTGAAACACTAAGTCCCAGAAAGCATTTAAACCATCTAGTTTCCAGGTCGAGTAACCAATATCCAAAGATTCTATACTCAGCCAATCATTCACATGTGACAACCACAGAAAGACATTCCTAGACATGCAGATATTCAGAGAGCTTTCCTGAAAGAAAACACACACACACACAGACACACACACAGACATACACAGATACACACAGCATGTGCACACACACACACAAGAATTATGGTAGAGTAATAAAACCAATATAACTCAAGAGTTAAGTGAAGATCATTGTGGCTACCAAAGTTACAAAATAGAAGAATCAGAAAACAACTTCAGGAAGAGAAAGTAATTAATACCATCATCCTCATTATCAGTCTCTATCCCTATACCCATCCCTAAAATCTCAGGATGAGGAAAGGGAAGAAAGTAAAAGTTGTCTCAAAATCTCATCTTAGATGAGGGAGAGTCGTGTTTTCTGTTTCATTACTGACCCTGGTATGGAAATGAGTCCAAGTATGTTGTTTAATATACTGCTTACATACTCAATACTATAAAATATTTTCTAAATTATTAGTATAAAAAGAGAGCAAAGAAAATTTGATTGGCTAGGCACGATGACTCACACCTGTAGTCCTTACACTTTGGGAGGCTGAGGTGTGAGGATCACTTGAGCCCAGGAGTTTGAGATCAGCCTGGGCACATGATGAAACTCCGTCTCTACAAAAAATACATAAACTAGCTGGGCATGCTGGCATGGATCTGTAGTACCAGCTACTCAGGAGGCTGAGTGGGAGGGTCTCTGGAGCCCAGGAGGTCGAGGCTGCAGTAAGCCGAGATCACACCACTGCGCTCCAGCCGGGCAGCAGAGCACCACCCTGTCCTGTCCTGCTCTCTCTCTGTCACTCGTGCTCTCTCTCTCTCTCTCTCTGTGTGTCACGCTCTCTCTCTCTCTCTCTCTCTCTCTCTATATATATATATATATATATATATATATTTGTGCATATATGCACACACAACATGTGCACGCACACACAAGGATTATGGTAGTGAGTAATAAAACCAATATAACTCAAGAATTTAGTCAAGATCATTGTGGATAACAAAGTTATAAAATAGAATAACAATCAGAAAACTGTTTCAGAAAGATAATTAATACCATCATCCTAATTATCAGCCCATATCCCTACACCCATCCCTAAAATTCCAGGATGAGGAGAGATGTATAATAAATTAATATATATATATTTGATTAATATAGCAAGGTAGAAAAAGGATAAGAGAACCATAAACAAGTTTAACTATTGATTTTCTAAAGCCCTAAATTAAACATTTTCATATAGTAATCAGCAATATAGTAAAATCATGATACCCTTAATAATGCATGGATAGTTCAATATTAAGAAATCCATTTATATAACATTCATTCAACAAATATTTGCAAGTGCCTGTTATGTGCCAGGTATGCCAGAACAATGTAACTTGCTCGATCCTTTTCTCTAAAACATACCTGCCAGGCTCCCTATCCACATCACTCTTTAGTTCTTTTCTTCAGAGCACTTATCATTCTCTGTAATTACCTTTCACCTTTATTTTGCTTGTTTATTGTCAATCATCTTTCACTAAAATGCATTTTCTCCAAGATCAACATCCTTGTCTCTCTTGGTCACAGCTATATGCACAATGTCTAACAAAGAACTTGACATGTAATAGTTGATGGATTCATTCAATCTGTGTCACATTAGTTTACTATTAATGTAATTTATTCATTCAATATTTGTAATTAAACAAATGAATGTATGTCTATGAGTGAAAGGATGGTGGTGATTCTAAATCCCTGCTCTTATAGTACTTATCATTTAGTAGGGGAGACAGATAATCTGAGTACTTCTATGGTCAGTGTCAAAATCCAGTTTTGCTAAGCACGGTTTTCTATTCTAACTTGCTGAATAAAAAGACGGCAATTGTTTTGCAGGAATCTTCCACAGCTTCCTCTCGAGAAAAGCCCAGAAAACTAGAAGCACAAAGTAGTAACTTCCTGTTTCCTAAAGCCTGCCACCAAAGGGCACGCAGCAACTCAACCAGTAAGTGTTTCCCCAACACGTCTTCAGGAACAGGGCTCAGCTGTTCCTAGATAGCGGGAATATTGGGAGGAGGGTGGATCTCTTCTGGTCCAGTTGGAGTAAACTAGCATTGGAGTCTGCTCAGCTTCTTCATAGTGTGTGCATGTTCTGGCTAGCCAGAGCTCTGTGTGCTCTAGCCAGCTCTCCTCATGGCTGCAAGTGCCATGCTGGAAAGACCTGGGTGTGGGGAAGAAGAGACCGGGCTTTACTCCTGCTCTGTCTCCTGACATGCTCCTTGGTCTTGGGAAGGCTTCTGTCTCTCAGCTGCAACACGATAGAGGTTGAGGTTGGAAGATCTCATAATTCTTATTTGCTGAAAATAGAGGATGGCTAATACAAAGTCAAGAGAATGTGAAGAATGCAAGAATACAGAAAAACCTGAAGAAATTAAAATCACACCACATCATAATATTAGAGATCATCTATGTTAACATATTCAGTTATTTCCCTTCTATGCCTATATATACTATAAAAAGCTTCACGCTCACATTTATTAATATACAACTATTTCATGTCATCAGAAACTCTTTTGAAAACACCATTTTTTAGTGGATCCGTGGTATTTTATTATATGAATTTATGAAATCTAGTTAACCAACTCCCTATTATTAGATATTTATAAAATCTACTTAACCAAATCCCTGTTGTTAGGTATTTAAGTCATTCTCAGGTTTTCACCAGCCTAATCAAGTTGCCGAATATGTACATGAGATTTTGTCCAAGTTCGTGATGATCTTTCAGAGAAAATACAGAAGGGCATTGGCCTGGTTAAGAGCTCACATTTGGGAGCTAAGGCATTTGGATCTGGGTCCTGCTTCCAGAACGAATGACCTATGCGATCTTGGGCAAGTCCCCTCTAAGTCTCATATGATTCTGCTGTATGATGCACCATCCTTAGTGATTTCCTATTACTGGAAATAAAAATATTTTTAAAAAGTTACTTGCTTTTTTATCATAAATTTTTACTTATTCTAGCATAATTTTCTAGAAATGGAATTTGGGGTCAAATGGTAGATGTAGTTTAAGGCTTTTTATCTGTGTTGCCAAATTTCAGTAGCTAATATTCTTTCAATAATGTATATGAATACCTATTTCTTCAATCATAGCTCACACGGGATTATGGTTTTTGATAAATATTTGCTTTACAGCAATTTACAGATTTACAGGTTTTTCTCCTTTCCCTTTCTCCCTCACCCATTCTTTGCTTTTTTACTGTTTTGTTTGGCACCCAAGACCAGCTATACAATTGGTAGGACTCACTGTAAAATGAAAATGCAGGATTGCTGTTCAAAAAATATATTAATAATTTCAAAAATGTAGAAGAAAATCTTTGAATCAAGTTGGGATTCTTCAATCACAGGGCCCCAGGTGACTGTGCAGGCCACGTGCCTGTGAAGCCAGGCCTACTTGCCCCCCTGGGAGCTGACACCCTCAGAGCTCCCTGGCTCCCTGGCATCCCCAGGGCTCCCTGGCTCTCTGGCTTCTGATTGACTTCAGTCAATGACAGGCATCAATGGAGGACTGGCAGGGGGAAGAGAGCCACCAGGGTGTTTCTTCCCCTGCTCCCCCTACCTTGGTGCTGCAGCGCTGGCGGTGGCTGTGCCCCTCTGTGACAATAAATCATGTCCGGGTGGCCTGTCGTTTCCAGTGCCCACTGGGCTCTGGTAACACCATTTCCCCACCTTACTTCTTCAAGCCTGGGGTGGTAACAGCATCTGATACCTCAGTAGGCCTCATTATTTTTCTAACCCTGCCCACCCCTCTGTGCATGGCTCCTTTACCCAATTCTCAGAATCCCAACTGAGTGTGCCTTTTGTTTCTTCCCAAACCCTGATGGACACACTGATAAAAATAGATGAAAGAAAAGTACCTAGGCTGGCTGCCACAGCTTATGCCTGTAATTCTAGCCCTTCGGGAGGCCGAGGCAGGAGGATCGCTTGAACCCAGGAGTTTGAGATCAGCCTGGACAATATAGTGAGACCACGTCTCTACAAAAATTTTTTTTTAAAAAACCCACCAGGTATGATGGCTCGTACCTGAGGTCCCAGCTACTGGGGAGGCTGAGGTAGGAGGATCCCTTGAGCCCGGGAGGTTGAGGCTGCAGTGAGTCATGCTTGTGCCACTGCACTCTGGTCTGGGCAACAGAGTGAGAGCTTGTCCTGCCCCCCCTCTGAAAAGACTACCTCTTCATACAGGTGAAGTTAAACATTCCTTCATTTATTTATTTTGTTTTTGGTGAGTTTGCCTATAATTTATTGGAATATCTTTTTATCATTAATTTATAAAAAGCCTCGATTAAATTGATATTTGACATCATACTTGTTGAAAATACTTTCTCCAGTTCGTTGTTTTTATTTTAATTTTTTAACATTAAGGCGTTTTAATCTTTATGTAATCAAGTTTACTGATCTTTTCTTTTTTAATGTGAAAGTTACTTCCACATTCAGATAACTATTAAGTCTGTGACTATATATTCTTCTAATTTGTAAATGATTTATCTTTGTTCCCTCAAATTTACTGTATTATCTGTAGTTTATTTTTTGGTGTTTGATATGATGTAAGAATCTAGGTAGATTTTTTTTTCTAAATGAATAGAGAATGATTCTGGCATCACTTGTTTACAATCAGTTCCTTTTATTTTGCCTTTTTTGTTTGTTTTGTTAATCTCATGCAAATGATATGCAGTTTGGTCCCTGAAAGCAAATTTGGCAATTTTTTTAAGAAGAGAAGCTCAAGGCCGGGCGTGGTGGCTCACGCCTGTAATCCCAGCACTTTGGGAGGCCGAGGTGGGCGGATCACCTGAGGTCAGGAGTTCAAGACCAGCCTGACCAACATGGAGAAACCCTGTCTCTACTAAAAATACAAAATTAGCTGGGTGTGGTGGCGCACGCCTGTAATCCCAGCTACTCAGGAGGCTGAGGTAGGAGAATCACTTAAACCTGGGAGGCAGAGGTTGTGGTGAGCTGAGATTGTGCCACTGCACTCCAGCCTGGGCAACAAGGGTGAAACTCCGTTTTAAAAAAAGAAAAGAAGCTCAAATAGTTGAAATCAGTGTTATAGATCATATTTATTTTTACTTAGCTCTTTGTATGCTTTTTATTTTGATGGTTCCTTGCCATTTGTTTGTTCTTGGCCACTTGCTATAATGATTGTGAAAGATTTATTTAATTGTTGTCTCTACTTCTGATTTCCTTTAAGTTTTAATTAATTACCCAATTAAGTTTAATCAATTAATTAATACCTGACATAACATTTTCCAAATTGTCCCCCTCATGAAAGATGAGGAAGTTAGCTTGGTGTTATTCATCCCTTTTCCATGGATTTTTCCATTTTGTAATTCAACATAACTTTAAATTATAAACTCATGACAATATATAGCTCTAATATAGCCTTTTTTTGTATGTAATCATGACAATATACAGCTCCCCTTTCAAAAACTATTTTGTTTTGTTTTTTTGCATCGGGTTGTAATAACCAGTTGTCAGTTAACTCACTTAATACTCTACACTTAACTGTTTTAAACTTCCCCCAATGGAGATGATAATTTTGATACGTTTCCTAGTTGGCTGGAGTGTATCAACAAGCAATGTTCAGAAACAGTGGGCTGAAGTGGGCACGGAAATCGACCCCAGACCAGGGAGAGTTTTGGAGAACCCACTCTGTCCTGACTCTGGCCTGCGTCCCCACAGATCTGAATGCCTAGTGGGACCTGGAGCCCCCACACAAGTGGAGCTGGGTGTGGCCTGAGCAGTTGCACTGGGCTCTCCTGCGGCTCTGAGGTCAGGTTGATCTGCTCTGTGAATGATTCCAAGTTGGCAGCCTGTTTGTTCATCCTCATTCCCTCTGAACCCAAACCATGCACCACTGGCCACCTTCAAGTCACAGGTCACCTCTGCACTGCTGTGGACGGAGAGAATGCAGGGAGACTGGGATTCTGGAGGCCAAGGTCATGCCTCAGACTGTTTCTTCACTGATCCGGAACCCTCTGGGCTTCCATTTTCTCACTGATAAAGGAAGGAGTAACTCCAGCAGGGTTCCCAAAGGACAAGTGACGAGCTGCCTGCGTCACCTGCACAGGCTGACAAACATACAGGTTTCCCGAGACCCGATCCATGCAGATATGGATCAATAGGTTGGGTGGAGCACTGAAATCTACCTTTCTATTAAACACTCCAGATAAATATAACGCACAGGCAGAGTTAGCACCAGAGGATCTTTAGCCTCTCACCCTCTTTCTTGATTCTGTGTCCTCTCTTTGCAGCGTGTGGTTTTCTGAATCTTCTGGCTTCGTCTCCCTCCTGGTCCATCTGGGAGGAATTGGTCCCTGTAACTCAGAGAGGGCCACCTACTCGCGCTGAGGCAGCTGCTGGGAGCAGCTGTCCTTGCAGGGGCAGGTTTCCCCAGCTACTCTCCGGCCCAGATGGACCAAAACCTCTCCCTTCTGCACCTTGTCTTTGTTCCTTTCCTCATCCCTCTTTGGAGATCTCACACCCTCAGGGATGCCACTCCTCTTTTCTTCTCAAGCTTCCCTGGCCAGTGGCTTCCTCTCTTCAGCCTATAAATAAGCTTAAGTCTTTCCCATCCTGAAAATAAAAGCAAACCCAACCCTGCTCCATCCTGTGTTCCCTTTGAACTACCACCAGTCTTACCTTTCCTCTAGGGGAATTTTTCACAAAAGTCTGTCCATTCACTTGAGCCTCGCTTGGCCCTCAGGATACTAGGGAAACCCTGCCCCTCTCCTGGCCTCTAGAGCAGAACTGCCCAACACATTAGCCACATGTAGTCTCGAGCACTTGAAATGTGACTTATTCAAACAGAGATATTCAGAAAGTATCAAAGACCCACTGGATTCAAAGACTAAGTGCAAGAAGAAAAGGATGTAAAATATCTCACTAATAATTTTACATATTATTTATATGTTGAAAGAACAATAGGTTAGATATAACAGACCAAATAAAATATGTTATTAAAATTAATCTCTCCTGTTTCTTTTCACTTTTTAAATGTGGCTACTAGAAAATTTTTTAATTACATAGATGGCTGGCATTATATTTCATTTGGGAAGCACTGTTGTAGACAATGACAGGTTAAATCAGATCATCTGTGAAGGTTTTCCCAGCTGGATGTGGTAGGGTAGCGAGGTAGGGTAGAGTTCCCGGTTGGATGAAAGGAAGTCTGTCGCTTTGCATTTTTGCAGATATCCAAAGAATCAAGAGTTGTCTCCATGTGTGTATATCCCTGTGTGTGAGTGCCTGTGTAAGAGGCAGTCAGATGGGATCTCCCCTGCCCCCGTTCCTACTGGGTCTCGCCTGTTTGTGCTTGGCCTCGGAAACCTTTGTGTTTTCCTCCTTTCTCTCCTTGGCTGGGATTGAAAACACCGGGGCCTAGATCTGATGCAGCATCGTGGTTTCTGAGAGCTCAGCACACTGATTGACTTGCAGCAGATGCCTGTCAACTCTTGTTGCATTGAATGGAGGTAAAATGGAAGTGAGAGTCCCGTCTGCACCCTGCAGTACAGACAGCATGCGTGGAGATCATGAAAATGCTGCTCATGTCTTCCGCGGCCACCTCTCCCCACCACACACCTGGCACAGGGTGTTAAGTGGTTTACAGTCACACTGGCCCCTGGCTAATGAGGGGCTGGCAGGTGGTGGGGGCTGATATTGTTCTCAGTTGAACTTTGCATTTTGAGAGCACAAATGATTTCTTGCTGTTTTTCCTCTTCTCGTTTAGGTGTTAATCCCTATTGCACAAGAGAAATTGATTTTCCAATGACCAAGAAATCTGCAGCGCCCACAGACCGGCAGCCTTATTCTCTCTGCAGTAACAGGAAGTCCCTCTCTCAACAATTGGACTGTCCATCAGGAAAGGCTGCGGTAAGAATGGAAGGAGGGAAACTCGAAGAAGAGTTTCTCCCGGGGAGAAGGGAGGGGCCCAACATTAACAGTGGCTGAAGAGGACTTCCCAGTAGTTTTTTTGTCCGCAGAACTACAGAGGAGAGGATCTCGCTTAGTAGCTGCAAGAAGGTACAACCATCTCTGGGCTGAGAACCGTATTAGAAATGGTCATCCATTGAGCGCCCCCTTGTGCCAGGCACTTGCAACTGCTGCCACGTGTGTGCTATTAAGAGCTAACATGTAGACAACACGGCACGTGGGGGGACCCTGAACTATGGCTTTGCGTGGATCGCTTTATTTCATCTGCACATACTCCTAAGAGGTAGAAGAGGGAGCTACAGCTTGGGCAAGTTAAGGGATTTATGCACATTCACATTGTTGAGGAGAAACAAGGCTGGGACTTCAAGTCTGATCTTTACGACTCTAAAGCCTGTGCAAAAAGGCTTTTCACTCTTATAATACAGTGACTTGCTTTACCAATATTGCCTCCAATTCTTAAAACAAGCTTAGAAAGGAATATGTTGTTAGCCCCATTTTATAGTAGGACACTGAGGCTTGGCAAGGTGAGGAGCTGAGTTTATGCATCTTAAAACCTATAGGACCAGAATTTAAACTGCCCTCTGTGCTCCTCAGTCCATCACCTTCCCACTACAGGTGTCAGCTTGCAGGCAGAGAGCTAAGCAGATATAAAGCACAGTGTACCCCACACACATCCCCCCAGCTTGCCTTTCAGCCCCAGCCAAAGCACGCTGTGCTGCATGCTGCCACTTTTGGTCACACAGCGCCCTCTGTCTGTAGCATCTTATCCCTCCTTCTCTGATCTCTAGCTCTAGAAACTGCCCTAGCCTTCAAAAGCCTTTCTAAGGTTCCCTTTCGTCTGGGACCTTCCTATGTGTCGGGCACCGTTCTAAGCACTCGCATAGATTTATTCTTCAAAACGACACTATTAGATAGGCCCCATTAGGACCATGCTTTTACGGCTGAGGAAACTGAGGCAGAGAGGGCTAAGTCACTAAGCTATGGTCACCCACCAGCTAATAATGGGCAGAGTCAGAAGAACCCAGGCAGTGGGGTTCCCGAGTCTAAGCTCTCACCACAAACCTGTATTTCCCCACTGCAGGGCAGCTTCCTGTGGTACACAGCTCTGCTTCTCATTCGCAAATAGTTAAGCCTGTCTGCCTACCCCAAAATTACATTCTGAGTTTTGAAGTCTTTGGGCTCCGCCCCCTTGCCCACCACCTCCTGCCTGGCACAAGGGGAATTCTCAGTAAATGTGTCTTGGATTGAACCTAAGTCTCAGGGCATTCTTGGTAGCTGGCTTCCCAAATTCTGCCTGAGACCTCGGTTGTGAGGACTTGTCCTGGAGGCAGTGTGTTCTATGATGTTAACTTATAGAGGAAAGAGGTTTAATGGACTCACAGTTCCACATGGCTGGGGAGGCCTCGCAATCACGGCAGAAGGCAAAGGAGGAGCAAAGTCACATTTTACATGGCAGCAGGCAACAAAGCATGTGCAGGGGAACTCCCCTTTATAAAGCCATCAGATTTTGTGACGTTTGTTCACTGTCGTAAGAACAGCACAGCAAAGATCACCCTGTGATTCAATTATTTCCCGCCGGGTCCCTCCCATGATACATGGGAATTAGGGGAGCTACAATTTGAGATTTGGATGAGGACACAGCCAAACCATATGACACATTCACTTGTTCATTTTCTCCTAGTCAGCTTTATAGTGGGCAGTAACATACAGAGGAAATAATGATTAAATTATATTTACTAAATTTCCCTTTTTTTATTTCTAGGAAATGGTTACTAATTGGCAGTTGGACCTTTGAATATACTGCAATGTGATGAGATTTTTATGGAGTTAGTCTTTTAATCCCATACCAAGTATGCCTGAAAGTGTCAGTTTAATTTCGTTTTTATAGTATTCAAACTGTCCATCCATAATTTGGGAAATCAGATCTCTTTTTTATGATATCAAATAACACTCAGTTTTATGAAGAGGAAATAAGACTCCAGTTTATGGTTTTTCTCTTCCAATTTGTCAATTGGCGTTTTTCAACATGTTGCCCTTAGGAGAAAGAAGACTTGGTTCCTCTCCTTGGCTGGGCTTTTCCCCTTCCTGGTGAGGCGTGTGCTGCTGTCCTACGTGGCTAATCTTCTGCCCACTCTGGTTCCTTGTTGCAGGGAACTTCGAGACCAACACGGTCCCTGAGCACAGCTCAGCTCGTGCAGCCATCTGGGGGCCTCCAGGCTTCAGTCATCTCCAACATCGTGCTGATGAAGGGCCAGGCTAAGGTGAGAGGGGACTGTGGCCAACCGGAAGTCCTGGGGGGCGGCACCAGTCTCCAAGGAGCTTCTGTGTCCAGGGAAGGATGGGAATAGGACTACTGGGGTGTCCTGGCGCATCAGAAGAGACAAACACAAGAGCGGCTAGTCTTTTAAAACGCACAACTGGCTGAGTCCAAGCAGCACACATTTTTCTAATTAGACAAAGTGATCGTTTTCTTGTAAAGGACGCCAGACCCTGCCAGCTGCCTTAGCACTTTCAAAGCTTGTTCTCTAATTCATTCCTGGCACAGTAGTTTCCAGGACTTAATTTTACCTGATAACATAAATCCAAATTGTTTACATAGATTTCTGGATCCTGAGTTTACCTCTGCCATTCAGATGTTGGCATAATAAAGCAGGGACCCACATATTAATTTATAAAAACATACGCTACCTACTACATGTGGGAAATTCAATGGTTGATAGTGCTTTTGGCTGTCAATTGGAGCATCTGGAAGAGTCAGAACTAACTCTACCTCTCTCAAGATGATGAGGCATCATACTGATCTCTGCTTCACAATTGAGATATATCCAAAGGGGATACAAAAGTATGGGTGGTGGTGGTGAGGTAGGGGGTGTACACAGGTTTGCACTGCTCCCAGAACATGCCACCTTGTGCGTGAGGTTGACTGCAAAGCTCTCAGGCCAGCCCAAGCACCCCAGGTGCTAAGATAATGAAAGGGTGGTTTATTTATGTAATATAATTTTTTGTGTGGTGTGAGGGGAGGACCTAATTGCTACTTATGGTCTGCCCAGGGGGAGGGGCCCCACCATACACCTCAAGTCCTCTTTCCCTCCATCTCCTGTTCCTTCTGTCTGCTGGGAGCTTAGCAGGAAATAAAAAAGGAGACAGACATGAGAGATGCTGGGATGAATGCTCCTCTGATCACAAGGGGGTAACTGTCTTCTATGCTGACTTTCTCTGAACGACCCGATTTTCTGATTAGTAAATCACCATGCTTTTTCCTCTTCAATTTAGGTAGTAGTATTTTTTTGAATTGACTTTTAAATTGTTTGCAGTGCCCAAAAGAAGGTGAAATGGTAAACGCCACCAAAACTCATGCAAAGATGACCAAAAATGGTTTAAGTTATCTTGGTGTGCACAAAATGTGCATTCAATGAGTAATCTTTATGAGGCCAGGGGGTGGAAGAAGATGAATCATTTGATATAGAAATCCTCATGTACAGAGCAGTGATGATGAGTTCAGAAATAAAGCAGGCTTCCCACTATCTGGTGATACAACCTACACCCCAAGATCTCGTCACTAACAGGATGACAAGTAGCAGTGAAGCAGGGGGAGGAGGAGTTAGACCCAGAAGGATCAGTAAGTGCTTGAGGTAGAGTCAAAAGCAAATCACACAATAAAACCAGCCACCAAAACCCGGGCATTGTGCTATGGGCTTTGCAACCCTAACTCCTTTAATCCCCGCAACAACCCTCCTATTATCTCCCTTTTATAGACGTGGAGCTGGGCACGCTGGCTCACGCCTGTAATCCCATCACTTTGGGAGGCCTCCTGTTTGAGTCCTGGAGTTGGAGACCAGCCTGGGTAACATAGTAAGACCCTGTCTCTACAAAAATAAAATAAAATAAAATAAAATAAAATAAAATAAAATAAAATAAAATAAAGTAAAATAAGATAAAATAAAAATTAACCCGGTGTGGTGGCACATGCCTGTAGTCCCAGCTGCCCAGGAGGCTGAGGTGGGAGGATTGCTTGAGTCTGGGAATTTGAGGACACAGTGAGCTGCAATAGAGCCACTGCACTCCAGTCTGGGCAGCAGAAGGAGACACTATCTCTAATGAATATCTATGTGTGTATGTGTGTATATAGATACGGAGATGGGGGACCTGGGAGGTTGCAGGACTTGTTCAAGGTCACTTGGTTATTGAGCAGCTGAACCAAGGCAATGACCCCAGGCTGCCTGACCCCTGGGCCTTGTTCTTAACCATGATGCCATCCTGGGTCCCCAGGGTGGGTGAGACTTTGAGTCTAGAGCAGCCGTCTCAGCCAGGACAAGGCTAGGGGCCCGTGGAGGAGCCCTGAAGGGGCTCCTATCTCACCTTTTCCTAAGCCTGTGCTACTCCTGGCCACCATTTGTCCTGCCCATCCTGGAACACACACCACCTTCACCAGAGGCTTAGAACAGCTGCCCATCCCCACGGCTCTCCCACTGACTCCCTACAGTGTCAAGAAGATGGCGGACAGCGTGTTGTCTCTGAGGCACGGGGTGATGCTCATAAACAGTGGAGCGGCTCTGGCCTAAAGTAAACTGCCCATGAGCAATGGTTCTGTTAGAGCAGTGGCCATCACTTTAAAGGGTCTGTCTAGGAGCCAAGCTACTGGCCACTGCCTGGCATGCTTGTAGGTTGGACCCAAAAGCCTGGCCTCCAGGTGCATTTATGCTTTTATCCTGTAATACGTGCTTCTTGAGCACCTGCCTGAGGCCAGACACAGAAATAAGATGCATTTACTGTCTTCAGAGAGCTTATAGTCTAGAAAGCTGCTTATTAGACTCAAGCTATGCCCTCTAGGGCAGGATGGGGTGCCTTAGTCCTCAACAAAATTGAGCAAGTCACATGCATTTCCTTTGCTGCTTTTCAGGTCTGCCAGGCCATTCTGTGAACTCACTGGCCGATTTGCAGGGGAAGCTGTGCCCACCCCAGGCTGGCCTTCAGGCCGCTGCTCTTGCTACTTTTGTCGTTGTTGTTAAGTTCTGAGACCTCTGAGACCAAAGGCACCTTCTCTCCTTCCCAATCCCTTTGTTCAGGGCTGAGGCAGGCCCTCAGAAGGCATCAGCCCAATGAGAAGCATGGAATACTACCCCGAAATCAGACCTTCTCTTTTTTTCCCCAGGGTCTGGGCTTCAGCATCGTTGGGGGAAAAGACAGCATTTATGGCCCCATTGGGATTTACGTCAAAACCATTTTTGCAGGGGGAGCAGCAGCAGCTGATGGAAGGCTACAGGAAGGTAGGCTTCCCAGCCCTTTTCAGACCATGGTGGAGGAATCAGAAGCAGAATCCAGAATTGCTGGGGCCATAGAAGATGTTGGGAATGCAAAATGTGTCTTGAGCTGTCAGGATAGGGCCAGCATGCATCCTGGGGTCTGCAGGGAGTGGGGACACAGCTCCCCCGAGGGGGTCTTCATTATGACTGGCAGGTTGGTTGTGCATGTTTGCACATTTAGCCCCTGGCACCATTACCCCTTAGCTGGTTCTGGGGACAGCCTGGGTGGGACTGAAGTCTGAGGGGTCTGTTTCTGACCCTTCCCTCCTCTCACCCATTCTCTCAGCTGTCTTTCCCTTTCCATCCAAGATCCTGTCTCAGTTGCTGAGATCTGCTAACACCCCCTCTCCTTCATTCTCCCTGTCCTTCCTAACCCACAACCATAGGGAAACCAGGTTCAATGCTTCCAACCCTTGTAACAGATGAGTCTGATAAACATTCGCTACGAGTCTACTGAATTCTAGAGTCTAGGAATACAGAGAGAAACAATCAGGCATGATTCCTGAAGAGCTCATGGTCTGCCACAGGGACTCTCTCTTCCACTCCCTACCCACCTTTCTTCCATCGACCCACCTCCTCTCAACTCTTTCATATCCTCACAGGACAGAAGCCTCAGCCATCCTGGGATTGAGGGGCTGGGGAAACAGAGCTGCCTGTCTTCTTGTCCTGGAGAGTCAGGGTTCCCCCCACCCCCAACTCCACCCTAAAGTCATGCATGAATTATTGAGCAACAGGTTTGGCCCAAAGAGATTGCCAAGTTTCAACTCAGGAGGCAAAGTTCAGGGGCTGGAAGTCACAGGGCAGAGAGTACCCACTGCAGGTCAAGGACGGGGTCATACACCAGAGGTCTGAAGAGAAGTGACTTCATAGCGTTTTCACTCTTCTCTGTCAGCTGGGTTTCTGTAAGCTATGCTGGGAGCCTGACCACCTTTAATCATCTAACTTGCTTAGGGCAGGGTAGGCACACTACGGTCTGTGGGCCAAATCTGGCCCACCACCTGTTTTCAGTATCTCATGAACAAAGAAAGGTTTTTACATTTCTAAATGGTTGAACATTTAAAAGTGTTTTTGATTATTTTATGATATGTGAAAATGAAATGAAATCCAAATTTTAGTATCCATAAAAAAGCTTTCTGGGGATTCGAGCACGCTCATCCACGTACCTGTCATCCAGGGCTGCTTTCATGTTATGGCATAGTATGGAATGGTTGCAGCTCACAAAGACTAAAACTTTTACTATCTGGGTCTTTACAGAAAAAGTTTATCAACCCCAGCACTACGCAGAATTACACATACGGATTTTAGGGTGTGGGCAATGCCGAGCCTCTGAAGGTTTTTATACTATGGGAGGGACCTGCTGTGACCAGGGTTTTCAGAGGCTTCAGGAAGCAGAGTGTAGGGTGAAGTGGGCCATTGTGAACCCCAGGCTACAGCTCTAAGGACTGCCCAGAGGCGGTAACCCTGGGAGGAGAAGGGAGCAGATGAGAGAAGTGACAGAGGCTGAGCAGAGGTCACAAAGGGCGGGGCGGGTCAGAGAGAACTGGAAGGTTTCTGGTCTTAGTAAACTAGAGAAAGACATTGCCTTACATAGAGGAAGAGGCACTGGAGGAGGAGGAGGAAAAGGAAGGCAAACCAGAGTGTGTAGGTCTGAGTGGCAGAAGGGAGAGCAATGTCCCAGGATGACCACGAGATGGCGATGTCCAGCAGAGGAATGACATCCGTTCTCTCTCCGTTCAGGGAGTTAGAAGTGAATGCAGGCATTTGGGGAGCACGGACGTTAGAAAAACAGCTGAAGTTACCAAGCAGATGAGGGGAGGGGAGGGAAGGGAAGGGGAGGGGAGGGGAGGGCCCAGATGCAGTTCTAGGGGAATAGCTAAATCAAGAGGGGAGGGGAGGGGAGGGGAGGGGAGGGGAGGGGAGGGCCCAGATGCAGTTCTAGGGGAATAGCTAAATCAAGAGGGTAGGGGAGGGGAGGGTGGTGGAGGGGAGGGAAGAGCCCAGATGCAGTTCTAGGGGAACAGCTAAATCAAGAGGGTGGTGGAGAGGAAATGTCAAAGAGAGGAAGAAAGAACAGTGGGATCAGAACTGGGACAGTGTGCCATCGTGTGTTTTATTATCTTTTGTACTTTTCTGTGTTTAAACGAAGGGTGGGGGAAGGGTTAAAGTGGCAAGAAAAGAGAATATTGTGTTTTGTTTTCTTTCCTGAACGTAAGCCTGCCCGAGCCAACCTTTTTATTTTTTCTGAGCATTTGCCTCCCTCAGTCAACAGCAATCATAAAAATTGAAGATTTCAATGAGTCAAGACTCTCAGCTAGTATACGATCCCTGATTCTAGCCTCAAACATTGACCAAATCATCTTTTATAACTTCTTTTAAAAGTAAATATTTGAATCTTGAATTCAGGGCAAATACATTAGTTGCAACAAAAGTTTGGTGTACAGATCAAGGCTACTAATGTTTTACTTTTATTCCCCTTCCAAGAAACTATTGTGTAAGATTTATTTGGCAAAACCTAATCAACCAGCTTTTACCAGATATAGCCAAATAAGGACAGGACATTCCAAAAAGCCCAGAGCTGGGCTGTGTGGCCCCAGTAAGATGGACATTCTAATAACTTAATGAGAAGTCTAGCCCCTTAGGTAATTAAGAATGGACATTCTGAATTTTTGTTGTCTATCCTTCCTTCAGCACACATGTAATTATATTCTGATATTTTAAATGTATCTATTTTCCTTCCCAGACTTGGAGTCTCACAATGACAAGAACTGGTTCCTTTTATTTTTCACTTTGGCTCCAGCAACCTAACAGACGGAACTGATTTGAATACTCTCCCCACCCTGCCTCCAGCCCCTGTTTCCAATACGTAGTCTTGTGAAATAATATAGCACATCCAAAATCAAAATAAAGATGTGGAAATGCCCAGCTGCTAAGAAACAAAGAAACAACTTTAAATCTAAGAATGGCAAACTCAGGGGTTGATGATATGGCGGGGAGGGCTGCTGGATGCTTATAGACCTTAAGGGCTGGAGCTCAGATTTGAATGCCCACATGGGCAGAGGGGACAGAGCCTTGGGTCCATGTGAGGCTCTGAGAACCTGCACACAGCCTTGATAATGAAAGAGTTTCCCCTCAATAAAGCCAACAGGCCCCAGGGGAGCAACAAGGAAACTTAACTTTACCCATGGCTCCTCAGTGGGCAAAAAACATCTCTCACCGAAAAGTGAGTATCAAAATTGTGTCATATATGGGCATGCAGTTTACATTTATAGTTCCTGTAAAGCAAAGGTAACGCCAAGGTAAGAAATTAATATGAAAACTAGTCCCAAACCAGTGAAAACCTTGGGGTGCCAAATGGAAATAAAGGAAAAACTGGCAGTGACCTGGGGTATATGGGAACCCCATAGAAAAACAGAATATCCTGAAAATGAGTTTATAAAGATTACATACTATAATACCTCAGGAAATGTCCACTGTTGAGGAGAGTCAGCAGAAATAACAAAGAGGAGTGTTAGCCCTTAACAACTTAACAGAACAATCTAAAAGAGACTATAGAATTTCTATGTTTAAAATCATTTTAAAAAGATATAAAAAGGAATATAAACTGTAAGACAAGACCGGAACACAGTAAAAAAAATAAGTGGAAGTGAAAAAAATAACTTTTGGAAATGAGCAAAGAAAAAGCAGTCATTGAAATAAAAAACTCAATGGATGGCTTAAACAGAAGATTAGATGCCGCCGTAAGGAGAATTAGTGAACTGGAAATTATCCAGTACGCCACACAGATCAAAGAAGAAAAAGATGAGCACTAAAGAAATATGGAGAATAGGTTGAAAGGGTCCAAAATACATGTAATAGAAATTTTAGAAAGAATAGAGTGAAAGGGGAGAGATAATATGCAAAAAGATAGTGGCTTATAATTTTCAAGAACTGACTTAAGGCATGATTTTTCTGCTTGAGGAAACACAAAGTGTTTCCTTTCTCTCTAGCACATCATAATAAAACTGCAGAATATCAAACACAAAGGAAAAATAAATCTTTACTTTTTTTTTTTTTTGAGACGGGATCTCATCCTGTAGCCCAGGCTGGAGTGCAGTGGTGCAATCACAGCTCACTGCAGCCTTGATCTCCCAGGCTCAGGTGATCCCCCACCTCAGCCTCTGAAGTGGCTGGGACTACAGGTGCATGCCACCACATCCAGCTAATTTTTGTACGTTTTGTAGAGACAGGGTTTCACCATGTTGCCCAGTGTGCCCCCATCTCAGCCTCACAAAGTGCTGGGATTAGAGGTGTGAGCCACAGTGCCCAGCTAGAAAAAGGAATCTTAAGAGAAACCAGAGAAAAAGGATGGATTATATACAATGGAACCATGATTAGGTGACAGCAGATTCATCAGTAACGACCAGGTCCAGAAGTCAGTGTAAACATAGTATTTATATCTGAGTTGCTTGGTGCAATGTTGAATTCAGAGAAAATGCTCCCTGTTTGTGTATTGAACAAATTGAAAGAAAGGGAGAAGTGGTTTTCTATTCACATAGAAATGGATTTTTGGTTACAGGAAGAATGATTCTCCTACAAGTATACTGTTGTGAAAAAAGGACTTGCAGTCAAAAGATCCAAGTCCTATTTATTTATTTATTTATTTATTTATTTATTTATTTATTTTTACCATATGACTTTGGACTTCTCTGAGTTCACTTTTCTCTATTGTAAAATGGGATCTACATTGCATTCTGGAAAATCGTATCCAAACCACATCCACTGAGCAATCTGTAGACCTCATTCAGCATTGGTCCTAGGGATATATCATCTAATAAGACAAAATCCCTGTCCCCAACAAGCTGCCAGCCTGGCCAGGGAGTGACTCAGGGTGCAGGCCATTGATCACCACCCAGGGTGACAAGTGTAGTAGGTACAGTGTGACATGAACGTACAAAGGAGCTAAAGGTAGCAGGGGCCTAAAGATTAAGAAGGGATAGGAGGAGAAAGTGAAAGTACATTTTATTTGAGAAAATAGCATGGACAAGCATTTAACTGCACAGACCATTGTGGAAAATGCAGGTCGTGTTGCATCAGAAAATGATGCATGGGAGCAAATGGTGTGAGGGTCAGGGAGACAAGGAGGAAGGAGGTGAAGCAAAGAGGTGGGCAAAGACCATATCCAGCCAGGACTTGTGTGCCTGGCTAAGAACCCTGGGTTTCACCCTGGAAGAGAGTGGGTGCCACAGAAGGCCCATGTTACTGCCCTGCCTGCTTTGCAAGGGGAGAGCACAAAATGAGAAAATGTTCTTCCAGAGCTTCATGCATCATACAAAAATCTGGGCAGGTGGGGAGCCTAGAGTTAAAGGTAATGATAATGCCCTTTGATTGGGCAACACTCTTCTTAGCTACACTTTCTCTCTCTCAACAGGTGATGAAATTCTGGAGCTCAATGGTGAATCAATGGCTGGACTAACACATCAGGATGCTTTGCAGAAGTTCAAGGTGACCATTTCTTATCAACACGTGGCCAAACTCTGGGGCCTTCAGGCAAAGAAACCAAGCTCTCAGCATCCAAACCTACAAATTCAAATTGTGGAACCCTTCACATGAGGCACCTCACTGATGCTGCTCTTGGTGCAGGGTTAAAAGAAGACCTGACTCAGAAAATAATAGTGTGATCAGGATTGTTGTGAGGGATTTTAAAACTCTTTAATATGTATAAAATTGTTTTAAAACACTCCATGTATTTATCATAGTATATTTACAAATCTGTTTTAAGTTTTTAAGATAATTGCTAAATGATATATTTAAGTCTCCATCTAGTTAGTTCAAGTCATGACTCTATCCATCCATCTACCTATTATCTATCTATCTGTCTATCTATCTATATCTATTCATCCATCTATCTATCCATCCATCTATTCATCCATCTATCTATCCTTCCATCTATCTATCTATTCATCCATCTATCTGGCATATGTAGATATATATAGTTGTTGTGTGTATATATACAAATATGTCATAATATAATTTGTAACATGTATAAATATATACACACATTTATATTTCAGACACATACACACACACAGAGGTGTGTTTCCTTAAACAGTATTCTTCATCTCACCCTGGATTGCTGCTGGGTGTTGTAGCCTTCTCTCTTTCCTTTCAGCAAGCCAAAAAGGGGCTCCTCACCCTCACCGTGAGAACCCGCCTGACGGCACCCCCTTCCCTGTGCAGCCAGCTGTCTCCCCCACTGTGCCGTTCCCTGAGCTCCAGCACTTGTATCACCAAGGACAGCAGCTCCTTCGCCTTGGAAAGCCCTTCGGCTCCCATCAGCACTGCCAAGCCCAATTACAGAATCATGGTGGAGGTTTCTCTGCAGAAAGGTAGGAGTGCTGCAGCTGCATCCCCTGCCTGGGTCTCCCAGCACTGGCTGAGTCTCCCAGGCTTTCCTCACTTGGAATCAGTCCAAAGGCAGGGCAGGATGTTGTCTTTTAGCACATTTTACAGCTATTGCATGGAGCCAGGTCTAGTCTTCTGTTTATAGAAGCTAAAGACATACCATTTGAATCTAGTCAATGTGTTCTGGGTCAGTGGTTTAAATAAAGCAAAACAAAGCAAACAAAAACTCAAACACAAAAATACCCAGAGAGAGAGAGAGAGAGAGAGACAATGCGCCAGGAGTGGTAGCTCTGCAGTAAATATGCTAAGACACCCCGGGCAGGCCGCCTCCCCTTCCCTGGGCCTCTGTTTCCCTACCTGTGGCAAAGAATTGAGATCCTTTCTACCTCTGACATTCACGGACAGACAGCCATTGCCTTTGCCACCCCAGGTGGGCTGCTGACTCCAGAGGGCTCGGAGCCCTCTCTGCCTGAATGCAACCGAGATGAGGCCTGGAGGATAAAGAGGAGGAGGTGAGGCACAGAGCTGGGCTCCAGCACAGGGGCCAGCATGTCTTCTAGGAGCAGAATGAAGGCCAGCATGGCTGGAGCTAGGTGGGCAGAGTGAGAGCTGACATCAGGGTACTTGGCAGAGGCAGAGAGACCGTGTGGGGCTTTGCAGCTCAATTCTCTTCTAACTGGAGTTGGACATCTTTTAAAGATTTCGAAGCAGGGGAGTGACACATCAGTTTATGCTTCCAAAAATGTCTCCTAGGGTTCTCCATGGAGAATGGCCCATAGTGTGACGAAAGTAGAGGCTTGGAAACCACTTGCAGCCATTTGGGTCAGAGGTTGGGAGTAGTGGATTTGGAGAGAAGAGGATGGGCTTGAGATGTATTGTCAAAGTGGAAGGGAAGCACACATAGTTAATTCCTAGCTAGATGGATGAATAGATGGATGGATAGATGGATGAATAGATGGATGGATAGATGGATGAATAGATATAGATAGATAGACAGATAGATAGATAATAGGTAGATGGATGGATAGAGTCATGACTTGAACTAACTAGATGGAGACTTAAATATATCATTGAGCAATTATCTTAAAAACTTAAAACAGATTTGTAAATATACCATGATAAATACATGGAGTGTTTTAAAACACTCCTGCTAGGTCGGAAGCTCCCTGAGGCCTCAGATGCCTCTGTGTGCCTGCAAGCCTGGCACAATGCTTGGCATAAGGACTGGGGCAGATAAGTCTGTGCTGGCATGGTCCCAACAGCTGTAACCAGGGCTCCCGCAGTGTATTCGCTGAGCAGGCATAAAATGGGAAAGGCATGGCCTTGGAGTGGTGTTTCCTCTGATCACTGGCATCAGAAACAACTTAGGGAGGATTTTTGTTTGCTCATTTTATATAATGCAGCTTCTAGACTCTACCCCCAGAGATTTTGCTTCAACAGTGTTTGTTCAACAAGGTGAGGTGAGGCCGAGGGATCCACATTCTAAACAAGTATCTTATGCAATTCTGACACCCATTAGACTGAAAAACTCTTGCTCTAGTCAGGACACCTGGGCTGTGGGAAGGGCTCTGACTTTTACCAAATTCTTCATCCATAAAATGGGATTGCCAACAACTGTCACGACCTCCCTTATGGGACTGCTGCGAGGACCAGCATGAGAAGGTGAAAACATTTGCCAAAGTGCTCTGTAAATCATACGTGTCGAAAGAAAACTGTAAAGGGCTTTCCCCTACTCTGTGCTCACTCCATCTGGTCCTCCTTGCCGACAGCTCCTCGTTTTCCAGGCGTTTCCATGTTGGTGAGCCCCAGGTCCTCTCCCACACACTGGGGGATCCCATCCAGCCCCACGGCCCTAACACCACCTACATGCAGCTACGTTCAAACTTTCAGCTTCCACCCTGCTTTCTCCTCTGGGTTTCGGCTTCATCTGTGCAAACATCTGCTCTACATGTCCCTGGGATAGTCCCAGACATCCTGACAGCACCCCCTTGCCTGTGCAGCCACTTGAAGTAGCCATTCCTCACTTTCCAGCACATTGCGCATGTCATTTGGGCAAAACTGAACCCCCCAGTCTCACCCTCATAGCCCCGGGCCTCCATAGCCCTCCCTGCTTTGGTAAATAACATCACCATCTGCCCAGTTACTCAAGCCAAACAGATCTCCGAGTTATTTTGATTTTATTTGTTAAGTTTCTATACTTCATCCATCAGCAAGTCTATCTTCAAAATATCTTCCATGGGCATCCGTTTCTCTCCATCGTCACTAGAGGTGAAGTCCAAGGCCACCACTGTCTCTCTCAACAGAGGCCTCTTAGCTTGTCTCCTTGCTTCCATTCTCCATGATCCATAGTTCTTTCCCTTCACAGTAGCCAGATATGTTCATAAAAATAGGAGTGAGATCATGTCACTTCCTTGTTCATAGCTCTCCTATGGCAACCCTTCTCAGTAGAAAATAAACCCGTTCACTGACATGCCCTTGTTGACACAACCCCACTGAATCTGCGCTTGATCTTGATCCCTCTCTCTCACCGTCACGTGCTGCTCTCCCGTGCAGGCTGTGTCCCTGCCACACTGGCCTTTCTGGTCCTGCAACATGGCATGCTTGCTTTTGCCCTTGGGCCTTTGCACTGGCTGTTTCTGCTTCTGAGATGCTCTGCCCCATCTCTTCACCCCTAACTCTTGCCACTTGTATTTTAGCCTAACTAGTGTCTCCTCTGAGGCCTGAAGTAGCCATCCCTCACTTTCCAGCACATTCTGCGTACATTCACCATGTAATACTTATCAGTCTTAGATACTGTCCTCTCTTCTCATCTAGCTCCCTCCTTCTCTTCTTCCCTTCCTCCCTCCTTCCCTCCTTCCTTCCTAGTCTTTCCCCACTATTCCTTGCCTGCCTTGGTCACTGTTCTGACCCTAGAGCGGTGCCTGCACACAACGACTACTCTGTGAATACAGGTGGGATGAAAGCTGTAATAACCAGGGGGCCATCTCTGTGGCACCCAATCGACGAGTAGCCCCCTGGGAAAGTTCAGTCCCGGTCTCCCCACCCCGCCCTGTTCTGCTTCCAGAGGCCGGCGTGGGCCTGGGCATCGGCCTGTGCAGCGTTCCCTACTTCCAGTGCATCTCTGGCATTTTCGTGCACACGCTCTCACCAGGATCCGTTGCGCACCTGGACGGACGTCTCCGGTATGTCCTCCCTTCTGTTTCTGAATATACCCCCAACTTACAACCAGGGCAGAAATACCGTAGAATGTCGGGAGATTGATTTGGACATGAGCTATAAAGAATGATCTTGTGGTGGAGGTCAGCCGCTCCACCCGCCAGGACACCCCCTGTTGTGGGCACTGGCTGGGGAGGGACAGGCCTCCTTCCGGCCCCCCAGGACACTCTTGGGAGGTGCATTTGCAATCTGGCTCAGAGGGAGGGAGTGAGGCTTTGCACCCCAACCCCTCTCCAGGCCACTGGGAGGGTGGGTGCTGGCTGAGCCCCCAGGGCTAGCAGGAGTGGGGTGGACAGGGTCTTTGTTCTCAGCTCCCACAGCAGAGCCAGGTGTGGGTCCTGCCAGGACCAGACTGAGGTGGGGTGGCCTAAATACCACATCCTGCTGTGGCCAGCACACCCCCAACCCTGCACACATTTGTGACCCTGAGAAATCCCAGGGCCGAGCTGGGAGGCAGAGAAGCTGGTGGGGATGTCTGAGGCCATGCCCAGGGGGCTGGTTCAAGCCTGTGGCTGGAGCTGGGGTCTGTTTATCTAATAAAGTCCCACAGGTGCCTCAAACAAAAAACAACAACAACAAAAAAGAGAATGATCTGGGCATAGCTCAGAGCCATGTTCCTCAAAGTGTGGTCTGGACCAGCAGAATCAATGTCAACTGGGAACTTGTTAGAAATGTGGAATCTCAGACGTCCCACCCGGACCTGCTGAGCCAGGACCTGCATTCTAACAAAATGCCCATGAACGTGTATGCATGTTCCAGCTTCAGAAGCATCGTCTCAGAGAACGCCAGTCCAACATAGAAAACGCACTTTAATTCAGATTTAACTAATAGCGAATTTACAATGACATAAATAGGAGCTTTGATGAGGTTAATCTATGAATTCTATACGGAAATGGTGGCTTAATGACAAAAATATTAGTAAGCTGGGCACGATGGTTCACACCTATAATCCCAGCACTTTGGGAGGCCAAGGCAAGTGAATGGCCTGAGCTCAGGAGTTCAAGACCAGCCTGGGCAACATGGCAAAACCCATCTCTACTAAACATAAAAATTAGCCGAGTGTGGTGGCACCTTCCTGTAATCCCAGCTACTTGGGAGGCTGAGGCAGGAGGCTTACTTGAGCCAGGGAGGCAGAGGTTGCAGTAAGCCAAGATTGCACCATTGCACTTCAGCCTGGGCAACAGAGCAAGACCCTGTCTCAAAAAAAAAAAAAAAAAAAAAAGAGAAAATATCAGTAAGAGAAATACAGGTTCTTTCTCCCATAAAATATTTTTGGGTACTCCAGATATATTTTTTATAAATAATTTCTAAGAGAAGTTCGAATCTAATTTTTTTCAATAACTGATCTGAATTTGATTTAAAAATTTATGCTATTTAATTTGTTACAATACTTTGCACTCTAACATTCATGTATAGTGCAAATATATCTTCTCTCACTGGTTTTGGGTTTTCCTAAATCAGGAGAGTTTTGCCATCCTGTTAAAGGGTTTCCTACAATTGCAGCGTATGGAAAGGCCGTCCCTGCTTATGATGCTGTCTCTCTGGAGCTTCTGAATTTGAAAGGGATTTGCTGTTATCTGCAGGAGGGTGGCAGGTGATTTGCTGAGCTGCTCTGCTGGTTCGTGGGACATAACTGCAGGTTCCATGTGGTTGTCTTGGTCCTAGTACCCTCAGACAGAGAGTACCTTCTTCTTAGATCTGCAGTGGGGTAGGGATTGTTCTGGAAGCTTCTGCTTTCCTTAGCATCTGGTGCTATATAAGCATGGCCTTCAGTTACAGCAGTAAAAAGGAATACGCTCCTAGCAAGGGTGAAGGAGGATGAACTCAGCAGAAGGAAGTCACAGAACACAGCAGGGGAAACAGGGAAATCAGCCTCAGGAGGCTAGAGTTCCAATCCTGGACCTGCTGATGAGCAACTAGGCCAGCGGTCTGCAAACTGGGGCCTATCACTGTTTTGGTTTTGTTGTTTTAATAAAATTCTATTGGAACAAAGCCATGCTCATTTGTTTATGCCTCGTCTATGGCCACAACTGTCATGCTATTAATATAACAGCAGAGTTGAGTAGTTTCGATAGACAGTACGGCAAAGCATGCAACACCAAAAATATTTACTCTTTGGCCCTTTGCAGAAAAAGTTTGTCAATTCCTGAGCAGACCTAGATCAGGGAAATCTATTCAACCTCTGCAACTCAATTTCCCTATCTAGATCGGGAAGGGGACTGGATTATACAAATCTTCCATGTATCTATATGACCCCATGTTTCCTTTTTTTTTTTTTAAGGTTTAGGTTGCTATTAACTCCCTTCCCACCTTACAACTAGAATGAATGCCATCACCTTTTCTCCTTATTTCTTTTTGCAAGAATCTCAATTGCTCTCCTGCTGAGTTATTTTTTCTGTACCATTTAGCACATATAGGATGTTAGGTCTGATATTCAACATCCTGTGTGTGCTATGTTAAATCCAATCCTTCCTCCTAACTAGTCTACTTATGGGAACCTGGAGGCCCAAGGAGAGGATGTGGTGGATTAAATCCTGGTTAATTGGTTATTTAGTTGAATTGGCTAAACCACACCCTCAGTCTTTAATGGGCATAGTTAAATGTGAAAAGAAGGAGGAAAGTTACAGATGAACTTTTGTTAATGTCGACCCACCGTAAATGTGAAATGTCTGCTGCTTTGTGGTTGTACAGTAAGAGGGTGTGGGATATGCTACTTTGGTCTGCCCTGTTCTGAGTTTTGGTCTGGTGGCTAGCGGGGTCTACTTATTCATGTGATTTTTAGATCTCATCAAACAGCCCAGCCAGGAGTGGGCCCCTGGGGCAGTGACTGTTCAAATGTCTCATTGATTCACTTACTGATGGCTTCTTGTTGATGCTTGCACAGGTGTGGGGATGAGATTGTGGAAATCAGTGATTCCCCTGTGCACTGCCTGACGCTCAATGAAGTCTACACGATCCTGAGTCACTGTGATCCCGGTCCAGTCCCCATCATTGTTAGCCGACATCCAGACCCACAGGTAACACCCACTAGGTTATCCTCTTCTTCTCAGGCTCACTCGTTCAGTACCAAAATTGGAACAAGAAATAGATGAAAACAGAGATGTTGCTGGCTGGGTTTGTACCTGAATTCCCAAGAATCCCTTCCAAGTTTCTGTAGTAAGAATTGTCTGCAGCAGAGGTCCATTAACAAACTCCTAGATATCAGAGGCAATTGACATTAACTTAGGGAAGCTCTTACAGCTGAGTTATAAGCTCTGGGGTAGGAAAATAGAGACCCAGCGTCCCAGCTAGTAGACCAAGAGATTTATTCATTTATGCATCTAGTAGGTACCCACTGTGGGAATGTCTGGAGGTAGGTAATGAAGATACAGAGACAAGTTCATAGCACACAGTCCTGCCCTGCAGAAGCTCACAGTATCAATAAAGAGCCTGACATACAAATAATTGCAAAACAGAGATGGTAAATCCTGTGGGAATACAGGAATATAGCAGGGAATTGTTGATAAAGTAAAAAAATACCAGAGGTTAGTTTTCTCCAGGCAAAGAATATAAGGAAGATCATTCCAGGCAGTGGGAACACAAAGTTCAATGTTACAGAGTCATGAAGGGACCTGACATGGAAGGAGAGGAGTGGGTTCTGTGGGGCTGGAATGTAGGGTACTAGGTAAGAGTGACTGAGAACAGAGGTTGGCAGGGCATTGGGCTTACACTGCAGAGGGCTTGCAACAGGATACTAAAGAGTTTGCATTTTATTCTGCATAGTGAGGATCTATGGGAGGTCTGTAGCTGTAGATGGAGCATGTTCATATTTTAATTTTTAAACTTTTGATTGCACTGTAGAAGACAGGATAGAGTGGGTGGAGTGTGGGGTTTGTAAGAGGAAGGAAGCTGATGGTGAGAGCCTGAACTACACAGCAGCCATGAGAAGAGAAAAGAGAAGGAGCAATGTATTAGTCTGTTCTCCCACTGTTGATAGAGACATACCTGAGACTGGGTAATTTATAAAGAAAAAGAGATTTAATGGACTTACAGTTCCATGTGGCTGGGGAGGCCTCACAATCATGGCAGAAAGTGAAAGGCACGTCTCACATGGTGGCAGACAAGAGAGAATGAGAGCCAAGTGAAAGGGGAAACCCCTTATAAAATCATCAGATCTTGTGAGACTTATTCACTATCATGAGAACAGAATGGGGGAAACTGCCCCTATGACTCAATCATCTCCCACCAGGTCCCTCCCACAACATGTGGGAATTATGGGAGCTACAACTCAAGATGAGATTTGGGTAGGGACACAGACAAACCATATCAGGCAACATGAGGCAATGCTTGGGAAGACTCAACAAGAGCTGCTGGGCAAGTGGCTCTGGGGTAAGAGAGGGAGGAACCGAAGATATCTCGAATATTTTTAGATTGGAAGACTGAGCAATGGTCTTCCACCAGAAGAGAGAAGAGGAGAAGGTAGCAGGCTTGGGAGGGAGCGAAGAGCATGATCTTAGTGTGGGACATAGTGAGGTGGAGGTACCATGGGGTGTTCAGGTAAAGACGCCCAGTAGGCAGGTTAGACTTAGGGCTGATAGCAACTATAACAGGGACCCAGGCTGGAGCTGGACTTGGGGGTTGAATCCCTGCTGTTGGTGAGAGCTCTGGGGAACCTGGAATAATCACCACAACTAGTTATTTAATCCCAGTATGCACCAGGCATGTTTTCCAAAGATGTGACCCACACAACTGCATTTAGTTGTTGTGCAGCCTCCTGAAATCAGTGTGATATTTCCCCCCCAACTCACAGATAAGGAAACTGAGGCTTAGAAAGGACAAGTAAGTTTCCCAATGGTGAAGCTGCTAAGTAAAGAAGCTAAGATTTAAATCTAGCAAAGCCTGTGCTTTGAACTCACTGACTCCCAAACTCCCAGTGACACTTGGACAGAGTGGAGTAATGAGGAAAATCAATATATAATGGTGTGGTAGAATTCAAACCCAGCCCCATTCTATGGATTGCACACTGGGGCTAAACACACCAGAGACAAGCAAACTTCTTAATTAAGACAAACAAATAATTGGCCTAAATCTCTGGACAATACAAGAAAAGAAAGAGGTCCCAATTAATTTATCATTTCCTCTTGCTGCTTTTAGGACTACGGCAGAAAATCAGTGGAGTAGGGGTCAGGTTGTGGGCAAATGCTGTAGCCCTGGGCTTAAGGAATGTGCATTCTCCCAGAGAGATGGGACACACACAGAGAGGCCACAGAGGTGAGGGCCTTGAGAGTGAGGGAGCTGGAGTTCCAGCTGCTCAGATAAGGGAGCCAGGCCAGAAAGGACAGGTAAGGTTCAGAGCAGCAGAAAGGCAAAGACACCCTAGGCAGCGGAGATCCAAGGGCACAGGCATAGGGCAGAGAGAAGAGAGCCAGGCCCAGCAGCAGAATGCCTGGCAAGTGTCCAGTCTGCTGCTTGCTTACAGTTAATTTGGGCAACTCATCTAACCTCCAAGAGCCTCTGGTGCCTCAACTCTGACGTGGGGGAGTGGTCTTTACCTTACAGGACTGTTGTAGATAGTAACTCTCCTCTATTAAGAGTTTACCATCTGCCAGGCATTGTGCCCAAGACTTTAAATGATTTATTTATTGTTGTTTATTGTGGTAAAATACACATAACATAAAATTTACCATCTTAACCATTTTTTAAGTGTACAGTTCAGTGGCATTAAGGACATTCTCATTGTTGTGCAACCATCGCCACCATCCGTCTCCAGAACTCTTTCCGTCTTTCAGAATTTAAACTCTACCAATTAAACAAGTCCCTATGTTCTCCTACCCGCAAGTCCTGGGAACCACCATTTTACTTTCTGTCTCTGTGATTTTGACTACTCTACGTTCATCGAAGTGGAGTCATATAAAGTTGGTCCTTTTGTGTCTGGCTCATTTGACTTCGCATAATGTCCTCAAGGTTCATTTATGTTGTAGCATGGGCCAGAATTTCCTTCCTTTTTAAGGTGGAATAATCTTCTAGTGTGTGTGTGTGTGTATGCACGTGTGCGCACGCACGCGCGTGTGAATCACATGCTGTTTATCTTCTGTTTTTGGGTACTTGGGTTGTTTCCATCTTTTGACTATTGTGAATAATGCTACAATAAACATGGCGTACAGATTCCTCTGAGATACTGACTTCCATTCTTTTAAGGTATATACCCAGAAGTGGAATTGCTGGGTCATATGGTAATTCTATTTTTAAGTTTTTGAGGAGCCTTCAAACTGTTTTCCACAGTGGCCACACCATTTTACATTCTTATCAACACAGCCCAAGTGTCCCGATTTCTCCATATCCTTGCCAATACTTTGTTATTTTCCTTTCTTTTCTTTTTTGAGATGGAGTCTCACTCTGTCACCCAGGCTCGAGTGCAGTGGCACGATCTTGGCTCACTGCACTGAGTTCAAGTGATTCTCCCGCCTCAGCCTCCCTAGTAGCTGGGATCACAGGTGTGCACCACTACACTGGCTAATTTTTGTATTTTTAGTAGAGATGGGGTTTCACCATGTTAGTCAGCCTGGTCTTGAACTCCTGACCTCAAATGATCTGCCTGCCTCAGCCTCCCACAGTGCTGGGATTAGAAGCATGAGCTACCATGCCCAGCCCCTTTTCTTTTTGTTTATAGTAGCCATCCTAATGTCCTAATATGTGTGAGGTGGTAACTCAGTGTGGTTGTGATTTGCATTTACCTAATCATTTGTGATGTTAAGCATTTTTTCATTTGCTTTTTGGCTGTTTGTAGATCTTCTTTGAAGAAATGTCTATTCAGGTTCTGTGCCCGGTTTTTAATCAGGTTGTTTTGTTGTTGTTGTTGTTGTTGTTGTTGTTGTTGTTGTTGTTGTTGAGTTGTAGGTGTCCTTTATATAATCTGCAACTCAACCATTTATCTGAAATATGATTTGTAAATATTTTCTCCAATTATATGAGTTGCCTTTTCAATCTGTTGATGATGTCCTTTTGATGCACAGAAGTTTTTGATTTTTACACAGTCCAATTTATCTATTTTTTTGTTTCCTGTACTTTCGATGTCAAATAATTTATTTTTTAAAAACCTGTCCTCATTGTGAAATTGGTTTTATTATTGTTATTATTTTACAGAAGGAAGAAATGGAGGCTTAGGAGGTTAAGTAACTTGTCTAGGTGTTTACACCTAGACAGTAGAGGAACTGGGACTAGAACACAAGCCTTTTGGACTCTAAGACTCCTACTCTTAACTATTACTCCAAAGTGATAATAAACTGTGAGTCACAGCTCAGATGGTATAATAGTGATTGTGATGATTACGACATTGTTGATAATGATGATGTCATGACAGCGTTGCCAAGAATGGACTAGCTCATAGAGATAACCTGTGAAGTGGTAACTTTGTCTAGAATTTTCCTGCAAGTAGTGGGAAGAAGGTTGGAGAGTTGAGGGGGCTTCCTTGGGAACCCCTGCATTGATAGACTTTGGACTTTATCTAGAAGATACTGAGGAACCATTGATTCCCAGGGTAAGTCTGGAAATGGAATTTGTCAGCTATTTGCAGAGTGGGTTGAAAGGAAAAAAATTTAGAATCCAGTGGCCCAGCTTTGGAGCTGGTACAGGGCTGGAAGCCTGATGTAGGAGCTTCCACTGTTTGTTTGAGGAGATGATTGATATTTTCTAGGTCTCTGAACAGCAACTCAAAGAAGCTGTGGCCCAGGCTGTGGAAAACACCAAGTTTGGAAAGGAGAGGCATCAGTGGAGTCTGGAAGGTAAGATAAATGGTGAACTTTGATGTAAAATATCTTTGCCTTCTTAGAAAGCTTAGGATTTATCCATTAACTCATCGTGTATCCAAGGAATAGTAACAGCATTTACCATAGACCAGCATAGTATGTAGACAAAGGCTGAAAACTAGCAGCCCACCAGCTAAATTTAGCTTATATTTTTGCTTTGTTTGGAAGACACAAGATTTTAAAAGCATCTGAATTTAAATTGCTACAAATGTGCCAGGCTCTCTCCAGCTCCCTATGGTCCCCACCATTCGCTTTATCCTGTACCAAGTTGCCATTCACACAATAGCCCCTGTAGGCATTTGAGTTTGCAACCCCTAGTTTATAATAATAGAATATTGGACAAATTAACATTTGGGGATATAATTCTGACATTTATTTAATTCTTATCATGTCAGGGACTGTGCTAATTCATGCATTCACACATAATTTTTATGCACATTTTATAAAAAAAAGTGAGGCCCTCAGAGACTCTCTTACTCAAAGTCATACCACTAGAGCACAGAGGCTTTGGAATGGAAATCCAGCTGGCTTGACTCCCGTGCCTAGCCATTGGGCATTGGTCACGTCTACCATGGAACATCCTTAATGATAGAACAACATGCAACCATTGGCACTGATAGTGACAAGAAATTAAATGATCTGGGGAAATGTTCAGAGAAAAGAACAGAATACAACATTTTATTTCAGCTCTGGTCTATTATTTCTACCCACCCAACATGCATATATGCTTGGGAAAGCATGACAGAGAAACTCACCAAAATTTTGACAGTAGTTATTTCTGGCTGATAGGAACACAGGTGAAGTGAATTTTTACTTTCATTCCTTCCTTCTTGTGGCTGAGTTTTCTCTAAGGAGGATGCATTATTTCATGATCAAGAAAAAAACAAAAGAAAACTTGTTGTTTAAAGAGAAAGTGAGTTAGGAGCTTGGCTGGCCTTGGTTCTCTCTCATGGGGCTCCTCTGGCTTTCCTGGTCTCTCAGAATGAGCTGGAATTTGAGCAAAAGACTAGATTTCAATCCTCTCCCACCCCCTCCAGCTGTGATTTTAGGAAAGGGGCACCCTTGACAGCTTACCACTAGAGAGAAGGGCCTCTCAAGGATACATGGGTAGCCCTAGTGCTGGAAACTAGGGTAGGAGGTACCGAGAACCAGGAAGAAGGGCTAATGGGAAGGGAGGGAGGAAGGTGCAATGGCTAAGAAATAGCAGCTTTCTGCCCTCACCTCACCCTCAACTGGAAAGAAATGGTGACTTCTTCATGTAAGATTCAAAGTGCCTCGACAGGTAGTTTCTCTCTCTTTGTTACTGAGCCTCAAAATAACCCCAGTGACTTTAAAATTATCATCCTCATTTTATAGATGCAGAAATGGAGTTGGGTCCCCCAGGAAGCCAACTCTGAGATGGAGTTTGGTCTGCAGCATGTTTATTAGGAAGCGTCCTGGGGATCACTACCTGTGGCAGGGAGGGGAGCAGGCAGGGTATATAGAGGGAGGATGGAGCTGAGATGCACACCCAACAGCTTCAGCCAAGCCCTGGAGCTCTGCAGCTGAAGTCCCCATTAGAGTTGTCCCGAGTTGGCCAACATAGCTGGGCCTCTGTAACCCTATCTCCAGCAGTCCCTGGAGATGGGCTGCCCTCTTGGACAAGGCAGCTGTCGGCAGCTGTGGCAGCCCCTGGAGGGACCCACAGCTGAAAGTAGTCTGCCAGCAGCACTCCCCACAGCTGGGACACCAAGCCCTTCCTCGTGGGTGATCTGGGTGGCATATCTCCATATACATTAGTCATAGGCTCAGAAAGCTTGAACGATTTTCCCAACCCAAAGTCATACAGCTTGACGGGACCAACACCAAGACTGCCATACTCCAGATCCAGAGTGACTTCAGATAAGAAGCAGATGGCCGGTGTTCAGTGTGCTGCCCACGGCATTCGCAGGCAAGGCCAGGGGGTGTTTCTGTTTTCTGAAGCTCAGCTGTGAAGATTCCCTTGTGCTTCCCACACAGGTGTCAAAAGGCTGGAAAGCAGTTGGCACGGGCGGCCCACCTTGGAGAAGGAGCGAGAGAAGAACTCAGCACCCCCGCATCGCAGGGCTCAGAAGGTCATGATCCGCTCCAGCAGTGACAGCAGCTACATGTCTGGGTCCCCAGGGGGAAGTCCTGGGAGTGGCAGTGCTGAGAAGCCGTCCTCTGACGTGGACATCAGCACACACAGCCCCAGCCTGCCTCTGGCACGGGAGCCAGTGGTGCTTTCTGTAGCACCCTCCAGGCTGCCCCAGGAGAGCCCGCCCCTCCCAGAGAGCCGGGACAGCCACCCGCCGCTAAGACTGAAGAAACCCTTTGAGATTTTGGTGAGAAAGCCTACGTCCTCCAAGCCCAAGCCTCCACCCAGAAAATACTTTAAAAGTGACAGTGACCCTCAGAAGAGTCTGGAAGAGAGAGAGAACTCCTCATGCTCTTCTGGGCACACCCCGCCCACCTGTGGCCAGGTAAGAGGATGGGTCCACAGGTCGAGTGTTTCCAGAACCAGACTCAAATCTTGAGCATGGGCAAATTAGCAAGTTAGTGTTAGCAGGGCCAGAATGAAGGTTTCTCCTGCTCCACCAGAGAGAAGCTGTTGCTTAGGACTCAGCTGAGGACTGACCATGGAAAGATGGGTTTGAAGGTTGACAGATAATTGAAGTCCCAGTCCTGCTTGCTGGCATCTGGGTTCCCACCCATAACACACTGGAATTTAAGGTGTCATTTTCACTCACCATGAAGGAAAAATACCAGGGCCCCTGCAGGGTCATAGTCTTTGCACGTGGATCTTTGAGTGTCCTGCTTGTAGGGAGAATAGTGGCTTAAATAACTCAAAAGGGGCCTGGCGTGGTGGCTCAGGCCTGTAATCCCAGCACTTTGGGAGGCCGAGCTGGGTAGCTCTTGAGCTCAGGAGTTCAAGACCAGCCTGGCCAAGATGGTGAAAGCCTGTCTCTACTAACAATACAAAAATTAGCCAGGTGTGGTGGCAGGTGCCTGTAATCCCAGCTACTCGGGAGGCTGAGGCAGGGAATTGCTTAAACCCAGGAGGCGGAGGTTGCAGTGAGCCAAGATTGCGCCACTGCACTCCAGTCTGGGCGACAGGGCAAGACTCCGTCTCAAAAAACAAAACAAAACAAAAAGCAACTAAAAAGGGACAAGAGCTGCTTACCCTGCTTCCTAAGTGAGGGGACTGGTATGATTTTGAGAAACTGGCTCCTATATCTTCCCCAGTTATCTTTTCCTCCTCACTTCCTTAAGCGTGGATCCTTGGGGAGACCCCACCAATCTGTTAATTGGGGCTGCAAGTAGTGGCTCCTTCCAAGGGCTATTGTGAGGATTAAAGGTAACCACTTAAGGCAAGTACCTGACAGCATCTCAGGCATATTAGCATTCATTGCCATGATCTTTCCATCAGGCCCCTTAAAGCCCTCCTTTCCACCCCTTGCATAAAAGGCAGACTGACTGACAGGCAGCTGCTGTGTCTGGAACCGTTTTTATGCGCAGGCTAACTACACTGACTACTTTCATGTATATTGTGTCAATTACATCTTACAACCACCTGATGGTGAGAGTCCCAGTTGTGCAAAGAGGGAGCTGAGAAACTCGCTCAAGTTCACATTGCTAGTGGGTCACAGTTACCCACTATGCCACGCTGAGTTTCCCCATCCTTACCCAGAAGCTGCCTCCCCCATCATGGAATGGCCCTGCAGGGGCCCTGGCCCTTCCCTTAAGCACACCGTGGGCAGGTGGGAGGGGGCCTCTGGAAGCCCCCTAAAACAATCTACAGTGAGGGTTGGCAAGCTTCAGGAGGGGTAGTGGAGACGGGGTGTTGAGTAGGAGGGGTGAAAGCGAAGGAGGGAGGAAGCCAGGTTACTAAAAAGGAAGTGCAGTTTTGCAGAGTGCTGGCAGGATGTGGCTGGTTAGTAACACATGATGGAGTTCTCAGATGGATCTGTTCTCCCACCCCCTCTTTTAAGCCCATATTTCATTTTCCCTTGGGCCTGAGACCTATGAGTCTAGAAGGGCAAATCAGGAGCAGCCAGCTGAGAAGCCAGTCATTTTGCCTTCCTCCTGGAGGCCCAGAAAAGAATGAGTGCAGTTGCTACAGCAGGTCTGTCCCAGTGATGCCCTCGGCAGAGCCACATAGGGTCAGGGGGTATTCCCAAGTAAGGCATCTGGAGAAAGAACTGGGGTGTCCTCAGGGAAGCCCAGGCAGGGAACTTCCCCACAGGTCATCTTTCCTGCCCTGTGTGCCTCGGCAGAATACCGGGCTCCCTCCCGTACCCGCCCCCAACAGCACCGTCTCCTGGAGACAAGGCTGTTCTGCAGCTGCCCTCCTCTGTCTGCTCTGCTCTGTCCCATGTGGCCGGCAGATCCTTCTCCCACAAACATTTCCATAAAAGCAATCAGCATGACATACTTTTATTGGGTACTGGGGGGTCACAGAAAAAGGATCACAGCACGCAATAGAAAACAGGAAGCAATTTGCTTGAGGTCGCTCTCAAAATTTCCTTGACCGTTCCTGGGGATTTCTCACTGGGTGTTTTCTTCCGTGGCCACGGTGTCCACTGTCTCACCCTCCCACTTTTCCCTCCCTGTAGTCTTTTCTCTACAGGGTCCCAAGACTGTTGTCAAGCTGCTATGGATGACCCCCAAATCTTTCCCATCTACCCTAATTCAAGGGGACTTAACTCTCACAACCAATATGAACTTTGGGATATTTTCTTCAACAAAAAACTAACATCCCTCGTATAGAAAATCAGCCTAAACTCTCACCTGTGCTTAAAAAAACTTCAACACACAACAGGATTTTGTAAGAATCCTTTCTTAGAAAACAAACAAAAACCAAACAAAAACATACTTTCTCCCCTCTATGCTGAATCCACTCTCTCCCTCTTTCCTTCTTTCTCTTCTCCCTCCTTCATCCACCAAGCACTGTTCCAGGAAACACTAGTAAGAGAAAAATTTGTGTAAAATCAAATTTATTTCAGGGGCTAATTTTGAAGTCTCCCATGAAGAGGATGCAATACTGGATGTGTTGATGAAAAGACAAAACACATTTGTGTCTGTTCTAAGATGTAAAGCTGCATTGACTGAAGTTGGTATCACATGTGGCTGCCTGTAAGAGCTAACAATTCATGAATGTCAACAGATGTCAACTTACAGAGCTCCCAACGGGGTGAAATTAAATTTCATCCACATGTCATTTCTCTTGTGGACAAGAGTCTTAGAGATCATCAGGCCAATATTTGAAGCTTCTAATGCCATGACTCAGCCTTGCTTTTTTAAGGGCTAGTTCGAAAAGCCCAATGATTCCTTTGAAATTGGTTGATCTCTCAATATTTCATAATGCTCTCCTAAAGCTCGGTTCTACAGTAGGGAACTTGAGCTGAGGCAATGCTCTGTGAATACATTTCTAACTTTTGTAGACCTTTCCTTCCCCCAAAATGTTTATTGTCAATGTAGATCTTAAATTTCAGGCCATGGATATTTGCCATTTCTTTTTTAGTTCCAAAGGATGCATTTGTTCCTTCCTCCTTCCTTCCTCTCTGAAAGGAAGCCTGTAGCCATGTCAAATGGCCCATAATTACACAAATCTGGAATGAACCGGATGTGGAGGCCACCGCAGTATAGCAAAGCATTTCTCTTGCAGACGATCAAATACCGGCGGCATCGTTTTGATGATGTCTGCCTTCTCAATCTTTTTTTCCAGTTGGGTATTATGTTTGGTCGGGCTATGTCTCTGGAACACTATTCTTCTGCCTCTCTGCCTGGAAAATTCTTACTCTGTTTATGAAGCGGACAGAAAGCACTTCTCTAGGAAGCTTTCTCCACCTCTGGGATGGAACTGGTCTCTCTGTTTCCTCTGGGCCCTGACAGCACCTTAAGCACACTGTGTGATAATCCAAACTCTTCAAGTATTGCATAGCTATTCGGAGCCTGTCCATCTTGCCCCTAGGCTGTTTTGGGAAGGACCCCAGGGCTGCATCCAGGCTCAGTGGTGGAAACAATTCTGCAACAGATTGAGGATGTCACCCTAGGTGCCACAGAGGGGAGCAATGGCACAGGTGATGAGTATCTGCCATCTTTTGCAGAACACTTACTAAATATTTGAAGAGTGCTTAACAAGTGACAGCAATTGACAAGCATTTTCCTGGGTGCTCTAGCCTTAGGGAACACTAGCTGCCAGGTTTGTTGCTGCCTTGTTTCTACGCTGCTCTATACCCTCCTGGGGTGGGTAGTTCACCAGGATGCAGTTGTAACTGAAGCAATGCCAGTCCCTCCACACTCAGAGCCTTTGGTTCCTATCACAAAGAGCCAGGGTCTTCACGTATGTCAACAGTATGAGCCCATGACCTGGACACAAGGTTGCTGGAAGTCAAGGGATGCTCTGCATGTCTAGGAGGTGCTGGCTCTGCCATGTCAGCACCAAGGAGAAAAGAATCCTCTTTACATGGCTGCTGATGAACTTCTCATTGAAAGCAGCTCAATATCCGTTTTTCCGTCCCAATCAAAGCATGTCTCGCTTTCTCACAGCTTGAGGCTACCGTTTTGACATGGTCTCGCTTCCTGTTTACACCACAGGAAGCCAGAGAGCTGCTGCCACTGCTGCTACCACAGGAAGACACAGCAGGGAGAAGCCCTAGTGCCTCCGCCAGCTGCCCAGGACCTGGTATCGGCCCACAGACCAAGTCCTCCACAGAGGGCGAGCCAGGGCGGAGAAGAGCCAGCCCAGGTAAGCTTTCATTGAGATCTTCCAAAAGGAAGGGTCTTTTGAAAAAAGGTGCAGGGATAAGATAAGAGCACAAATTGGCCTGAGGATCAGAGTGCTCTGCATTGACATCACCACTGGACCTGGCTGATAAACAGTCAAGGGTTCCAGGTGCTGGGCAGCAACACTGTGGAGGTGCTGTCCAGGGTGGGGAGCCTCCTGGGTGGACGGCTGATGCTGTGGGGGTGGCAGCAGGAATGCAGGCCATTCTGGATAATTGGGAGGATGCAGCCCTTGGAAGAGGTCCAAAGACACACCCACCCAGCCATCCTGGGCAGCTGTCTCTAGGGTGCCAACATTCCAGTTGCAACAGTCCTGCTGCATTCAGGATTTCTGAGTCAGAGAATGCAATGCCAGAAAAGTATAAATAGCATCTACCAGTGGTCACCTCCTCCATGAGGTGGATAGCAAGGGTGTGTCCACATGGTACACCTGACAATACTAAGACATGACTTGAATATTTATTTGCTTGCTAGAGAGAGCATAGGACTTGAAGTCAGGGAATCCTGGATCTGTCTGTCATTAGTATGATTCTGAGCAACCTACTTTGCCTTTCTGAGCCCAGATTCACCCATCAGCAATGTGTGGAAGAGCACGTGGACCCCAGGCATATGATGCATTCAGCAAGCACACACTGAATGCTGGCTTTGTGAGGCCCTGTGCTAGATGCTGCGGGGAGAGAGAAAAAGGGATAAGACCAGGTAGTCAGGTCCTGCCTCCAAGGAGCAACTAGTAGTGGCAGGAAATAAACATATAGGCTATGAACCATATGCCTGTTTGAGAAACACTACAGAAAAAGCTCATGAAAGACTTTTGGAGGGCTAAGGGACATTTTGGAAAGATCTAGCACATCTCACCCAGAGCAGAGGCCCTGTGTGTGGAGGCTCCTCTCCCTTAGTCACCCTAATTGAGGAACATACTAGCGAAAGCAAACACCTCAGTGTTTAACTGACAGGAGGTTGTCACTCCAATCTGCAAAGGGCTTGCCTGTGGAACCTCTGCCTCCTGATTCTCACAACAGCACCTTACAGCCAAGCCATTCAAAAATGCAGAAACAGGCTGGAGGCCTGGGCTCACTTGCCCAAGGCCAGTCTCTTAGATCGTGCAGAATTTCTCTTTGATATCATCAAGGTGTAATACTCCATGATTCACTTCTTTTGAAACCTGGCATTGAGACAAGGGACAGGAGGGATCAGAGTTCCTTAAACTGGGTTGCGTTCCAGTAGCAAGCATCCCCCAAGGCACACAGGCCAGCCTCCCTCTGCCCCTGGGAAAGAGAGCCAGGACACACTCTCCCCTACCCATGCAGATATGATGCTGGTTCAATGCTGGCTTCTGAGAAAGACTCCTATGTGCTCCAGGGCAGGCCTGAGGTCCTGGTTGGCACAGAGCAGGTTGCACATTGCAATCCCCTGCTCATCACATTCCCAACACGCAGGCTGCATCCCAGGTATCTTCAGTCAGTACCTAGTGGTGGGCGTCAGTATTTTTCAGGGCTCTCCAGATTCCAGTATGTAGCCAAGGTTGAGAATCCTACTTCACAGATTTCTTTCTACCTGGAACCTTTTCCTCAGCTTTTGAGGGAGGGAAAACACTCCTTTGCCGAGAGCAAGCTGATCAATGACCTGTGTATAGGCAGAGCAGCAAACACACGGCTTCAGGGCCAGGCAGGTACATACATGGGAAATGCTGGCTGGGTGAGAGGGAGCATGAAGAGCTGTGGGAAGCTGGGGTGGCCCCACTGGAAGCCATGCACAGGCACCTTGCTTTTTAATGACATGAGTAGGTCAAAGCACAAACAGCTGCCAACTCATGACCTTTGTCTTAAAAGTTTAAATGGCAAGAGAATTGCTTTGGCTTTTACACATTTAACACGGTATCTTGGAGGCTCCTTAGTGCAGTAGAAAGGACACGAACTTCGAGAGTCAGGAGACATGGAGTCTTGCCCAAGCACTGCCATCAGATGGCCCCTTACCCTTCTTGAAATGTAAAATGCCAGAGGTCGGCCCAGATATTCTCTGAGCACCCTTCCAGGCCTAAAACACTAGGATACTGTGAGATTAACTCCTACTTCTGGTTCTTCACTCCTGCCTGTTGGCAGCTCAGTCAGGTGACAGCACCTGGAGTTCACCCACCTGGGTGTCCCCCACTTCTGCTAATCTCCTCCTCTTGAATCCTTCTTGCTATTCAGCTTGGAAACTAGAATTTAGGAAGAAAAGTCACTGTATGATGTAATGCACAGCTCTGGCCTTGTTTCTGCACTGTAGTGACCCAAACATCCCCGATAAAACACCCACTGCTCAAGAGGCAGGCTCGGATGGACTATAGCTTTGATACCACAGCCGAAGACCCTTGGGTTAGGATTTCTGACTGCATCAAAAACTTATTTAGCCCCATCATGAGTGAGAACCATGGCCACATGCCTCTACAGCCTAATGCCAGCCTGAATGAAGAAGATGGGACACAGGGCCACCCAGATGGGACCCCACCAAAGCTGGACACCGCCAATGGCACTCCCAAAGTTTACAAGTCAGAAGACAGCAGTACTGTGAAGAAAGGTCCTCCTGTGGCTCCCAAGCCAGCCTGGTTTCGTCAAAGCTTGAAAGGTTTGAGGAATCGTGCTTCAGACCCAAGAGGGCTCCCTGATCCTGTCTTGTCCACCCAGCCAGCATCTGCTTCCAGGGAGCACCTAGGATCACACATCCGGGCCTCCTCCTCCTCCTCCTCCATCAAGCAGAGAATCAGCTCCTTTGAAAACTTTGGCTCCTCTCAACTGCCTGACAAAGGAGCCCAGAGACTGAGCCTCCAGCCCTCCTCTGGGGAGGCAGCAAAACCTCTTGGGAAGCATGAAGGAGGACGGTTTTCTGGACTCTTGGGGCGAGGGGCTGCACCCACTCTTGTGCCCCAGCAGCCTGAGCAAGTACTGCCCTCGGGGTCCTCTGCAGCCTCTGAGGCCAGAGACCCGGGTGTGTCTGAGTCCCCTCCCCCAGGGCGGCAGCCCAATCAGAAAACTCTCCCCACTGACCCGGACCCACTCCTAAGGCTGCTGTCAACACAGACTGAGGAATCTCAAGGCCCAGTGCTCAAGATGCCAAGCCAGCGAGCACGGAGCTTCCCCCTGACCAGGTCCCAGTCCTGTGAGACGAAGCTACTTGATGAAAAGACCAGCAAACTCTACTCTATCAGCAGCCAAGTGTCATCGGCTGTCATGAAATCCTTGCTGTGCCTTCCGTCTTCTATCTCCTGTGCCCAGACTCCCTGCATCCCCAAGGAAGGGGCATCTCCAACATCATCCTCCAACGTAGACTCAGCTGCAAATGGTTCTGCCGAAACATCTGCCTTGGACACGGGGTTCTCGCTCAAGTGAGTTTCTACACCCGGTGTTTCTCTTTACCTTTCTCATCTTTATTTTAAAAAATAATTCTATATATCATTTTAAAAATTCTCAGATATATTGATTAAAGAATTGTTCTGCCTCTTTCTTTCCATGTGTGTGCAGACGTCTGAGTGTGTGTGTGTGTGTGTGTGTGTCTGTCTGTAGGTATTACACCTCTGCCTTTCACATTAAGGAGGAGTTTTCACAACATCTGGCTTCAGGAGGGCTGGGAGGTAGGAGGTGGGACTGGCTCCCTGGTGAATTGCTCATGAGGGCTGATGCACGCCTGTGGAGATTTGGAAGGTTGATGCACATCTGAAATGTCCTGCAGTTACTCAGAAAGACCAGAATGAGGCCAGGAGATTATCCATCAGGAATTCTTACTGCTCTCCGAATGGAATCCACTTGTACTCTGCACGTGGGTTCAACTCCCTGGTCAGGGAGTTAGGATGTCTGGGTCCTAGTCTCAGCTCAGGCACTGATTTTGACTACGAGCAGGTTCTCTTTCCATGCTCACCCTCAGATTCCTTGTCAGCTGAAATTAGGAGATGGATGAGACCTTCTATGCAGAATCAAGAGGATGTCAGACGTGCCATGGGGTTCCTGCTGTAGGGCTGGGGCTTGGTCTTCCCTTTGATCAAAGTAGCTCTGCATTTATTAGTTTTATTTATTGTTCTTATGCTGCTGGGAAATATCTGTAGAGTGAAGGGATGCTAGTATCTACTCATAGATTTGTTGCATCAAATCATATGCACATAAGTGCTTGGCACCGCACCTGGGACAGAGTAATTATACAATCACTGTTATCTCTTTTAAATATTATTGTTCATACTGTGTGTTGTTTCTCCCTATGAAAGCCTTTCAGAGCTGAGAGAATATACAGAGGGTCTCACGGAAGCCAAGGAAGATGATGATGGGGACCACAGTTCCCTTCAGTCTGGTCAGTCCGTTATCTCCCTGCTGAGCTCAGAAGAATTAAAAAAACTTATTGAGGAGGTGAAGGTTCTGGATGAAGCCACATTAAAGGTAGGTTTCCTTTGTAAGCATCCGCAGTAACCAATGGCTTATTATGGCTGTGTGGCCACCTTAGTTGGGCCAGAGGGGAAGTAGCTTGAGTAGCCTGCTGACATCAGACCCAGGTTGTGTCCTGTGATGGTGGGACATTGTAGCACTTGACTACAGTAAGACCTTCCATTTGAAGAAAGCCTTTTAGCTTGTGAACCACTTTGAGTAGATTGACTTCTTGCATCTTCTTTTGTCATTTTATAAATGAGAAAGGTAAGGCTCAATCAAGGTTACAGAACCTAGGTTTTCTGTCTCCAAGTTCAAGTTCAGTGCTATTTCCACATTCCATGGGCTGCTGTCCTGGCATGTGTCTGTTGTGGGATGCTGTCCATTGTAAACAATGTGGGTTACAAGAGCTCTCACCTGCAGCTTTCATTATTTCCACTGTGCACGGAGAGGTGGTTGATCCCAGGGCTCACAAGGCCCCCACACTTCAGTCAAGTCATTCTGAAAGTCTCACTTCCCATATGTTTTCTGAGCATGACCCAAAGGGGTGTGGGGAGGAAGTGGCCAGGCTGAGCTGGGGCAGCAGTCAGATGAGCTCGGACAAATGGGTCCTGCACCCTCTAGGTGCTACCCCAGGCCTATGCAGGCTTTTGGCACTAGAATGATCCAGACTAGGATGAGAGGATAAGGAGGTTCTCGTTTTCCATACAAGGAGGCCTCAGCTGCAATTTCCACATCTGATGAGCACAAGGTGCTGCTGTGCTAAGATTCTTTCTCTGTGGTTTTCACTTGTCACCTGGGACCATCATCCCTCAGGACCTTACTCAGTGCAAATGAAGTAACAGAGGCAAAGCGTGTAAAACACAAAGAGCCGTCCTGCCTGAGCTGCTCTGGGGAGAGTATTTGCTTTCTAACATGAGAAGAGCCTTCTACAAGGCAAGTAACCTGATACCTGGGTAAAAGTTGAGAGATTTGGTCTAGTGCTGGGGCTTGGAGGTGAGGGTGCAGTGAGGTACATTCATCCTTCCATGCCTTTGGGTCTTAGGGGCTCCAAGTCTTAGGATCATAGGGACAGCTGCAAGTCAGGTGCTCTAGTGACCCTGAGCAGGTGAATTCTTTGACATAAGTTTACTCCTTAGTGCCAAGGTAAAAACAGGTGGCGCAAGAACCTGTAGGTGTGCTTTATTTGGTCTGCATGGTGATGAAAAAAATATTGAATTCTGTATATGATAAAACCTGAATTGAAACCTGGACTTTTTTTAGGGAAGTGATCTGGTAGCGCTAGGTCTGTATTCCTACGTAGAGCTGACCCTTTGAGCAGATGTACTCGTTGGCTCTCTGCAGTTCCTATCACTCACATCTGCCCATTTTGCTCATTTTAGGGACCTGCCTGACTCCTATAGGCATCTGAGTTTGAGACCCCTGCTCTAGACTGGAATAGGAGTCTCTGTGTCCTGGCTCCATATGAGTCCCCATCTAGACTAGGAAGTACCGTAGTAGTGTGTGTGTGTGTGTGTGTGTGTGTCACACTTGCACACTGTGCATTGGGGCAAGATGTTAGCTGGGCTTCCTTAGTGCTGCTGCTGTGACCCATGGAGAAGTAGAAGGGAAGAAGGCGCAACCAATTCCTGCAGAACAGCACTGACCCCTGCTTCGTTTTTTTTTTTTTTTTTTTTTAACCTGAAGTCCTACAACCTGACTTCATCTCACACTGCCCAACATGCTGTGATTTCTGGCTGACTTCATGGCACCCCCCGTGCCCGGGTGTGGACAGGGTGAATGAGAGAGAAAAATAATTACGCTTGCTGCTTTACATACATTTTTTTTTCTTCTAAGCTGCCCATGACTCCTGAAGAGTCCATTCTTTACAGATGAAGAAACTGAGGTTTGAGGAGGTGATGTAACTTGGAGGCTGGCCAAGCTGGGGTTTGAGATAACAAATCAGTCTGACGTGAGTCTGATGTTAAATTGTTCATCCTCTGCAGTAAAATGTTTTTGAATGTAGTATTTCCTCCTGCAGCAATTGGACAGCATCCATGTCACCATCTTACATAAGGAGGAAGGTGCTGGTCTTGGGTTCAGCTTGGCAGGAGGAGCAGATCTAGAAAACAAGGTGATTACGGTGAGTGGCCAAGTGAAGGGGCATGTCAGAGCCAGAGGCAATGGTTCTGGGGGAGGGGGACACACTTGCCAGGAAGGGGCCTTGTGCTGGGGAAATGAGGAATGCATGACACTAGGCCACTGGGCAGGTCCTGTTCACTCAGCACATCCCAGAGCCTGGGGCCGCGTGGAGAGGGTAGCAGGCCTGGCCATGGGCATCTTTTCCTGTAGGTCCCATTATTCTGGCTCATCCAATTGGATCAGCACTGGCTGCTACCTTCAGGTCACCTGTACCTGACCCAGATGGTTTCTGGTTCTGCCGGTTTTGTGGAGCCATGCTGTGGCTGCTCTGTCTCTAAAGCCGAGTGCATTGTTATCATTCTCATGGCTGTGTTGTCTCCGGGTATCCTTTGTGTAAGCTGTGCTGGGCTCATTTGAATTTCCATGCCCAACTGAAAACAAATCCTCCAGTTCATAGCATCAGCCAGCATTAAACATACCACACCCCCTTGCAGTGGCAATCTGGCATGTTCCTGCATGCCACTTCAGGGTCAATCATGTCAGTGGTGACTTCCTTGATTTCTTGATAAGTTCCCTATCACATAAAAAGCACTTAAAACCGATAAGTCTCTATTTCTCTCACTGAGCGCAGCTGAGTATTACAAAAAGATTCCTGACCGTGTAGTTTACTTTCTACTTGAAGAGGAGGAAAGAGAGCTTGCCTGTGGGAATAGCACTTTGGGTGTTTTCCCTGTCCATGAGTAGCAACTTCTGTCCATGTCATCTGGCCAGTCACCCCTGAGACACTGCAGACAACAGGAAACTAGTAGGAAGGCGCACATGTTGGCTGAGCACATGCACAAAACTTCTTTCTCCTGTGTTTGAGCATTTCTGTTCCTTTCCAGATTGATTAAAAGGGAACTAACGTAGAGCACCGTCCACGGCCATGCTGAGCACTCACTGACCTGTTGTCTAAATTCATTCTACCCACACTTTGGATTGATAAATTGGTGGCATTTATGCTTCTTTTATAGAGGAGGAACCTGAGGTTCCTCCTTTAATTAACTTTAATCTTCATTGGCCTAAAAATCCTCTAGCATTGAGGAACCTGAGGTTCAGAGGAGAGGTTCTGCTTCATGCTTGGATGTTACAGCCTGGGGATTCTAACCACGGAACAGAATTTTTCTAACACCAAAACAATTTAGAGAAGCAAAGAGCTTTGCTCCTATCGTAAAAGCAGAACTACAGGTACCACATTTTAGTGGTTTCCATGCATGCTATCACTCAGTCCTCTTAATTATAACGGACCTCATTAAAGAGGCTGAGGCAGAGACATGAGATTTTTTTGTGTGTTTGTTTATCCCACATATCTTGCAGAAAGGGGACCAAGAGGTGATTGGAGGTAAAGAGTCAGAATTTCTAGGGGAGGAGCTATAAAAATGTCTAGACTGCCTCGGAGAGTGTTTCTCAAAATGCATTCTGCCAAATGAGACCGAGAATTTCTCTATGAGAAAAGAATTCTTTGTTGAAACACTTTGGGAATCCCCATAATACCCTGCCAATACTTAGAAATCTGCCATGCAAATTTGCACTGTAGACCCTCTAATGCCTTTTGCTTTTTAAAAGTAGACAATGTCAGAGCTTTTGTTTAACCCAGTATTCCTCAAGTGTCTTTGATTTTAAAAAATTTTTCTTGGCCGGGTGTGGTAGCTCATACCTGTAATCCCAACACTGTGTGGGGCCAAGGTGAGAGGATTGCTTGAGCCCAGGAGTTTGAGACCATCCTGGTCAACACTGGGAGACCCTGTCTCTATTTTTAAAAAAAAATAGGAAAAGCCTTTTTCTTACACAATACCCATTAATATGCCGTAGAATCGGTGCTTTGAGAAAACTACTTTGGGGAATTCTGACCTAGGGCAGGTGAAGCAAAGGATTTTATATGCAATCCCAACTAGAATTGTGGTGATACAGTATAGGACATTGTGTTGGGATGGATTCTGAGGGCTTACCTGGTCATTACTGCCAGTGCTCTCTGCTCTGGATGGAGAAGGAGGGAATGCTGGCCTCTGCGCCAGCAGCTCTAATCTGGGACACAATTATCTTTAATCTTTGTTGGCCTAAAAATCCTCTAGCATTGACTAACTGGTTCAATCCTCCTCCAGCAAGTATGTGGACTGGACTTGTGTGATTTCTGGTCCTGACTTCCTTTGGTTTGCTCAGGTTCACAGAGTGTTTCCAAATGGGCTGGCCTCCCAGGAAGGGACTATTCAGAAGGGCAATGAGGTTCTTTCCATCAACGGCAAGTCTCTCAAGGGGACCACGCACAATGATGCCTTGGCCATCCTCCGCCAAGCTCGAGAGCCCAGGCAAGCTGTGATTGTCACAAGGAAGCTGACTCCAGAGGCCACGCCCGACCTCAACTCCTCCACTGACTCTGCAGCCTCAGCCTCTGCAGCCAGTGATGTTTCTGTAGAATCTAGTAAGTTCTCCCAGCTCAGGGGAAGCCACATGGGCCACATCCTCTTTGGCCATTTGGGGCCAGACCTGATGGGGCTACTCAGTAATTTGTGACCCCCAAGAATGTGTGGCTGCCTAGCACGCTGCCTGAGACGTGTTTACGTGTGCCTGTGTGCAAACACGGGGGCTGCATCACCCCGGGCTCACTTGAAGCCCAGGGCATCTGTGGCCTGGGAGAGGAGAGGATCCCTAACAGAGACCTTTTGTTTTTCTCAGCAGCAGAGGCCACAGTCTGCACAGTGACACTGGAGAAGATGTCTGCAGGGCTGGGCTTCAGCCTGGAAGGAGGAAAGGGCTCCCTGCACGGAGACAAGCCTCTCACCATTAACAGGATTTTCAAAGGTGTGGGGTGTGTCTGGTTCTTTGCGTGCTCTCCAGTTGTGGGCCCGTGGCCAGGCCCCCAAAAGGCTTCTGGGCACTTTCTGGGCTATGTTGATTCCCACAACTCCATGTCCTCTTCATGGGCATGCTGGTCTTTTTAGGGCTCAATTCTGCTTTTTCTACTTTTTCTCTTTTGCTCGGACATCCCCTCAATCCCCCCTCTGTTTTGATGGGTCTTCATAAACACCTAAGTCCTGGGCTTGGTTCGGGTTGGCAGGGCCAGGACTCTAGAGTGGGGCAGTGAGGCACTGGCCTGTGGTGCAAAGTTTTAAAGGGGTGCCAAAATAGTAACTGAGATCAATACTATTTTAATGCAGCATGTTTCTTAAAATTAATTTTAGAAAAACACGTTGAACAAAATATCAAAGTTTAAATAAAGACAGAGTCTGACTTTGTACTGCACAGTCGACCTCATTTGCCTTACCTTAGTCCTGGACACATCAGCTCCTGCCTTTATTTAAAATTTTGATATTTTGTTCATCAGGGATTGGAGTACAAACCAGTCTGATATGGGGGTCACTTGGATTTCCCTGTGAAAATCATGAATGACTGTGGCTACCATGTAAAACCACCCCTGATTCCTTGGTGTTCCTCAAATTGGAGGTCTCCAAGCCACAGAGCAAGGGGTTGCAGAGAGAGGAGTACTGGACAGGGAGGCAGGTGGGCTGGGTTCTAGTCCCAGCTCTGCCTGTAACATGCTGAGTGACCCTTACCTTCTGGGCCTGAGGCTGTTCATCCATAAAAGGAGGTAAAGAGGTACAGGTGTGTGTCTGAGGGCTCTTAGGACTGAGACCCAAAGGGACTCTTCGCTCTGTCCCTCTCCCACCATGAGCTCTTGCTGTCGACTGGTTTCGTTAGAGGAAGTTCTGCTGCGGCTGCAGAAACCCAGAAAGTAGAGTGAGGCTTACATGGCATTCCCCCCAGAATCCATGTTAACCCCAATTCTGGGAAAGATATTTCTGATTTTTGAAGGTCAATTTGGAAGGAGCATTGGGTTCAACGTCAAGAGGACTAGATTCTAGTGTTAGTTCTGCCACATGACCTGGTGGCAGAACCAAGAACTTCAGTTCTTGGTTTCCTCACCTGTTAAAAGGAAACACGAATAATACATCCCTCATAGGATTACTATCATAAATGCAAAACATTAGCACGATGCCGGTTAAAATAATTGCCCAATACACTTAGCTATATTTTCATTACTATCATTAGTATTATCTGCTACTCTTATTCAGGATTTGTGAAGATCACCGTGTCAAATGGATGGGAAATTTTCTTTTAATATAAACAGTAAAATAGCATTGTTTTCACATGCCGATTTGAAATAGTGGGGGCCGCCATATATGGTTGTTTCCTTTTTTATGTGGACACAGAGGACTTCGTGCCACTCAGAGGCAAGATCCCTGTAAAGACTGTTGCACAAAAATCTCACTAGCTCTCTTCCCATACCGCTCAATACTGATGTCCTCACCAGATGCAGAGAACAAATGTGAAGGGGGTAGGGTATTGGGTCAGTGTCCAAAGCAGGGTCTGAGCAGGACTCAGTTTCCCAGAGTCCTCTATGAACTATGGACGGTGCTCCAGCCAGGCTAAGGCGTGGAGCTGCCTGATATTTCCCTCCCCTAGGGACAGCATGGGCTATCCCTTTCCAAGGGCCATGGAGAGCTGGAGCCTGGTGCCCTAACCTCTGAGTCACCATCTTAAGAGATGCCTCATTTTAGAACCACCAACAAGCAAGCTCCCAAGGGATGGTGCCCCATTCTCTACCAAGCCATCCTGGCTCCTTGAAGATCAAGGAGAGGAGGCAACTTTCCTTGTTCCCCATCATCTGTGGAACCCATTGTCTTCTCCCTCATTTCAGGAGCAGCCTCAGAACAAAGTGAGACAGTCCAGCCTGGAGATGAAATCTTGCAGCTGGCTGGCACTGCCATGCAGGGCCTCACACGGTTTGAAGCCTGGAACATCATCAAGGCACTGCCTGATGGACCTGTCACGATTGTCATCAGGAGGAAAAGCCTCCAGTCCAAGGAAACCACAGCTGCTGGAGACTCCTAGGCAGGACATGCTGAAGCCAAAGCCAATAACACACAGCTCCCATAACTGCTGATTCTCAGGGTCTCTGCTGCCGCCCCACCCAGATGGGGGAAAGCACACGTGGGCTTCCCAGTGGCTGCTGCCCAGGCCCAGACCTTCTAGGACACCACCCAGCAAAAGGTTGTTCCTAAAGTAAGGGCAGAGTCACACCAGGGTAGCCGATACAAATTGCAGACTGTGTAAAAAGAGAGCTTAATGATAATATTGTGGTGCCACAAATAAAATGGATTACAATTTCATATGACATTCATGCCTGGCTTTGCAAAATGTTTCAAGTACTGTAACTGTGTCATGATTTACCCCCAAACAGTGACATTTATTTTTCTCATGAATCTGCAATGTGGGCAGAGATTGCAATGGGCAGCTCATCTCTGTTCCACTTGGCATCAGCTGGAGTCATGCAAAGTCATGCAAAGGCTGGGACCATGTGAGATCATTCACTCATACATCTGGCCATTGATGTTGGCTGGGAACTCACCTGGGGCTGCTGGCCTGCATGCTTATAGGTGGCCTCTCCTTGTGGCCTGGGCCTCCTCACAACATGGTGTCTGGAATCCCAGCATGAGCATCCCAGGAGTGCAAGAGCCATGTAGAAGCTGCATCTTGTTTTGTTTATACCTTTGCCTTGGAAGTTGCAGGGCATCACCTCCACTATACTCCATCAGTTACAGCTGACACAAACCTGCCTGGGTTTAAGGGGAGAGGAAATATTGCTGGGGCCGTTTATGAAAAATACAGTTTGTCACATGAAACATTTGCAAAATTTTTTGGTTGGAGAAGTAATCCTAGGGAAGGGTGGTAGAGCCAGTAAACAGAGGAGTACAGGTGAAGCACCAAGCTCAAAGCGTGGACAGGTGTGCCGATAGAAGGAACCAGCATGTATATGAGGGTATCAAATAAAATTGCTACTACTTACCTACCACATGCCAAGCACTGTGCTCAGGGCTAAACGGACGTTGCCTTTAGTGATCACAGCAGCTTCTACAGTGTATGGTTCTGTGCCAATGTATTGATATGAGGGCAAACACTGTGTACGGTAAATGGCTTATCCAGCTGATGAGTGATGCAGCAGATTGAACCCGTTCTTCTGTGATTCGGTAGAGACTATCAGCCCAAGATGCTTTAAGTGCACAACATTATAGGGAATGCCTGAATGCCTGGCCAAAGGGATATTTGGTTTGGCCATCTCTGGATGCCTGATTGCCAAGCTCAGGACCAGGCAATGTGACTTTGCATCAGCAACAACCAGCATCCCTTGACCAGGCCTGGGCCAGAGTATTGGCCTCTTCTCAGCCCCTGATCCTGTGAAGTAAGGATGTGGGGGAAGACTTGGCAAGGACACAGATGAAACACAAAAAGTAGTAATTCTCAGGCCATCATCAGTGGAGCCACGTTAATGTAATCTGATGGCTTCTCTAGGGTCCACAGGAAGTGAAGAATCTGTTTCCCAGCAGTGGACTCAAAACCCAGCTGGGCTCCTAACCTTCCTGTAAACCCCTTTAGTGGCTTCATTAGAGCAGGCGTTCAGCTCACTGTTCTATTCATCCCAAGGCTTAGAGCAGTTTCTGTCCTGCTGGTTAAATTGGCCCATTCCATTCTGGATTTTGTCAAGCAGTAGACAAGCAATTAGACAAGAACTTGGAGGCACCATTTGTATCCACTTTTTAGACATAATAGAAACATTGAAGATGAACATAATCTACCAACGAAAGATGTGATTCAATTCAACACTCCCTCCCCATGACCCAGGCTGGGCAAGGAGGCCACGTGATGTGGAGGGCATATTCCTTGCCTGCACAAACTCACCATCTGTGCACGCAGTGGCCTTCCCTAAAATCAGGGAATTGTTTTAAGTCTTATCAAGCAGCCAAGGGATGAAAGAGAAGATGGGTTTTCATCAAGACTGGAAGGTGGGGACAGGGATGAGCATGGAGCTGGCCGTGGGCCTGGGGTACCAAGAGACTCCTTGAGAGACCAGGCAAAGCAAGTGACTGGGACAGAGGTTATCCGTCCCAGGTTATCTGGGCATAGATGCAGGATCTAGAGGTGGGATTCCAGCCAGGGCTGCTAGACGGAGGCTTGCTCGTCCATCTTTCCTGATGGCAGGATGGCCTGGCCAGGGCCTGGAAGACAGGGACCTCCTGCCTCCGCCTCAGTAAGAGGACAAGGAAAGGCAAATGCCCAAGGGAAAGAAAAAGAAGGCTCTTCCCCCCGGAGTTCCCCATGCAGATGTGAGTGCACGCTCAGTTCAGAATCACTTCCAAGAACTCACCCCTAATGCTGCAGATTTGGGCTGGAACAGATTCACACTGCCTGGTTTCACCAAGGACATGAAAGTCCACCTTGAGGGGATAAAGAGAGAAAAACAAATTCATCAAATGGAAGATACATTGAAAGTGTTTTTCCTTAATGCTTATCCTGTTTTTAAACCATTATTTTCCAAGTTGACACCTTTTTTAAGGAAAAAAAATATTTTGCAGCATTAAAGCCATATACAAGGTCTATATCAGAAAAATATATTTGGGGGTCTGCAGCACAGGACTGAGGGGGCTGTACACGCTTAAAAGGCAACAGGGCCTGGTTTTCAGTGGCGATGATGATTTTCTATGACAGTCAGGGAAACGTGGTCTCTTAGAGTGATGGGCACAGAAAGGCCTGGGGCCAGAGTGCATCGCATGGTGTCCAGGCCGAGTCCCTGTCAGATGGTTAGAGGCCTGGGTCTACCCTGCCAGGAGAGGCGTGTTTGGGTAACAGGCAGATGGAGTTTGGAGCACATGAATGGCTCATCACACGCCGACCCTGAGTGGGGCAGGAGGCAGGAAGGGTGGGCTGCCGCCTCTGGCTGGCGTTCTCAGAGATGTGCAGTCCATCAGCTTGTTCCGAAGAGTGAACACAGGCCTCTGCGTGCTCCCAGGCTCCTTGGTGTCCCAACAGCTGGAGCTCCTCGATGAGTCACGGGAGTTCTTTGCCAAGAAGTAACGATAGCATTACTCATGGAATTGCTTCACTGCTTTCTGAAGGTTGGCATAAAACCGGGTCATACTGCGGGGGAAGAAGGAGTCCACCACGTTCTGTGGGAGGTAACCGCTGAGGTCGGTATGGAAGAATGTGACCAGGTTGGTCTTGGTGGGTTCCCTGTGAAGACAACAGCAGAGCTGTGTTACGATCTGCAGCAGAGGTGCTGGGGACGAGCGCCAGGTAGGTGAGCAGAGCCCAGCCGGGTGGAAATGGCCATGATGCAGTGATCGCGTCTCATCCCTCGCTGTGCCCTCCACCCAGGGGTCCTCTCTGGACCTGCTCATTTTCAGGATGGAAACCCATCCTGTTGGGGATGCATTCCACAGCCTCTCCAGGCCTCCAGGGAGGGAGAAGTCCCTACTGCCAGCGCAAAAAGTCAGTACCCTGCTGCCCGATTCACTCGGCAAATGCTTTAGGAGGACTCACTTTGTGCCAGGCCCTGAGAGGAACGAAGAGATGCTGCCCTTCACTACTTAGGGTCTGCAACCTCCTGGGGGCTCCTGGGACCCTTTCAAGGGGTCTGCAAAGTTAACACTATTTTCATGACAACACTAACACGTGATTTGCCTTCTCTCACGTGCATACGGTGGGGTTTTGCGGAGGTTACATGATATGTGATATTGCAACAGACCACATGCACAAGCAGGTATGCGTTTCTGTTAAGCCTGGCATGAAAGAGATGGGCAAAAATGTAAAAACAATGCCACTCTTTTCACAGTAGTTTTTGTTTTAAAAAAAATACAGTTTTTTAAAATAAAAATGTTATCTGTGTTAACATGCAGTGCATTTTTATGTTAAAATATTTTTAACATTTCTCAAATTTCCCAGTTACAATTTCAAATACATCAAATAATGATAGCTATAACCCCCATGAACAAAGGCCCTATGAAGCCCTCAAATATACGTAAGGGTATAATAAAGCCTACGCCAAAATTTTGAGAACTGCTATTTAGAGAACTGGCGAATAATTTGAGCAGCTATGAAGGGATTTTGGCCAGGGGGTGGCAGAAGCTCAGAGGACGGCAGGTGGCACAGATGCTGACTGGAAGTCCAGAATCAAAGGGGCACACGGTGTGGAGATGGAACACAACTTGGTAGGGACATGAAGCGATCTTCACTGTGACAAACTTCTCAATGGCCAGGACAATAAAGGTGGTATGGGCTTTGTGGAGTGCATTTGGCATTTTACTTGAATGCAACTGTCCACAGCCTCAGCCTCACCAGGAACCCCAGGTAGCACTATGCCTGCCCATCAGATGTTTCCTGACATCATGCAGGCTACAGGTTTGGAACTGGAGACCTTTTAGAATCCCACTCCCCACGGCCAAGCACGGTGGCTCACGCCTGTAATCCCAGCACTTTTGAGAGGTCGAGGCAGGTGGATCACCTGAGGTCAGGAGTTCGAGACCCATCTGGACAACATGGTGAAACCCCATCTCTACTAAACATACAAAAATTAGCTGGGCATAGTGGCAGGTGCCTGTAATCCCAGCTACTTGAGAGGCTGAGGCAGGAGAATTGCTTGAACCTGGGAGGCAGAGGTTGCAGTGAGCCGAGATTATACCATTGCACTCCAGCCTGAGTGACAAGAGCAAAACTCCACCTCAAAAAAGAAAAAAAAAAAAAAAAGAATCTCACTCCCCAAGTCATACAGAAGGACAACTGGGGCATGGAGCAGGATGGGGCCAGCAGATCCACAAGGTAGGAGAGCATGTGCTCCTCTGGGCTGTGGCTTTTCTCCTGTGCTTGTGCCCTGCTTCCCCAAAGAGGGTGAACTCCAGGGGACAGAGACTTCCTTCCATCTCAAAGCCTTAGCATCATCTGCACTCCACCTTTCCCTCACCCACCAACCCCTGCCCCTCCCGCCTTTGCTAGGGCCTTCTCTCTCCTCCTCCTCCTCCTCCTCCTCCTCCCAGTGGGCTTCCTCTGGCCCCCATCACCTCTCAGCAGCATCCTCTTTGGAAACATGAACAGGTGAGTGAGAAATGAGACTCCGTGATCATGTTTCCCTCTGGGTGAGGACTGGGCTTTGTGGTGGGTGGAACATGTGAGAGGCCACGTGGGATGGGACAAAATCTCTTCGTCACAGTGGCCTTGGTGAGTGGTAGCTCTTGCACATACACCATTATGTGACAACAACAGAAAGGGCAAAAGGGGGCACAGAGGAGTTGTAGTTCACCCAGTCTCCCCTCAGAAAAGGCTGGGATGAAGGCATCCACTACGGTTGCTAGAAGGATTTAATGACAGTAGGCATGAAGCACACTTAGCATCCTTCCTGTGCACAGAGCAAGTGCTCCAGAAATGATACTGTAATGCTGCCTCGACCACAGATACAGGCTCCTCCACCTTGAGAACACCTTTCCCCCGCCCCCCGCGCCACTTGGAGCTCAACCACCACCACCTCTGGCCTCAACGCCACCTCACCCCTGATGAGTCCTCTTGCCCTCTTGCTCACAGCCTCTTGCTCAAGAGAGCAAGAGGAGAGAGAAGGCCCTAGCAAAGGCGGGATGGGCAGGGTTTGGTGGGTGAGGGAGAGGGTGGTGGGCAGATGACGCTAAGGCTTTGAGATGGAAGGAAGTCCCTGTCCCCTGGAGTTCACCCTCTTTGGGGAAGAAGGGCATCACAGCAGTTAAGACAAAAGAGCATGTCCTGCTCAGGCCTCCCCAGTGGCTTCCCATTTTATTCAGAGGAAAGTGCCCAACAGGCTGCGGCCCCTGCTACCTCATGGGCCGAATGTCCTAGCCTCTCCTCTTGCTAAAACAACACCTCCCTCTGTGCTGTTCCTCAAAGGCCCCGCTCTTGCTCCGGCTCCTGCTCCCACTTCTGGGACTTTGCATCTGCTCATCCCCCTGCCAGAAAGCTCGCTCCACCAACATGCCCAAGGCTCCCTGCATTTGTGCCTTGCTCAAATGTCTTATTAGGGAAACCCCCTAGATGACCCACTCACACCTTTCCCTGGCACCTTTATCTGGGTTTAGTTTTCCCCAAGGCACTTAACATCTGATACTTACTAGAGCATCCACGAGATAGAACTACTTACATTTGTGTTTTGTCTGTCTCCTTCTGCCTTCATTGGAATCTAAGTTCTAAGAGGGCAGACACTCTAGCTGTTTTGAGACATCAATATCTGGGTTAAGAGCCCAGATTCTGGAGCCAGATGGCCAGAATGAGACTGTGGCTTTCTTACTTGCTGGCTATGTGACCTTGGGTAAGTTACTAAGTCTCTCTGTGCACCCACCATTCTTATCTTAAAAATGAGGATCACAACAGTGCCTTAGGGTTGTTATAAAAATAGTTAATTTATGTAAAGTGCTTAGAATAGTGGCTGACACACAGTAGTGCTGTATAAATGCTTGTTGCTGCTGCTGCTGCTGTTATTATTGTCTGCTGAATCTAGTGTCCAGAATAGGCCTATCTTCACAGAATAATAAGAGAATAATCATGTCATGATTTCAGATCCACAGCCTCATGAGAATAACTGCACACAGCAGGCTTTGGAAGAAAGCTTTACTGAGAACACATGATGTTTTTAATCAAGTGGAGAGGAGGTGGAAGAGTCAACACCTGAGTTAAAACCATCATATGGGAAGGGTTTTGTGGGACCCCAACCATCCTATCAGCAAAATCCAGGCAATCAGGCCAGGTGTGGTGACTCACGCCTGTAATTACAACACTTTGGGCGTCCAAGATGGGGGGAGGGGGATCATTTGAGGTCAGGAGTTCGAGACCAGCCTGGACAACATGGTGAAACCCCAGCGCTACTAAAAATGCAAAAGTTAGCCAGGCATGGTGGCAGACACCTGTAATCCCAGCTACTCGGGAGGCTGAGGCAGGAGAATCACTTGAGCCTAGGAGGCAGAGGTTGCAGTGAGCCAAGATTGCACCACTGTACCCCAGCCTGGGTGACAGCCAAACTCCGTCTCAAAAAAAAAAAAAAAAAAAAAAAATCCATGTGATACCTTTACTACCTGGCATGAGGGCATGACGCTACCCGTTATATTGTGCATTCCACCAAAAAGAAGACAGCAATGGGATTCAGCCCCTCAGAAGAAAGGACTCTGCCTCTTATTCTGAAAATTCTTCTCTGTCAGACCCGGCACCATTGAAACATGAGTCTTAGCATCTGACTACCAGGTGGGAGAGGACAAGGAAATGAGCCCAGGCCAGGGGATCCAGGGCACCTATATATTGGGAAGAACTGAAACTGAGTGCAGGTGGGTATGTTTGTGTGTGGTAGAGCACAGCTGTGCTATTTTCAAACTCAAAATTTTGTTACATCTAAGAAAAGTCTTCACATGATGTCTGAAGAGCCAGCTTAGCAAAGAGGGTAACATAAAGGTGCTAGGTCTGGGCTTGGTATAATCCCATGACACCGAGGCCCACCTCCTGGGACAATGTGGTAGAAGCACAGACCCCTTCCCTCCAGGTGTCTGTATGGAGACTGCAGGGAACACCGGGACACACCTGCAAGGCGCAGTTTCTTTCGCTGTCAACTTGCATGATTCCTGGGATAAACAAGTGACCTTCAGGTAATTCATTACACAGAAATTTCCTGGCAAGAGCCCGGCCATGACCTGTGGCAAGATGGGAACAGAGAGTCCCCGGGGTCAATTCTGAGGCTGACTTACAGTGTGGTCTCAGAACTGCCCTTTAGGCCTGAGTTCCACCACATTCCTTGCCGAGGAGAAATGATCACTGAGTGAAATGTGGGGTGGGGACTGCTATCCTCAAAGCTGCTCCTGCCTGGCGGAGGGTATTCAGGGAGGACTTGGAGCACAGACCCTGCCCTGACAACCTCTTAGCCTTTGAGTCAGGACACATCACTGAACCTCCCCAAACCTCAGTTTCCTCATTTGCTAAATGGACCATGACATTTGCTTAACCTGGAGGCTGCAGGGAAAATTTCCTCCATCAAAAATAAGAGTAACGCCTCCCCTCAATTCTTTCCCATGTGCCAGGTACTCTCAGGAGGTTCTGCTTACGCAGATGTGTGTGAAAGTATTTTGTATCATCACAATCTAAAGAGCTGTAAGGCATTTTTCTTCTTTTGAATCATAGTCAAAGTGCCCCTTCTCACAGAAGGTCCACAGAGAAGTCACAGTTAGGTCTGAGCCATGTACCTCAATGCAGGAAATTATTCTTACCCTGGAAGAGGTTCACAGAAGCAACCACAAGGATGGTTAAATCCTCTCACAAAACCTGGCTTCGGGGGACATAACGGATGTTCCACATGGGTGGCTGGAAGACAGTGCAGAATGTCAGTGAGTTACAACTTCAGATGGTCAGGCCACTGCCACTGGGGTGCCATAGAGCACACAGACCGGACTACCTGCAGCCCTGGAGTCCATGAGGGACTACTGCCTCTTGGCGCAAGTTCCCCCTACTCCCACCCTACTGCCCCTAACACTCACACATATAAATACACTCTCACATGCATGTACACAAACTCACACACATGCACACACACACTTGCACTCACACACACTCACTCATCCACATTCATGCATAAACATGCACATAGCTTTCCCAAGCTTGTCAAGAATATCAGAGAAAAGAACATTCTAGAACACAAGGTTTGGGAGTGGGAGAAGGCAGGTGCCTCTCAAATCTCAGCCAGGAGAGGCATGGATGCCTCTAACTCTCCCATGTAGAAGAATTGGAGGAATGGCAAGGGCTGTGCAGAGGCAGGAGCCCTGCTCCTCACTGGGCATTAAGGGAGTGGACAGCATCCAAACCCTCAAGAAGACACGGCCATAGATTTTGCACACAAGTTTTTTGCCACCCAACTAACCCACATGTCTACAGCACAGACCATGAGCTTCGGCAGAAAAAAAACCGTGACTTGAACATAGAATTACTGGCATGTGGACTGTCTTGCCTCAGACCCCGATGGCCCTGAATCCCCCAAACCCAACCAGATGAGGTAGGTGACTCAGAGTGTGAGTTTCTGGTGATTTCTGGTTGCTTGGCTTTCCTTAAGGAACTGTGGGGTGCAGAAGAGAAAGCTCAGCATCACAGGAAGGCGTGGCAGCTCCTCCGGGCATCACTCACCGTTGGAACTGATGGTCCCATCCTCGTATCTCTTGACTAGCACCAAGTCCACAAAATCTCTGGGAGAAATGAGCTTCATGGCAGCAGAGGGGGTGGAGGTTCTGCTTACACACAGGGTCTGCCAAACCAAAGAAGCACGCAGCTGTGACTGCTGGCCAGACATCTTCTCCCAACTCCCACCCATCCCTCAAGGTCTGGGAAAGGTATCAGAACTGACAGTAGGGTGGCATAAGATCCACAGCGAGTCTTCCCAGGAACTGGGTGTCATGGAAATACACCCAGTTTGTAAGACGAGGGCTGTGACACAGGCTGCCCACAGCTGTCTAGCTGCAGACCAGTGCCATGCTGAGGTCATGTCTCACAAGTGACCATAAGAGGTACCATTTATTGAGCACCTAGTAGGAGCCCGGCTGGACAAATCTCTCAGTTGTCCCTTACCTTTAGAAATAGGAATCATTAATCCCTCCTACAGGTGAGGAAACTGACACTTAGAGAGACTAATGAACTCAGCACGAAGCTCATGGTGGAGATGGGATTTGAACAGGGCCAGAGCTAGGGAGAGGGAAGAGAGGCCACTCATTTTTAGGGCTGACCCTGCACTTGCTCAGCCTCCTAGGTTGTGCCTGGGGCAACTCTTTGGTTTACCCTAGTCCCAGCCCCAGGAGGGAGTACATTGAACCTCACTCAATCTCAGCATATCCCAGTAGTCCACACTCTCATTTTATAAACCAAGGATGCTGGGCTTTCTCCCATTCATCCCATCCTGTGAGAGAGTGGGGCCCAGGCTCTCTCGAGGTCACAATGGAGAAGTACAGGCCAGGCCTGGAATGGAACGGTCCTGGAGAGAAGTCTCGAGGTAGGTGAGAGGGGCTGGTAAAGGTCTCCATCTCTTTGTCTTTCCCCTCAGGTATTAAGAGTTGGGACACCATGTGTTGCTGCAAAACTTTTAATCAGGGACACTTTTGGCCTCAGGAAATTAATCTTCGAATGGGCATGAGATGAGTGGGGGCACTTGAGCACTTTGCAATGGGTGCAATGAGAATAAATTTCCAGGAAACTACTCCGTGTTTCCTTCATCCCCTAATGACCTGCCTGGGAACAGGCTGCACCTGCACACAGGGTCTCCTTTCCCACTTGAAGAAAAGCACAGCATATGCCCATTCATCTAGAATCATCCTATCATGAATTGTCCCAGTGTGTAAAATCCTCCAGGGTGGCAAAGGGACAATTAGGAGTGCGGGCGGCAATATGTAATCAAGGCAGTACACACTGGTGTTAGAATTTCATGTTTTTCCCTTTCTTTTTTTTTTTTTTTTTTTTTTTTTTTTGAGGCGGAGTCTCGCTCTGTCACCCAGGCTGGAGTGCAGTGGCGCAATCTCGGCTCACTGCAAGCTCCGCCTCCCAGGTTCACGCCATTCTCCTGCCTCAGCCTCTCCGAGTAGCTGGGACTACAGGCGCCCGCCACCACGCCCGGCTGATTTTTTTTTTTTATATTTTTAGTAGAGACAGGGTTTCACCGTGGTCTCGATCTCCTGACCTCGTGATCCGCCCGCCTCGGCCTCCCAAAGTGATGTTTTTCCCTTTCTTATGCATATTCCAAAACTTGGTGTTAAAAACAAGGCAATTTTGCCATTTCTAAATTCTGGTATTTTGTAACAGTAATGGCAGAAGTGATGAAAAATTTGAAAAAAAAATTATACTGCTTCCACCCCTGATGACTGCCTCCAAGTGCATCATTCCTGAGGTACAGTGTCTGGAAACCAAGATGAGGAGGACTTTGGAAAGAAATTTTGAAGACAGCAGCAGCACATGTCATAAATGCGACAAACTCATGGCATGGCCCTGTATCCTATCCATCCATCCACCTATCTATCCATCATCTATCTATTTTAGAATTAGGATATTTGACAGTTGCCAAAAGCATGCTGAGAAATGTCAGTCTTCAAGGAAGAGCCCTTTCTCCACATTTTCATTGTTTCACTAAATGATAAAGAGCTACCACTTGGCAATTCTCCACTTTTTTGTAAACCTGAGCTCACCAGTAGCCTGTGCTTCCCCTCTACTTTGCAGTTGTCTATTGAAAAGTTTGTATCTTTTCATGGACTTATGAGTTAATTAGAAAAAAGAGCTCCCATTCATCTCATCTAAAGATACAAAATGTTTTATTTGTCACGTTTAATATTTCTTTATCAGAATTTATAATATCATGTTATTTTAATGAATTACACTCGTACCTCAATCCAATTTTTTAAAAAACAATTAGTCTTGGCCAGGCGTGGTGGCTTACACCTGTAATCTCAGCACTTTGGGGGGCTGAGGTGGGGGGATCATGAGGTCAAGAGATCGAGACCATCCTGGCCAACATGGTGAAACCCTGTCTCTACCAAAAACACAAAAATTAGCTGGGCATGGTGGCATGCCCCTGTAGTCCCAGCTACTCAGGAGGCTGACGCAGGAGAATCGCTTGAACCCAGGAGGCAGAGGCTGCAGTGAGCTGAGATCATGCCACTGTACTCCAACCTAGCGACAGAGCGAGACTCCGTCTCAAAAAAAAAAAAAAAGTCTCATGATTACAGGAAATATATGATTTAAAAAATGTCCATTTCTATGCATATTTATGATGCAAGATGATGACTTCCAAGAATAAACATGTATTATATTAGGATAAAATTCAGGGGGCTACGTGGAATGGAAATTTGAGTTCCAGGAAAATAGTTATATACAATTTCTGACTATTTAAAAAACTTTGTTCATGTATTTTAAATAAAAATTTATATATTATTTAGATACATCTAAAAGAATGATGTCATTGCTTTGTTCAAAACTGAGATTTACTGTCAAAAATGACATGCTTTGAAACTTCTGAAAATTTAGTTGTCAACTAAATGTTATTAATAGACATCAACTGGATGTGTGAGGATGATGCATAATTTCTCAAAAATCTGTTGGAAGCATGTAAGCAAAAAGCGTGAAGACCCTCGTACCAGAGGGTAACTGGGGTAATGCAGGTCCATGGGGCTGGTACTGGCCCAGGCTTCAGGGAAGTGGGTGCCAGGGGCTGAGAGTCCTGTGTGGCCTAGTGCAGCAGCCCCACACAAGGAACAAGTTTGCTCCCTGCAGAGACTCTGTTTGGGGCTTCTCTGCCTCTCTGAGTCATGAGGTTTCCCACTGGGAAACTGGGCTGAGGCAGGCCTCCAATGCTGCAAGCAGTGGGCAGCCTGTGCTTGCAGGACATACCCCCTTGACAAAAGGCATCAGGGACCCCTTCCAGAAGAAATAGGAGGGGGTTGCTATAGCAGGGCCCAGACACTATCTAGAGATAACATGCTTGGAAAGACTTACGTCAGTGATGCTTTGGATAATTTCAAAACCCGTCACATTCTCATCCCACTTCACTCGTAGGCCTCCAACAGCTGGCTTCACACAGTCCCACACCTCCTCTGGTGTCCCATATACAATGCCTTCTCCTCGGTACCTGGAGCACAAAAAGGAATTTGACCCCAGTGCATCAATCAAACTTGTGTGAGATTGTATCTAAGGACTAGAAGGCGGACCATGCCATGTCTGTCACTACTCTTTAGGACAGGCTTGCAGAGAAGGGGCTGAAACTTACTAGCCCCACCTCCCTTCAGGCCTGCAGAAATGGACAGTAAGCTTTCACAAGAATACAGTTTGCTGGAAATGATTTCATTAAAAACAGTAAGGCTTTTCTGGAGGACAACTGATCACAGGTTATAGGGTTGATTTGAATATTTTAGGAGGCAAACCCATAAAGATACCAGGAAGGGTGCGGCACCTCTAGTAAGCTTTGAACAAGGCATGCACTTACAGGTTCCCTGGAAACTCCACAGATGGCCTCCAGGAAACTGAAACTCCATTCTGTCAAAAGGCACAGAACCACAGAATTTTAGAGCTAGAAGGGCTCTCTGGTCACCTGGCTTAATCCCGTTCTACAGAAGAGGGGTAAGAGGCCTCAAGAGATACGACTCTCCAAGGCTGTGCAACCTATACGTGGAAAAGCTGGGACTAGTCTTGGGCAAAGCTGTCCCCACAGCAGAATGTGATGAAGAAAAAGATCTTAACTGGCTGACTCCAAGAGCCGTGGGTGGTTTTCAAATTATCTTAAAAGCCACCAGGCATTTTGTTTCCTTGAGCAACCCAGGGCTACTTGTTAAGTCAGAAGTGTCAAGCAAAATTACTCCCATGCTACCCTCTGGCAACGACAAAGAGAGGGGTCATGCTGTAATGAACAGAGTAAAGGCTTTAGAGGCTGGTGTTCGGGTTCCAGTCCTAAACAGCATTCAACAGCCAGGTGACCTTGGGCAAGTCAATGAGTGAAAGGAAGAGATACTTACCACCTGAAGTCATTGTGAGCATTAACAGGCCCAATCTTTTTTTTAAAGAAAACAATCCCCATTGGAATCCCTCTCAATCGGGTCCAGGGGACTGGGGTGCAGAAAACAACGGGGAGAGGAGGGGCTTGGGGGCTTCTGGGGACCCGGGCTCCACGAAGCCGTCTCCGCGACCCCTTCCCGCCCAGCTCCTCACTCACGCCTTCCCGGCAAATCTTCCAGCCTGCTATGTCCCGCCGGTACTGGAGCATCTTCTCGGCCACAGCCTCGCTCATCTGGACTGCCAGCGCCGGGTCCATTGCGCTGGGAGCTGCGCTTAGCTGCGGGGTCGCGGGTGTTACGAGCGGCGGCGCTGGATCCAGGGTGCCTGGGAGCTGGAGCTCTGGGAGGAGCTCGTGGCCCCGCCTCTTTCCCCGCCCCCGCTCCCGAATTGGTCCAGGCCCTCAGACGGATCCCGCCTCCCGGAGATTGGCAGCCCGGAGACCGCGGGGCGAGGCTCTCCAGTTAGCGTCAGCGCCTGGGCGGGTCCCGGACGCCTTGGAAGCGCCGGGTAAAGTCCAGCCGTATCCACCTCCCTCTTGTCCCACTGTGGGAGGGGCTCTGGAGCGCCCGGACTCTGAGATGGCCAATGACGGAGACCCGTTGGGCCGGGCCAGGTCGTGGACAACGCCGACTGTTTGTTTAAGAAGCGTGGACTCTTGTCCTGAGTACACCGAGGCTTTCAGCCTGCGGGACGGTGGTGCGATTTGCATTAGAGGTAATATTCTAGGGCGGCTGCTGCAGGGTGGGAGAGGAAATGCGCGTGGAGACTGGGCGCGTGCAATGGTGGGAGAGGTGTGGGGCAGGGGTGCGGGGAGTGGGGGTGAAGAGAAGAGGACCCATCGTAGAGTGTTTAGGAGATGGAAGGTGAAGGTCTCTGCTCCCGATTGTGGATGTTCAGAAGGAGAAAGCCTCATGACTCCCAGCCTTGGCCACCTGGCAGCTTACCTGAGATGGAGAAGAGATAGGGTGAGTTCAGTTCTGGGCATATTTAGTTGGAGGTGCCTGAGGGGCCTTTAGTGCAGGAGTCCAGGAGTCAATGCAATGCGCTGACATCTGCGAGAGGCCCGGCTTTATTAGAGATATAGGAGTTCTCTGCTTCCAGCCGCCCTGGAGCTGCGGGGAGTGAGCCAGGGTCGCGTCTTCCAGTGTGAATGGCAGCGACAGCCTCGATTTCCCCTCTTCTGCACTATCCCCAACTAAATACTTGAAAAGGTCAATACTGAGGTCTGTTTCTTATCTTTCTTTTTTGTGTACTTATTGTTTCCTTTAAACTTTCGATATAAATGTTTGGAAGAGTAGTGTAAACGAAATGACAACTGAAAGACCTTTTTGGAAGAGATGAAGGGCAGCCAGGCTGTGAAGAAGACCTGGATGGGGAATTAGGGAGCTCAATATCTAAACCCAGTTTCACTCATTATTCTTTGAGCTTCTGTTTGCTCCAAGGTGAAATGGGATACATCATAAATGTTCCTGGCGGGGTCTGGTGGCTCACGCCTGTAATCCTAGCACTCTGGGAGGCCGAGGCAGGAGATCACTTGAACCTAGGAGTTCGAGACCAGCCTGAGCAGCATGGCGAGACTCCGTCTCTACTAAAAATAGAAAAATTAGCCGGGCATGGTGGCACGGCGCTGTAATCCCAGCTACTTGGGGGGCTGAGGTGGGAGGATCGCTTGAACCCTGGAGGCCGAGGGTGCAGTGAACCGTGATCGCACCACTGCACTCCAGCCTGGGCTACAGAGCAAGACCCTGTCTCAAAAATTAATAAAAACAAACAAACAAACAAATAAATGTTCCCTATGCATTTGTGAAGAGCAAGGGAAGTAATGCATGTGAATACTCTTAGGACCCATAAAAGAAAAGACTAGTAAATTAACCCCATTAAAAAATTAAGCACATCAAAATTTCATAAAAAGTTAGATAATATGAGAAAAAAATCGGGACACACTTTAACACATAAGTTTTCTTATCGAACCAAGGGCTTATACAAATCATTAAGCAATTTTCAGACAACCCCATAGACAAAAAGAATGCATTAGACATGGAAAGATACTTTGTGGAAAGATTAATTGACATGGCTAACAAAGCTATAAAAAGATGCAGAACCTCACTCATTGTTAGGGAATTAAAAATTAAAGCAAGGAGAGGCTTTTTTTTAAACCTATTGATGGACAAACATGAAGTTTGTTTATACCCTGTGTTGGTGAGGGTATGGAGAAATAGTTGTTACACACTGTGGATGAGAGTATAAATGTATGCACCTCCTGGGAATGGAATAACAATATATATTAAAATTTTACTCTACTTGTTCTTTGATCCAGTGACTCTTCCTGCACAAAGATGTATAAAATTAATCTTGCAACTGGAAGCAACCTATTTACCAGTATATTAACCAAAGTTACAGAACATCCATTTAGTGGAATATTATATAGCCATCAAAATAACCTAGCACAGATGGTGGAAAGTGGGGATGGAGCAGACCCCCTGTAGGACTATAGTAGCACTATTTTGCTCCTAGGAAATGGGAACGTCTGGCTATACAAAATATTTGGAGAAGCAAACTGTCCCTGAGGCCTGTGACAAACTGGAAGTGGGAGATTGGTGAGGTCAGGGTAGCCTTCAAGCAGACCACTCACCTATGTTATCACTGGACGCTGGCACAGGGCAGAGTGAGCAGATGGCTGGAACAGAGGGAAGGTGAGAGCTGCCCACACAGTGGTTCCCAGGGGCCTGGGACAGAAATCTATTTTGTAGTGTGTCTGAGGCTGGAGTTCGGAGCTGAAGGGGATGGAGGAATGACTGAGCTCTGGAGATTCCATTGATCAGAGCCCTTCCCACAAGGTCCTGAGAGGCCTCTGAGTCACCCAGTTGTCCAGCAGACTTCATCAAAGTCCCAGTGGAATTTTTAATAGGTGTATATGGGGGCAGGTAGCCCAGTAGCTTCTAACTCACACCACCACCAGACTATAGAGGGGATGGGCCCAAGTGTCCACATGCTCCAATCTTACAAGGCCCTGAATAGAATGCAGTATCTGCTTTCCACTTAAACACTGATGAAGAATTGCATGCATATTTACTGAGTTAGCTTGGGCAGGTGCTATGTGAATCTACAAATGTAAGCATGTCTGTATGTTTATTGTTTACTCAGCAACAGCTAATCGTTACTCAGCACTTACTTCTTGCTAGCCACTATCCTAAGCACTTTACCTGTATTGGGCCATTTAACTTCACAACAAAACCGCAGCACCATGAGATAGAGACTACTACTCCCATTTTGCAAGTTAAGAAAATGACAATCATGTAGGGTATCCAAGGCCACATAGCCGGGAAGTGGCACAGCTGTGGCAAACATCTCATTTCTATTTCCAGAGGCCACATGTTTACTCATATGCTTTGCTGTCTACTACATCCTATGAGCATATGTAGTGTTAAGTGTGAAATGTGCAAAGATAAAAGAAAACAACAACCTGCAAACCCTAAAAAGAAGGAAAACACACACACGGAGTAGCTGGAAAATACTACCTCAGGCTAGGGAAGTTAGTCTTTTAGAGATGTGCAGAAAACTTTGCTCTAAGTTTCCTGGCACTCATGAATTCTGAGACAAAAGGAGCGACTAAAGGAAGCATTCTGAGGTTACTAAGATACTTACTGAACTACTCTTATCAAAAGGAATTCACTCTTTAATGGATGTAACAGTCTGATCTTTGAGACTTGAGAGGAGTTTGTTATGTAGGTGTTTTTAGGAGAGATTTTAATAATGCCATGGATCATGTCCTCAATAATAGTTTGACCAAAGGCAGAAATGTACACCCCATGGACTGTTACTAAAATACAAAGCAATGTTGTGAAACCACAGTTATGCAAAGGCATTTTGACAGAGTAGGTTTTTAGCTTTCTGTAGCTGCAACTTAGACAAGGGCTAGAGTTCAGGGAAGGGAAAGGGATAATTGATTAGCATGTGGTGCTTTTGTCAGGAGCTTTATGAGCTCCTTTTCACAGCGATGATGGTTGATGTCTACAGAAAAATAAACAAAGTTGTTGAATAGGCAACTGGTTCACAGAAGAGGAAATGCAAATGGCCAGTTGACTTAGGGAGAGATGATAACAAAAAATGCAAATAAATTAAATAAGTTGGTATAATTTTTTCATCAGATTGGCAAAAATGATATAGTGTGACAGTATCAGGCATTGGTGAGGCTATAAGGAAATGGCCGTCTCATGCTCTAGAGGAAGTGTGCACAGACATCTGGACTCGTGAGGACTAATAAAGGAGCTGCTAGTGAAAATGAACATGCTCGTCTCTTATGAGCTAGGGATTTCTCTTTTAGGAGGACCGATATTCACTTCTAAGTAAACACTGGCACATGTGTGTGCCAAGAAGATACATCAAGACAGGCATATAAAAGATGTTTGGTGCAACATTATTTTCAGCAGCAAAGAAGTAGAAATGATTACAATGTCCGTCAGTGAAAAAAAGGATCAATATTATGTAGTTTATTCATATGATGAAATACTTTGCTATAATTATGAGTTTGATCTACTTTTTGCTAGAGCTAAAAATATAAGTATGTGCATTAATACATACAGTATAATACTGTTTACTTAAGATGTGCTTACGTATTGTTTGTGGATGCTTATATATATATACTCACACATACAACATATAAAACTATAAACAATTGACCAATTGATGTACTCCAAACTCTTGCTAGTGTGAAGGGAATGAGATTTTGTGTGGGGATTAGAGTAGGCTTTGACTGTATCTGTAATATTTTTTGTATTATTAATAGTAAATGGCTAAATGGAAATAAAATTCCAATTTTGGCAGTTGTTGACCCTCACAGTAGGAATATTGGTGCTTGTCACAGTAGACTTTACACTATTCTATGTCTTTTAAATTTATTTAAATTAAAGACCTAACACAACAGTAAGTGCTAGAGTGCATGTGAGCTGTGTTGTGAACTGGAAAGTGATACTCATACTTTCAACCCTGCGTGTATTTGGCCACTCTCAAATTTTCTTAGGAATGTCTCAGGACCTGCTTGCCCTCAAGTCCTAAAGAAGTACCTCCCCACTCCCACACAGACAACAGTGCTCTCACGGGTGTCTGAAGCAAAGGCCAGCCTTTTCCAAAATATGTTTTAATGTCCCAGGGAGCTTGAGGCCACAATCCCAGACCAAGCACCTGGAAGAGAGGACCATCATCATGAACCTCCCATGAGCACCTCTATCTCAAAAGCACATTTCCATGACGTCGTAGAACATTCAGTCTTAAGCAGACCCATTTCCATGGCATTGTAGAATATTGAAGCTTAAGCAGACTGCAACCTCTTGGATTTGTCATGGCAAGATATTTGAAAATATGTCCACTTAGGCCGGGCGCGGTGGCTCACGCTTGTAATCCCAGCACTTTGGGAGGCCGAGGCAGGTGGATCACGAGGTCAGGAGATCGAGACCACGGTGAAACCCTGTCTCTACTAAAAATACAAAAAAAAATTAGCCAAGTGTGGTGGCGGGCACCTGTAGTCCCAGCTACTCGGAGAGGCTGAGGCAGGAGAATGGCGCGAACCCGGGAGGCGGAGCTTGCGTGAGCCGAGATTGCGCCACTGCACTCCAGCCTGCGTGACAGAGCGAGACTCCGTCTCAAAAAAAAAAAAAAAAAAAAGAAAATATGTCCACTCCTTTTCCTAAATTTCAGGAGAGGTGTTAATCTGCGTGTACTTTTTAAATGGTGGTATTTATACAGACTTTTCTTTCAGTTTAGAATTGTTAATAAATCTTAGACTATAACCCTGTGACCAGGCCATTTGTGATTCATTCATTGGGACAATTCTTTCATTTATTTGTTCACCCATTCACATTCAACAGATGTTTAGTATCTATGGTCAGCCTCCAAGATTGCTGCTCCCTAGTATACATGCCTTATATAATCTTCTTCCCTTGAGTATGCTGGCACTTGTGTATATGATGAGATTTTACTCCCAGATATAGTGAAAGTGAAGTGATTTTGAAGATGTAATGAGATCTCCACTCAGTTAACTCTGAGTTAATCAAAAGAGAGTATGTGGGTGGGCCTGACCTAATCAGATGAGCCCTTTTAAAAAGTGGGTTCAGGCCTTCCCTGGAAGGAAGGAGAGTCAAAGCTGAAGAAACACTCTCTGGCTTTGAAGATGTAAATAGCCATGTTGTGGAGAGGGCCTTGTGGCAGGGAATTGCAGGCAGCCTCTAGGAGTGGAGGACCTCAGTCTTAGGACCTCAAAGAAATGAATTCTGCCAACAATCACCTGAGCTTGGAAGAGGACCTTGAACCTCAAATGGGATGCCAGCTCTGGCAGACACCTGGATTATAGCCTGATGAGACCCTGAGCTCAGGATCCACCTAAGCTGGGCCTGGACTCCTGATCCATGGAAACTGAGATGATAAGTCTGCATTCTTTTAAGCCTACTAAATTTGTTATGCAGTAATAGAAAACGAATACAATATATAAGTGTCAGTGACTGAAGATGCAGAATGAATACAACACCATTCTTGCTCCAAAGACACAATCTGGTGGAGGAGACAAATGTTTAAAAGACACAATTTAGAGTGAAAAGAGTTACGGTAATTTGAATCAGGTTGTGCTCCTGGTTAACCATGGCAGATTGAACACACTGCTGCCCAAACCCTGCAGAATGCCCATAGAAGGATCCAAGGACATCAGCCCATAAAGGTGAAGATAATGTGAAGGGGACAGGGGGCAGGGGGTGTTGGGGGGTGGGGGGAACAGCGCTGTTCTTCCCTCTGGGCTCATTGGCTGGATGGTGTAAACCTGGCATTTTCTGTGGCTGTGATTTCCTTCTCCATTGACTACAGGGAGGAAGCCTGTTGCCAGTAGGAGAAAATGAGGTCAACAAACATAGAAATAGAGCAGAGAGGTGAAAAGAGATTCCTGAGGATGCTTTAATGCCCTGTTTCCAGTTGGGCCTGAGGCTAGCTTGATTCCCATCCTTCCCAGTTAAGCAAACCAGCAAACCTTAGGGATAAATCATGGATTACTTCCAATCTAAGTGTCCTGACTCATTAATACAGATATACTGCCCAGTTAGCAGAGTAAAATAAGTTCTCAATAAATGTTAGTTACTCTTGTCATTACTAAACTGATTATTCATACAAACTAAGCATTGTGTTATCTTTAAGGATGGCCATCTGATTTGGGGTGCTTATTAGAGAAGATGACTTTTGTCTGTTGAAAGACAGCATTGCAATACAAACAGTTCACTTGTATCATTCCAATATCTCAGGTGAGGCTTCAGCAGGCAGGATGAGATAGATATCTCTGGCTTGCTTATGATTTGTGGTCAACCCAAAAGGAGGCAAAGCACTGAGTTTCATTGAAATGATGGCCTGATGTTCTTCTGGATGCAAAGAGCCCCACGGAAACAATCCGCTCATGTGTGGTAGTGTTACAGTGAGTAGCCAGTCAGACACGAGCAGACAGTGGGGGCTCCTGCCAACGAAATGTTGTGGGACAATCAAAGATGGGAGACACTGAACAGAGTGAGTTCAGGAAAGGTCTTTATTAAAAGGTGATCACCTGGCTCAGTAGGACTAGCGTCCAGGAAAGTCTGAACCCTGGACAAAGAAGGCAGCCACCTTTTAAGCAGTCAGTGGCCGGGAGTTACGTGAGGCAGGAAGCGTACTCACAGAAGCGAGAGCAAAGGCAGTTGATCAGTCTTTTACATTTATCTATACTACATGTTCCACATCCCTGGGAAACCATGTTTCTGCATCAACCTTGTAACTTTGCAGCTGCGCTAGGCTGGTGAAGCAGGAAGTCGCTGAGCGTCAAGGAATGTGTAACTAGCAAGTACAGATAAGGCCCGTGGAGCACAGAAGGAAAAACAGGCAGTTAGTATTCTCCTTTAACTTAGACTACGGGGGAGCCACACTACACTTAGTTTTTGAAGGAAAAAGTAAACATTTTTGGTTGTCTTTGATTATGCTTGTAAAATTCATGCATTCCTTCTTCAAAACAACCCCCAGGAATGTCAGGCGACCATCAGGTGATGGTCAGGTGGCTGTTAATTGTCTCTCTAAAATAATAATTGGTCACAGCTGGCACCAGGGAACGACCATCTCCCCAATAGATAGAAAAAATCTGAAACTGGTGATCAGCAGCTTCCCCATAAAAGGTCAGGAGTTGAGCGAGTGGGCTCAAACATGCGCACTAAGAGACAAACTGGAGCAGTCTGCTGGTAAGAACCTCGAGTGAGCATGTGCACAACTCTAGTAAACACACTGCGCATGCTCCCCTCCCAAGCGCTTGCAGGCCACTACTGCGCATGCGGACAGCCCACCCCAAGGGAAGAAAGGGAAGAATCGTGGGGAGAAGTAGCGCAAGACCCCGGAAGCACGCCAACGTGTAAAACCCCAAGTCAAAGGTCAAACAGTGCACTCGATCTCTCAAGTCGCCTGCTTGGTCCTCTACTAAGTATATTTTACGTTCTTTCATTCCTGCCCCAAAGCTTTTCAGTAAACTTTCATGCCTGCTCTAAACTTGCCTCAGTCTCTCCTTCTGTCTTGAGCCCCTCTGCCAAATTCTTTCTTCTGAGGAGGCAGGTATTGAGGTTGCTGCAGATCCGTGATGATTCACTGCTGGTGACATACTTTGGTGCCACCTAACTCGGATACATTTGGCTAACAGTAGCTGTAAAATAGGTATCTGTAGCCCTGTCAGCCTCAGGGCCTCAGCTAGCAGCCGCTGGCCATGCCCCTCAGGTCTCTAACACATGTGTTCACCTCTTTTTCCAGAAAGGGAGATGCCATGTGCTGGCCCAGCACTCTAACAGGGGCCTGACCTCTAGGAACGGGACACTGGAAGAAGCCTAGACATTTGAACAAATCAAGTCATCCAGATCCACGGTCAGCTCCTGCCCTGACTTGGCCTTCCTCCTGCTGGGCTGGTCCACGGACCTCGGGAACCTGCCCTGGCTGTGGGTGACCTGCAAGTACTGGTCAGTGCTGCTGTTCTGCTGGTCACTGCTGGATGCTGCCGACACGGAGTCAGATTCCGTGAGGGATGGCTCGAACCTTGGCTTCCCTCTGGGCTTCAGAGGGGGCTGTGGGTATCGGAAATTCCGGGATCGTGGCTTTTTGGGCACACAGGCTGGCCTCTCAAGGTGACCCTCAAAATCTTCATTCCACGACTTGTAGTGCACCCTCCCCTGGGGCTCGGGAGCCAGGGTCTGACTTTCAGACCTCTCCCCAATATAAAAATGAGGAGCCCGACGGAGGTCTATCAGGGAGCGTGGGGGAAGAGACCATTTGATCCAATCTCTCCTTGGCGTCTCCTCCTCTTCTTCACTCAGCTGTGGGGAGGGAGGCTGGCGGGGGACCCGGGATGCATATTGTCGCACGTTCCTGGGGTACAGCTCCACAATGTCACCTGAAGCATCTATCTTGAAATGTCTTTCTGGCCAGACATTTAGATGTTTTTTCTTGTAAGAGTCACGTTCATTAATGACATAGTATCTGGGGGTGTGGGGCCTGGGACCCTGTGCCAGCAAAGTCGAGGCCTGTGGTCCACAGTTAGAAGGGTTGATTTGCTGAAAGTCTTTTCGGAAAAGAGGTTCTGAGTGTACATCTTCGATGCGCGTTGTAAATGTCATAGGTGTGCGCGATCTGTTCCTGTGAAGGTCACTGGTGCTTGCACACAGACCATGCAGATACCTGTAAGACAGGGGCAGTTAAGTAGCTGTGGCCTTGGTGGTCTCAGAGCCCCACACCTGAGGACTGAGCTGTGAGCAGTTCTCGGAGCATTTTCACTGAGGCTGGTTCCAACTGTTTAATGGGTGTTCTGTGGATTGTGTGCACAGAGACATTTGGGGGACTGGGCTAAACAGTTTACTGCTGGAATTTTCAGAACCCTAAATCAGTGATGTACACGTGAGTCTCCATGAAGAGTGCAGAGCAAGGGGTGTTGTGCTAGTGTATTTCATCACAGAGCCCTCTTTGTGTCAAGAGGCACATAGTGGGACTAGTGTCTGTGAAGCACATGTTAGGAACACAGTTTCTCATCCTTTCTGCTAAGCAGCTGTCTGACTTCTCAAGCACTTCTCTGAATTTCCACTGGTGGGTAGAGGGGAGTTGTACATATTAAACAGTTCTTCCCTGGCCAGGTACAGTGGTTCACACTTGTAATCCCAGAACTTTGGGAGGCCAAGGCAGGTGGATCACTTAAGGTCAGGAGTTTGAGACCAGCCTGGCCAACATGGTGAAACCCGGTCTCTATTGAAAATACAAAAAAAAGCCAGGTGTGATGGCAGATGCCTGTAATCCCAGCTACTCGGGAGGCTGAGGCAGGAGAATTGCTTGAACCTGGGAGGTGGAGGTTGCAGTGGGCTGAGATTGCACCACTGCACTCTAGCCTGGGTGACAAGAGCGAAACTCTTGCCTCAAAAAAAAAAAAAAAAAAAAGTTCTTCCTGATAAAGGCTTGAATCTGTATGGTGGCTGTAGTTTGACCCCTAGTGGCCTCCCAAGGAGTGTTTGAACCCTTTCTCCTTGTCAAGACCCCACAGAGACATGCAGACAGCTCCTTATTTAACAAGACTTCAAGTTCTTTGCTAACTTAGTCATTATCTTTAAAAAAGAGAGCCTCTGTATTTTATCTATATTGCTTTTGCTGTGCTACATTCAGATCAAATATAATTCTGCATATGAGTTTGGGCCACTGCAGTTCTATCCCCTTCATCTTTCCAGGGGTCCTACCTCCATTAAAGAAGGGATCTACTACTTTCTTTGACCACATGTAATGCATAAATGGTCTTGCCAATAACTTGACCAGACTAGAGCTAAAATTTGGAAGATCTTGCCAATAATATGGCCAGTGTGGAACTAAAAAATAAAGTTATTTTCTTAGCCTAGACAAATGTTTATCCTAGGTTGGCTGGAAGGTTTGCTTACAAGTTAAATGGCAGATAACCTAGAAGGAAGAATTTGTCCTGTTCGATAAACTTTCACACCCCCACCCCGCCTCCATTTCTTCTCAGTACCAGCTGTCACAGTCTCCTGACCCATGCCTTCTGGGAGAATTAGAATTTAATGGCCTTGGCCTCCCGAAGCTGCTGAGGCCTTCAAATCTCTCACATTCCAGGTTTTAATCTGTGTTGCAGTGGAGCCTCACCTGTTAGTTTCATGCTCTTGCCTGGATTTGGAGACCCCAGGGAGAGGTGAGCTAGGAGCCCTGTCCCCTGGCCTGGGGCTCTGGGGCATGGACTGTGCGACTGTCTCTATCCTGCCACTCTTGCTGCTCCCTGAGTCAAAATGGGTCACGTTGCCGTTGTTTTGGGGTGTGCCCGAGTGCGCTGAGGACAGCTGGCTGGTAAGATCACTGTCGTTTGGAAGCTTCTTGGTGCTTTCTTCCTGGGTCTGGATTCGGGCTGCAGGGAGAGGGAGGTGTGAGAAGACAAGTGTCACTGAGCAGGTGACACCTTCAGATGAGTTGAGTTGCAAGAGTTTTATGACATCCAAGAGTTGGTCCGCAAACAATTGAGTGCACTTACAAATACACCTAACCAGTGGGCAACAAACATTCTGTATTTCAAATGATTTCATCCCTGAAAGTTGGAGCTGGGAGTGTAGGAGGAATCAAGTGAACACAAGGCTTTACAGTGCTCCATCTGATGCTCCCATGAGGCAAAGCAAGTACTTAACAGCTTTGGGCCTCCAGTTCCTTATCTATTCAATGGAGATAATAAAGCTTACACAACAATTATGATTCTTTGGAAACAGTTCACATGCATTCTGAAAAAAGATGTGGTCTTGAGCTGGAAAATGAACATTGGACAATGCTATTGTTATCCTGAAACAGTCTATGTGGATTCTGGCTTTTGAAGGTGACCTGAACTAAATTTAATTATGCTTAATTGGCAAATAAGCGATGACAATTACAGAGGCATTTTATGGCGTGAGCCACAGCCACTTTCAGTGATCATTATCAATTGTAGGCTTCTCTCTGAAAAGCTGATGGAGCAAGCAAGCATAATCCTTAGGCCTTAGAGCTCTTGCTCAGGCATTTTTCTGGAGAGGAATAGGTCCCTTCCAACTAGTGAAGTATTGCAACAGCTGTGAGAGCTAGCCCCTAGAGCCCTTCTGGGTCCCATTCTCATTCATGTAGGCTGTGCCATGTTAATGGTGCCCAATGAGCCTTCTGGCTCACAGCACTGTGTTAGTGGTCCTGAGAAACAGATCCATCTCCTTTGAGCTGCCCTTGCCCACTTTCTTCCCTTCAGCAGACTTCCACGCCACATGCTTCCATTCTCCCTGCTCTGCAGGGACAGGACAGAACCTAAGGAGGCTCAGGGAAGGGACCTGGGAGGGAACATTGCAAGGAAGAGATGGGCCACGGAGAGGAATTACACAAAAGTGACCCAGATAAAGAGATTCTTCGGGCTTTCATCCACATGAATGTGCTGCTTTTCCTCTCCTACTTCGATACTTCCTTCTGATTTTACACATGTTTTGGGATTATTCATGGGCCTGGATATGATATAAAAATTGAAGATTTAAAACAACATTTACATCCCTAGATTTTATTTTATTGTGCATAGTTACTGATGAAAAAACACAGGTTATCAGGAATTTTTATTGGTAGTATACCGCAAACTACTTTGAATGCCTGTATTTTTAAATGCCCACTAACTGAGACAGCAGATCTCTGCATTTAAAAAAAAATATTAGGACAGGCGCAGTGGCTCACACCTGTAACCCCAGCACTTTGGGAGGCCAAGGTGGTTGGATTATGAGGTCAGGAGTTTGAGACCAGCCTGACCAACATGGTGAAAATATAAAAATTAGCCAGGTGTGATGGCATGCACCTGTAATCCCAGCTACTCAGGAGGCTGAGGCAGGAGAATCACTTGAACCCAGAAGGTGGAGGTTGCAGTGAGCCGAGATCACGCCACTGCACTCCAGGCTGGGCGACAGAGCAGGACTCTGCCTCAAAACAAAACAAAACAACAACAACAACAAAATGGAAATACTCACCTTCTACCATCTGGGCAACCTTTTTCTTATCCTCTGATCTTGCCTAAAATGCAAATGATATGCATGTTTGTTTTGGCTTTGGCAGGAAGCAGTAACAAATATTATTCCTGGGGGAAGAGAAAAAGATTGACATGCCATAGTTCTTACCTTGGACCATGACTGGACTACTATTGCCCCCTATGGATGGTATGCTCTGGGCTCGGGCCTGTTATTTGAGTGGATAAATGCAGATACCTGAGAGCTGAAGTTTTATGCCTAGCCAGTTTTATTTAGGGACAGCTAATTAATAGACCATGTTTAGATTCTGCCCATAATAGTTTACCTGAATGACAAAGAAAAAAATATAGATCAGCAACACTGGAGATGTATGTTTCCACCAAAATGGCCTTTGTAACTCCAGATGAATTTCGAATTAGAAGCTAATATGTGTTTCTTTGCATGAATTGATGTTCATGGGAAGTTTTTCTTTTTTTCTGATAGAAATGGAAGGAGTTTTTTTGCATGGGGGAGGTCAGTGAGGCATCTGGGGTGCCAAATTTAAGGAGGCACTTATTTTCAGGGTTGTGAAAGGACAGAGTCAGCATTACGCTTACAGAGCCTCCTTAAATGTGGTGCTTTGGGAGCCTCACTGGCCTCATCCAAGTCCTGGGATCCTTCCTCGGGGTCTGGAGGACGCAGGGCACTAAGGGAACACCTGGGTTATGCGGAGGAGGAGAAATTGTGGAAGTTTTGGGAGTGTGTGTCTCCCTGGGACTGCTCTGAGAGATAGAGTTTGAGCCCCACGGAGAGAAGGTAATGACAGCCACATCTAAAGGATATGAAAGAGGTGAGGCTTTAGGGACAAACAGTGCTGCTGGGCTCAGATGCCCAAGTTGACAAGGATTGGGAAGGGGCCCTTTCCCTTACCAATCTACCAGAGCTCACAGAAGTACCCGGCACACTGAGGGCTTGGTGTGGTCACAGGAGGGGCACTGAAAGGCTCGAGGCAGCAGCAAGGCCCCTTGAGGAGGAAGAAAAACAGGAGCAGGCTTCTTCCTAGCAAAGGTGAGCCATCCCTGGGTATCCTTAGAAATAACTCTTGGACATCTGGGGATTGGTGGCCTTGCACCATAGTGGGTGGCCAAGAGTCACAGAACCTTGAAGATGTGACCTCACTTGTATTCCCACGCTGGCGAGATCTCAGTCATGTGGTTGACACATATTCGTAATAGCAAAGTTCATGAAATACTTACGTTTTGGATCTGCATTTTGAGCTGGTGGTTGCTGAGCTTTAGAGACCGTGCGATGCTCTGGAGATAATAGATGAGCATGCTAGGACAGAACAACACAGGACAATGATTGGACTGCAACTCGCTTTTCTGCTTTTCAGACCACATTCCCTGCAGACAGTTGGCAGGAATGAGAGGCTCCCAGGCCAGATGCGGGCTACCCACTGACCCTCCACTATGGACAAAATGTATCAGCAAATTCTCAAGCCAGTGAGCACTGGGAAGGAGCTGCTTTTATTTTCTTTTCCTGGCTTTCCACAGCACCCTCGTTGACCTGGAATTCTGCACTGGTGATAGCAATAAGGAAGACCTGAAAATGGGGGAGAAATTTTGCAGTCTATCAAGCTATGAGTACAGGATCCGCTCACTTTTTTTTTTTTCCTTTAAACCAAAACAAGCCAAAGCTACTCAGCTGAGTTGTGAAATTCCTTTTCAGGATTATTTAAGTTTCTAGAAAATGATAATGGCATTCAGCCCCATTCTAGTGATCACAGTAATTGACCAAATGGTGTTGATGGATCAATAACCACCTCAATGGCAATGGAGTGCTCCCTCACCGCCCCTCGCTGAGACCCAGTGGCTGTGTCTCCATGGCACTGTGCCTCATGTGCCTCTGGTGGTGACTCAGAGTCCCTGTTGAGATCATCAGGCTCTAAGCCTAAGTGATTTTTGAATGAACTAATAAATGTTATATAATTATTGGAAAGCAGCGTTTTCTTGTTGCCAAACACACAGAAGTCCCTCCAAAGCTGGCAGGTGTGGTACTCACAAAAGCAGGAGTACCGCGGGCAGGATGACCACAGGGCTACTGATGTGCCCAACCACGGAGCCAAACCACACGGGAAAGTCTTTCTCAATCGTTTCTGACACAATGTCGTAAATTTTCTCTTGTCCACTGTGAGAAAGAAAAACATAACTCCAGATTTTATTGCTCTTGGCAGAAAGATGCTGCAAGACATCAGAAAATGGCTGGATGCCTGGAGGCCAATTCATAACATTCCTCAAATGACTTCATATCTAATTAATATGGAGGTGGAAGATGGGGTCATGAATCACATTGCATGTATGTGTGTGTTCTAATCGTGTACACTAAGGTAGACTAAATATTACATGTTGTAACAAAGCTGACTTGAATGCTAGATGAAGATACTAGAGGGTTTTGCTTGAATACAGCTGGATAATATAGGAAAAAAGTGCTGTGCACTGTGTTTTAATAAAAGCTTTCTGTGTTTTGACCAGGTAGAATGTCCTCTAGCACAGAGCAATGCTGTTTCTCTTTTTCACTTTAAAAGGATTATGTTTTTTTAACATGAGCACAGAGATGATTATACTAAGGGCAGCCTTCTATTAAGGAAAGAGCACTGGTCTTGGATTTAAAACATGTGGGTTTGCAATCTTTCTATCCTGTTTACCTGCTCTGTGAGCTTGGAGGATAATTCAGTTCAATGTGATTTAATTCCCTTACAGCTGTCAGTCGCTCCAGGCAGAGCTGGGAACGAAACTTACCTGAATGGCCCACAGTTTAGAGATGGCTTGTATCGGACAATAGCAAAAATGGTTGGCAGCATGCACAGAAACAGCATAAACAGGAGCATTGCCAAGTAGAAGTTGTTGGATCTGCAGATAAATCAGATGTCATGCATTAAGTTCACTCCATAGCCAGTTGCCAGGGTTGCATATGCCCAAAGAGCTGCCACAGAAACGGTTGCCCTGACTCTTTGCAAACAAAATCCTCCTGTCAGGGTTACCTATGAATGGATCTGTCATAGGGTCACATGCAGCTTAGAAACTTAGAAATCAGCATTCAAAGGAACTTCAGAGATCTCCCACCCAACCTGTTCATCTAATAACATTTGCTGAGCACCTGTTCACCTTAAACCATGAGGTTGGTGAACTCACCCTGGCACCCAGGAGTTCCACACTGTAAACTCAATTTATGGAAAAATCTTAGAAGCATTGCCATCCATCTGGGTCCTTACCTAATGGTTCCCTCTCCTATTCCCAGGCTTGAACTTGTCTCTTACGGCTCGGGATGGTTTGGTGCTTTTGTTTATGATTCCTGACTCTCTCACTTGGGTGTGATTTGCACGCAACCTCTTATCCACTCTGCATGTGGCTGCCCAGGGTATGTGTTCTGCCTGATTAAGCCCTGGTCTCTGAGCCCTAAGCTAGTGTCAGGGAGTTTGGATGCCCAGGGCTCCCCTGAGGGCAGCTTAGACCTGTTTGGTGTGCAAGGCCCTGTACACAGTTCAGAAAAGAGAATGAGGGGTCAATCTAGTTACTTTCAACTAGTACTCTCTGTTGGTCTGATTCTCTGTCTCTCTCTCTCTCATGAAAAAAACTTGACTAAAAGAATAGAAAATTTCAGAGACCACAGAATGTAGTAAGAGAGTGATAGGTTGTGAAACTTCTTTCTCTATCCACAGACACACATACATACATATAATAAATATACATACACATATATACAACCTATATAAATATATCAAAACATATCTCTGAATGTATTAATATATGTGTACTATCATCAGATAAAATGTAAATGCATTGTCAAGTAGGTCATGAGCAAAAAGTTTGAAAGCCACTGATATAGACACACATAACCATTATGTCAAAGTAAAATAACTGAATCAAAGTATGTAGAATGTGTTATGAATTCACCAAAATGGCTACAATTAAAACAGATAAAAGAATAAGTGTTGGCAAGGTTATAGAACAACTGGAACTCTCATATAATGCTGCTAGACATGTAAAATGGGGTGTTCATTTTAGAAAACTTTTTTGTGCTATTTGCTAAAGGTGAACATATGCATGCCCTGTGTCCCAGCAATTGCATTCCAAGGTATATATGCAACAAAATACTTAGGATGTTCAAGGCAGCATTACTCATTATGGGTAACAGCTGGAAGCAATCTACATGCCTGTCAACAGGAGCCAGGATAAAGAAATTGGGGTATATTTTCTCAGCGAGGTGAATCTCACAGACACAATGTTGAGTGTAAGCAGTTGAGCACAAAGGAGCACATACCGTGTGTGTGTGATTACGTTTACATCAAGTAAAAGCCAGGCAAGCCTAATTATGCCATTAGAAGTTGGCAGTGATTAGAATGACATGCAAGTCGGCATGCTCTGGGTGCCATTTGTGTTTTGTTTTTTGATCTGAGTGCCTTGTGTTCAGTTTTTGAAAACTCATCAAGCTAAACATTTATGATTTGTGTACTTTTTTCTAAAGGATTATTAAACTTTGGCAAAACATTTTAAAAGTGTCATGAGTTCAAGAGGAGTAACGATTCATTTAAAGAGTAAGACATTGGAAATGGCTCTTGGAGGAGATAAAATTGGAGGACAGGCAAGATTTTGACAGGAAGAGAGTTGGGGGGACCCCTTGCTAGAGGACCCCTGTGTAAGGCAGGCATGGATTTTATATATATATATATATATATATATGTATATATATATATATATATATATCTGATCAGTTATCTGCATGATCAGATCTTATTCTTACCTTGAGGCTCGAAATACTTGCTGGTGGGGCACATTGCAGGTCAGCACAGCCCAGCTCCTCAGGTACATGAGCCCAATGAGTTTGAGAACGTTGAATGCTGGGAGACATGGGGAGAAGAAGGCCCCCATCCTGGAACCACGAGGAAGGCCAGTTTGCATGTGTTCTCTTCCAGCCTGTCTCCCAGGACTGTGGAAGCCCCATGCAGGAACATGGTTCTGAGACTTTGGGGGTTACACCCTATGCTTAAAGAACTGGAAAAGCCCCTGAAGTCCCGAGACCACGACCCTCCACCTTCTAAAGATAAGACAAGTCACTGAAGGTGGGTATTGATCCTATTTTAAAATATTACATTTGCAAAGGACAACTGTTTGTCTCTCTTTTCACAGCTGAGCAAAGGAAAAAGGAGGCAAATAATGGATAACTACTGTTTAGGGCCAGCTCCTGTTTTTGCTTGTCTATGATGAGGACTGTGTTAATAAATTACTGCCTTTCAGGTTTAATCAACATATGTTGAGCACCTAGTTTTGCTGGATATAGCATTAAGCATCCTCACACATTTCAGTTTGTTTACTCTTCTGCAATAGTGAGAGGAGAGGTAAATATCCAGTTGATAGACAACAAGGGCAGATATGGGGAAAGCAAAGACATGTTGCTAAGGCTGACCCTATATCATCCAAACCTGGGAGATTTGGGGAATGAAAGAACTGAGCCCAAAGGCAAGAACCAGATCATCCCAGGGAAGCTGGGACTTATGGTCACCCTGAAAAGAAATGTCAACTAGGCGACAAAACCCATGTCTTCAGACTTAAGTCTAAATCAGTTTATATTGAATACGGATTCAATCTAATACTTGTGGAATTTGGATTTAGTGGTATGAAAATAAACATAGACATAAGAATATGTTTCATAAGTAAAATGTTTCTAACAAGAAATGTTCAGTTGTCATTATCTGTTGGATGTTAGGTAAGACACTTAGCTTCTCGGCACTTCAGTATTCTCATCTTTAAAAAGGGGAAAATAAAAGTAGTTACTTCAGGGTTTACTATAAGGATTAAATCAGTTACTACTGATACAGTGTATCAAGTAGAAAAGCACTTGATATCTAGCACTATTAAATAAATGTCACATATTATTTTCAATACTGTATTTGTAAAGATATTTTGCAAAATACAGTGGACTCTAAGAATTTGACAGGAGGCATATTACTTTGTACCTCTCAGTTGCCATGTATTTTACTGAATGATTATGAAGAGAGTGTTTTCTGGATGTATGGAATGTCCCAAGTTCTTCTTTTTTGTTTGTTTGTTTGTTTGCTTGTGTTTTAACAAATAGCACTATTCTGGTCCAGCAGGTAAAATCAGCTCCTCAGTGTCTCCAAGGACAGGATTGCCGTGGCCTGGGAGGTGCCATGGGTGAACAGACTTCCCTATTTCCTGCCTCCCCAAGGGTGGGTCTGCAGTCTAGGGGATGGCTGTGCTCCTGGGCCCAGTGTCTACGTGAAAATTAGGAAGAAATGGAGGGAGGGTGGCGAGCGAGGACAGACTGGCCAAGGTGCCCCGCAGCCACTCCTGAAGTCCTCACTAAGGAGAAGTAGCCTCTCCTCCCAGCCGTCCCCCAGTCCTCCCTAAGAGTGTATTCTACCGGTTTCTGTGCAGATTTTTTTCGGCTGTGACCAATAGTAGCTTAAACATGGATTATTTTCTTTTTAATTTCTTCCTGCAAAATTCTTAGGAAACCGTTAATAAAAGTAACATACATGTGAAATAATTCTCTTGGAAACATCCCTTCTTAATGCTTATATAACTGTGTTTATTATGGTCGTGTCCCATCCAGACTAAGTAAATTAAAATCTTAGCCCAGATGAGATGTAAGCAAAGGCAAGAAGAAATTTTGATACCTACCAAATCATTCCTTGGTTGTAGACTAAATGTAGCACATTCTCAGCTATTTTGAATTCTCCATATTCAGGCTACAAGAGAAAATAAACTTATGCATTAAACAAGTTCCAAAGTTCTTTGCATGAACCAATTAATTACAGACACCTATATAGACTTTTTTGCTCTTATGAGCACTTAGAGATCAGTGCTTGTGGGGCCATCCCAGCAAATGGTAAATGTTAAGAAAGGGGTGGGGCTGGGCATTGTAGCTTATGCCTGTAATCCCAGCACTTCAGGAGGCTGAGGCAGGAGGATCACTTGAAGTCAGGAGTTCGAGGTCAGCCTGGGCAACATAGTGAGACCTCATCTCTACAAAAAATTTTTAAAACTAGCTGGGCATGGTGGCATGTGCCTATAGTCCCAGCTACTCAGGAGGCTGAGGCAGGAGGATCGCTTGAGTAAGACCCTGTCTCAAAAAATACAAAAAACAGACAAAAAAAAAAAAAAAAAGGAAGTAGAAGCTCAGCTTTCTGTACCCGTCTCCTCTTCCCACTTGTATTCTCTTTCCATGTGTCCCCCTCAACTATGCTGGACTGTTTCCCAGCCACAGCATGAGAGAGGATAGATTTGGCCATGTAAACTTTCCCAACAGACACAGCATTTTACTTACAAACTTGCTTTCCAGATCCCAACACCAGTAGTCACTTAAGTACCGCACGAAAAGTCCTCGGAAGAAGTCTATGAGCAGAATGCTCGCCACGGTGAAGAGCATGTCAATGATGGAGAGCTTCAGCATCTCCTGAAACACAGGGTGTCCCTGGATGCCACCATGCCCCACCCTTCCCACAGTCACTCTTCCTTCAGGGTGCTCCTAATCTCTGTTCATTCCTGTGGGCCCCAGCCAGTGGGCCCCTCCAATGGCAACTTCATTCCTCATCTTTGTAAGTTCAGTGGGCAGAGGACTGCGCTTCTGGTACATAATGGGTGCTCAATAAATATTAGGTAATTTGAATTCGAATTTTGATATCTGAGGCCAGCATCACATGAAACTAGGAAAGAATCTAAGGTCTGTGGTTCTGAGCTGCAGGAGACTCGAGGCCAGTGACTCATTTCCATGGGATAATACCCTGGGGTTGAGGTTCTCTGTACATGGTTAAGGGTGCAGATTTTGGAGCAGATTACTGGGTTCAGGACTTCATTCTGCTCTTTACTATCTGTGTCCTTGGGCAAGTACTTAACCACTGTGCCTCAGTTGCCTCATCTGTGCCTATAAGGGTGACAATAATAGGACTCTTATGAGGACCAAGCATTTAGAACAGGACCCAGCACATGGTCAATATTGCCTGAGTCTTTGTACTGATTATTTTTCTTTTTTAATTTTGAGGCTTGGAAAATTATAAACCTCACTGAACTTTTCTTTCTTTTTTCTATAAGATGGGGCAGTGACAGCTCAGAGAGTTGCTGGGGTTAAGTGATGAGATGGATATGACAGAGCTTTGTAAGGGTAAAGAGAACCACCTGACCAACGTATGTCTCCCAGCACTGGTCTTGTGGACTCTGAGTGTAGAGGCTAGTCTTGTTGGCCTTTATGAGAGGCATGGTGTAAGCTGAAATGCTGGTCTCTTCCAAGGCCCATGTGTTGTTTCTCCTGAGCCCCATTCCAGGCCGAGATGTGGACCATTTCTCTTCTTCAGGGGCTGTCCTGGTTGCAAAGAAGGTGGTGAAATCTATCCAATGACTTGTATTATTTTTGGTAGCCATTTCCTGGGGAGAGAGAGAGGGAGGGAAGGAAGGGAGAAAGAAAAATGGCCGTCCACATATTTGTAAATGAGAATCCATCATGGACCCCAGGGGTGTCATTGCATTGCTTGGGAGTAATCATTCATCCTCTTTCTCTTTCTAGACTACCACTTGACTAGAGTTGGCCCCAATAAGGTAACACAGAGGTGTAATGGATAGTATTTATTCGTCCCTAGTAAGGGTCAGAAACTGTTTTAGGTAACACATGTTAACTCTACTTATCCTCACAAGAGCTTTAGATAAGGATTATTACCCCATGTTGAGATGAAGAGATTGAAACTCACTGAGTTGAAGCCTAATGCTCAAGGTCACGCTGCTAGTAAGTGTCAGGTAAAGACCCAGGTCTATGTAACCTCAAAGCCCCGATGCAGAAAAATGACTCTCTGTGGCCTCATCTACCTGTAAGCCTTGAAATTTGATGTTAGTGTGATATGCCTTGGGCAAACAACTCTAAAAGAGCACCCACTCTCTTCCTCCCTTTCCTCCACCATTCAGGATATCCTTATAGGTGGGGAAGGTTGAAAGTGGACATCAGGCTGGGCGTAATGCCTCACACCTGTAATCCCAGCACTTTGGGAGGTCGAGGCAGGGGAATCGCTTGAGCCCAGGAGTTTGAGACCAGCCTGAGCAACATGGTGAAACCCCATCTCTATAAAAACAAAAACAAAACCAAAAAAGCCAGATGCGGTGGCACGCAGCTCTAGATCCAGCTACTCTGGAGGCTGAGATGGAAGTATCACTTGAGCCCAGGGAGGTTGAGGCTGCAGTGAGCAGTGATTGTGCCACTGCACTCCAGCCTGGGCAACAAAGCGAGACCCTGTCTCAAAAAAGAAAAAAAAAGGTGGACACCAAAGCTACTCTAGGTTGGGAGCAGATACTCCTGCTGGGCTGGGATAGTAAGTCCACTCTGAACTGTTCCCCATGAAATGATTATTCTGTCCTGACTTTCTAAGCGAGTCTCATGGCCTGCTGCTCTTCCTGTGATTGTTTGCAATAGCTGTTGATAGCCTTTTCCTGATGGGATTCAAAGAGATGGGGTAGTATGATACAAAGAGTCAAAAATTCTGGAGTTCTCATCCCAGCACCATCACTTACTAGCCAGGCACTGTGGCCTGAGTTTCTTTATCTGAGAAACAGGGATAATTTTTCTCTTCTTACCTTGAGAAGACTCCAGCAAAGTCAAGTTTTGCACATGATTATGGAGTACAAGTATAAGCAGTGATCCTGTCCACGATCATGACCCTGGTGTTGGGAGGAGGTAGCAGGGAGGGCAGAGGTGGGGCAGGCAGCTATCTGGGATGGGCACTCACCTCAATGCTCATGCTGTTAACTTTGTCCAGGAGAGCAATGATCAGGCTGTAGAGATTTCCCAGATACAACACAAGGACCCTGAAAGCCACAAGCCCACCTTGAGAAACAAGACCATGGCACACAAGTCCATAGTTCTAGAGCCCCTACATGGTTCTAGAGACTGTCATGGATATATTAAGGCAGTGCCTTCCACACTTGGTTTCCTCTAGAATCACCCTGAGGGCATTTTTAAAAAGACAGAATTCCAGAATCTACCCTTAGTAGGTCTGGAAGGGGTCTGGAAATTGTTTTACAGCCTTTCCAGGTGATTCTGCTATAGCCCATCCTTGGATCCGTACTTTACAAACACTAGTGTAGCAGAAAGTGTGAGTTTAGGAAGTGGGGCCCTAACGTGTGGTTTATGAGTCATGCTTTCTGGTTTATGAATTGATTTCCCATGCATTATCTCATTTGATCCTCACAACAGCTCTGTAATAATCCCCACGTAAGGGACAAGTGTATTGAAGCGCAGAGGGAGCTAAGTCACCAGCTCAAGTTCACACAATTAAAAAGCAGCAGAATGCAATTTTAGGACCCCAATGCTCTGCTTCTGAAATACAGGCTGGACCCCTCAGAAGCACTGAAAAGCTGTGGGTACAGCTACACCCTGTTAGCCACTGGGAGTGAATGGAACCTGCCAGCAACAGTCTGGATCAGCCAATGATCAAAGACTTGATGTCAGCTTCCCCAGTGCTGGAAGGTTTGGGAAACACATCATGGAATTTCCCAGGATGAAGCCTTGGGTCTTACTGGAAACCTGTCTGGGAAAATAAAGTGAGAAAGGAAACGACAGGTTTATACACACTTCAATGAGACAACACTTAGCCCTTGGAGAAAAATGAAGCCAATTGATGAGAGAATCGTGAAACCAATTGAGAAAGTTGGTGGGAAAGCATCTTTATCTTGAGGAAAGACTCCAAGTTGAAACCATCCCCCCAGGCCTTCCGCATCTCCTCAAGTATAAAGTTGACCACCCGTGTGCAGGCAGTGGGCAGAGAAACAGGAAAGTGGCATCTCCAGGGGACAGCATTGTAACTCACATGGGCTCTCCCTCTGAATTGAGGCAGGATTCCCGTGGGCACAGTGCATTTACAGTACTGAGTACAAGGCAAGCCTCTCAGTGTGTGTTCAGTAAGTGTTGGCCAAAGGAAGGATTGAATGCATTTCCTCTCCTGCTGTCTTGGCATTACCATCACTCTGTGCCTTGGATAGAAGGTAACATAGTCTGCTGGTGAGTTATGGAACTGAAATAGTATGTCTTATGCTTATTACCAGAATTAGCCCTAATTTGTCTGGGGGAAGTCTCTGATGCCTCTGTTTCTCTAGTTTTCAACATGAATAATGAGGCCAATTTATATAATAGCATTGCCTTTAGACCAAATGCAATAATGGAATTGATTCCACCCAATACTTGCTAGTGAGGAAGGAGCTTCTCTCTTGCAGGTCAAAAGACGTGTTGGGTGGAGCAGAAAGAACCAGGAATAGGAGCCAGGGGGCTGAGAGGCTCATCCCAGATCTACCCTGGGCCATGAAGGTTTGACCAACTCCATGCTCTTCCTAGTCATGTTTTCTCTCTTTGAAATGACAGTTGAATTTCAGGGGTTGGAAATTATGGCCCTCAAACCAAACCGTACCCTTGCCTATTTTTGTCAGTAAAGTTGTATTGGAACATGGCCACACCTGTTCATTGCCATATGGTCTGTGGCTGCTTTCATGCTAGAACCTTAGAGTTGAGTAGTGGTGATAGAGACTGTGTGACCCACAAAACCACAAAATTTACTATCTAGTTCTCTTCGGGAGATGTTTGCCAATTCCTGAATGAGAGCAAATCTTCCCAAAGTGGTCTGTGGCAAATTAGTTCTGTAGAATGTTATTAGGTGTTACAAGAGGAAACGGGGAGAAACCAGTGTAGACAGGGTGAAGGTGGGAGCAGGTAAGCAGGGCTCTCACTGCCTCCCTCTGCCACATTCAGTTTAACAATGCCTCACCCAGCCCTACAGTAGCTAAATTTGTAGATGAAGAGACCATACTCCAGGGAGGACAGGCAAATTTTTCAGGAAAATACTGATAAAGCCAGTGCTCAAAATGAGTGTGGCTGTTCTGACTCCCACAGAAGGTGTCCCAGGACGTCCCCTCAGGTGCATCAGCCTACTCTTGCTCAGGTCTTCCTCAACCACCTGCTGTCACAGCCACTGACCGTCCTAGCAAAGCTTCCAGGCATATCTACAAGGAACTCTTTGAGTCTGTACTTTGGGGGAACTGTTCACAAAGCATTGACTGTTCTTCTTGCATTAGAAAAACAACATGGGTCCCTCTCACCACTCAGAGTTAAACCACGGGGAAAACAGGACAGTGGGGAAAACCAGACACACTGCCAGTCCTCTTCCTGGTTCCCTTTTGTTCATTGTTTGTTTGTTTGAGACGGAGTTTCGCTTTTGTTGCCCAGATTGGAGTGCAGTGGCGTGATCTTGGCTCACCACAACCTTGACTCAACCTCTGCCAAGCGATTCTCCTGCCTCAGCCTCCCGAGTAGCTGGGATTATAGGCATGCGCCACCACGCCCAGCTATTTTTTATTTTATTTTATTTTATTTTTTTTAGTAGAGACAGGGTTTCTCCATGTTGATCAGGCTGGTCTTGAACTCCTGACCTCAGGTGATCCACCCGCCTCGGCCTCCCAGAGTGCTGGGATTACAGGCATGAGCCACCACGCCCGACCCTTGGTTCCCTTTTGTGTCCTCTTTTTCTGCCTGTTCTTCCTTTTTTCCTTTCCCTTCTCCTCCTCCTCCTCCTCTTCCTCTTCTTCATTCCTTTTCATCCATTTCTCCTACCCTTGTCATCCTGGTCCTCCTCCTCCCTTCCTCCTCCTCTTCCCCTGGTTCCTCACCTATCCATCCTCAGGTTATGCTTTTCTTGAGTTGCATCCATAGGTAAAGTTCTGGGCTGATTGTCTGAGAGAAAAGAAGCAAGCCCTGGCTCTTGAGGCACTTACATTTCCACTGTGGGTGGGCACATGGGTGAGCCACAGGTGGCATTTCTGGGCAGGACTATCGTACCTTGCAAGCTGGAAGCGCAGTGTGGTCCTGGGGTGGTACATCTCTAAGGCAGCAATGAGGTCAAAGGCTGATGGTGCTATCATGGTGACGAGGGAGACTACCACACTGACCTGCTGAGAGAGCACATGCCAGGGCCAGGCATTCCCAGGACCCCCTACCAAGCCTCGCCATGTGCATTTGATCTCTTTCCCTAATATTGGATCAGTGGGTATCCACAGGGTCCTTGGATCCTCCATGGAAAATCCCCCCAAATCTCTGCTAATTAGCTTTTTTCAAAAGGCGGCCACCACTTTATCATGGCCTTTTTTTTTTTTTTTTTTGAACTCTCCTTAAATGTTCTGAGGACACTCATACATGCCATTTGGGATTCACTAGGCCAGGTGCGGTGGCTCACACCCAACACTTTGGGAGGCTTGTGAAGCTGAGGCAGGAGAATCGCTTGAGGGCCAGGCATTCAAGACCAGCCTGGGCAACATAGCAAGAACCCATCTCTACCAAAAAAAAAAAAAAGCTAGCACATGCCTATGGTCCCAACTCGTTGGGAGGCTGAGGCAGGAGAATTGCTTGAGGCCAGGCATTCAAGACCAACCTGGGCAACACAGCAAGACCCCATCTCTACCGAAAAAAAAGAAGTGGCACATGCCTATGGTCCCAGCTTGTTGGGAAACTGTGGCAGAAGAATTTCTTGAGCCCAGAAGTTCGAGGCTGCTGTGACCTGTGATTGGATCACTGCACTCCAGCCTGGGCAACAGAGTGAAACCTTGACTCAAAAAACAAAAAGGATTCACTAGCATTTCTGCCACATTTTCCCCAATTACCATCTCACAGTATTTATACTTCCCTGACCTTGGATGGAAGACGGAAATAACTGCAACTATTACCAATAGAAAAGGCAAGCCTGAGAGTTAATGTAATATTCTTTCTGTACATGGAAGATTAATTATCTAGAGAATTATGCCTGGCTTTTGTTTCTCTGTACTTAGAGCAGAAGAAAGAGGAGTTTTAGCTGGTACAGAAGATGTTTGAGATAAAATAAGAAATAATTTCTGAATATATCTTTAAAAATCATATTTCTATCTGTAAACATACAAGCTCACAGTAACTCAATTGGCATAAAATAGAGGCATGGGAAAAGATTATCTAGGGTAGACTTAGATTTTGATAAATTACTGTACATTGATAAATATGCACACAGTAAATTGATGACCATCTTACACACCTTTCTTTTTAAATCCCCACAGGGGGTAATAATTTTCATAGAAATGGTCGGAGAGGTGCTTTTTATGCTATTTCTGCCTTTCAAATCTGTATAGATAAATTGGGCCAACCTTTCAGGACAATGGTCTTAAAATGAATATTTACAATTCCAAAATTGTTCTTAACCGTTCACTTGGTGATTTTCTATTTATGGGAATAACACAATGGGGGTTGGAGGGGAGAATGATTGTTTAAAAAACAAACCATTTGTGTAGAGCTGGTTCTGGAAGCATTATTTGTCATTTAGATATTCAGAAACTACCTAAATATTCACGAATGGCACCTGGTCAACTTTAATCCATACTACGGAAGAAGTGCAGTTGTTAATTCCAGTCTGCAGGAATGTGGAATATGGATGTGAAGAAACAGATGTGCAAAAGGCAAAACACAGTCGGTGAGGCTCAAAGCTAGAGAACGGTGTGAATGCTTGAAGGTGTTTTTGAATCAAACTCTTTCCCAAAGAAGACGAATAAAATTGCCAAGTCCTATTGCTGCCTCTCTGGCTCAAAGTCCTTATAGTCAATGCTCTAGGACAAGAGGACTAAAGTTTTTCCCTAGAGATATTCCCACCTAACTTACATAAGGAACAGAGAGGCAGGGTAGTTTTCTGTCTCTCTCTCTCTCTCGTTTTTTTTTTATTTGTTTGTTTTTTGAGACAGAGTCTCGCTCTGTTGCCCACACTGGGGTGCAGTGGCGTGATCTTGGCTCACTGCAGCCTCCGTCGCCTGGGTTCAAGCGATTCTCCTGCCTCAAGCCTCCTGAGTAGCTGGGACTACAGGTGTGCACCACCACACCCGGCTAATTTTTGTGATTTTGGTAGAGATGGGGTTTCATCATGTTGGCCAGGCTGGGCTGGAACTCCTGACCTCAAGTGATGCACCTGCCCTGGCCTCCCGAAGTGCTGGGATTACAGGCATGAGCCACCGTGCCCAGCTGTGTCTCTTTTCTAGGGTGCTGCAGGAAATGGCAGTGGGTACCTCATTCTTTTCCCAAAGTGTCAGCTCCTTCTTCGACTGCTCCAGCTTCTGGGACCGGTCCACCACAAAGTAGATGAGATAAATGCTCCCAGCCAGTGAGAGAAGCACCAGGATGTTGGCAATAATCCTCAGGCAGATGGTCACTGCCCTGGGGAGAGAAGCAGGCATGAGAACGGTACACAGGGTCCTGCTCACAGCACCACGATACAAAGACAACACTACTTGGGGACTGGAACACATCCATTGCCAAGAGGATTCTCTGCCCTGAAGCATCAGTGCTCTTCCAGCCCACCCCACCCAGCACCCTAGAATTCCTCATTTCCTAAGAGATCAACAACCAGTCATAAATTCAACCAGCCTGCATCAGTGGGGCTTAAAACAAACAGACGAACAAATAAACGCCTCTGGTTTTAGAGTCAGGGTATTTGAGTTTCAGTTCTAGCTTCACTACTTAAAATTGGAGTATGCACATTAAAGATATAGGAATTCAAGTAAATGTGTCCAGCAGAGGGAGGGAGGAAGGAAGGCAGGGAGGAAGGGAGTACACATGATTCTGCATGTCATCCCATATGATGAATCTGACATTGTAGTCATGTGCCGCATAATGGCATTTTGGTCAATGATGGACTGCTTATATGACAGTGGTTCCATAGGATTATACTGGAGCTGAAAAATTCCTATGGCCTAGGACATTGTAGCATGATGCATTGCACGTTTGTAGTCATGCTGGTGTAAACAAGCCTGCTGCACTGCCAGTTGTATAAAAGTATAGTACATACAATTATGTACAGTACATATTTGATATTGATATTAAATGACTGTTACTGGCTTATGTATTTACTATATTTTTAAAATCATTATTTTAGGGTATACTTCTGCTTATTTAAAACAAAATGTTAACTGTAAAACAGCCTCAGGCAGGTCCTTCAGGAGGCATCCAGGGTAAGGCACTGTTACCGTAAGAGATGACACCTCCGTGCGTGTTATTGCCCCTGAAGACCTTCCAGTGGGACAAGATGTGGAGGTGGAAGGCAGTGATAGTGATTATCCTGACCCCGTGCAGGCCTAGGCTAATGTGTGTGTTAGTCTTTTGTTTGTTTGTTTTTTGTTTGTTTGTTTGAGATGGCATTTTGCTCTTGTTGCCCAGGCTGGAGTGCAATAGCACAATCTCGGCTCCCTGCAACCTCTGCCTCCTGGGTTCAAGCAATTCTCCTGCCTCAGCCTCCTGAGTAGCTGGGATTACAGGCATTTGCCACCACGCCTGGCTAATTTTTGTATTTTTAGTAGAGACGAGGTTTTCCCACGTTGATCAGGCTTGTCTCAAAACTCCTGACCTCAGGTGATCTGCCCGCCTCAGCCTCCCAAAGTGCTGGGATTACAGGTGTGCGCCACGACGTCCGGCCTGGTCTTAGTTTTTAAGAAAAAAAAGTGTAAAAAGTTAAAAAAAATTAAAAATAAACAGCTTATAGAATAAGCATATAAAGAAAAACTGTTTTTGTACAGCTGTACAATGTGATTGTGTTTTAAGTATTACAAAAGAGTCAGATTTTTAAAATTTAAAAGTTGATAAACAAGTGACAGTAAACTAAGATTATTATTAAAGAAAGAAATTTTAAGAAATACATTTAGTGAGGCCTAAATGTACAGTGTTTATAAAGTCTACGCTAGTATGCAGTTGTGTCCTGGGCCTTCACATTCACTCATCACTCATTCACTGACTCACTCAGAGCAACTTCCAGTCCGGTAAGCTAATTCATGGTAAGTGCTCTATACAGGTGTACCATTTTTTAATCTTTTATACCACATTTTTATTGTACCTTTCTATGTCTAGATATGTTTAGATACACAAATACCGTTGTGTTACAATTGCCTACAGTATTTAGTACAAGTAGCATGCTGTTCAGGTTTGTAGCCTAGGAGTAATTGGCTATACTATATAGCCTAGGTGTGTAGTAGGCTATACCATCTAGCTCTGTGTAAGTGCATGCTATGATCTTCACACAAGGACAACACTGTGTAAAGACACATTTCTTGGAATGTGATCCTGTCACTGTGCAACATCTGACTGTTCCTTTGGTAGTTTCTTAATTGTCTTTTCCCTTTAGAAGTAAGCTCTAAGCTTTTTAGCCGTTTTCAATGCTGTTATCTTCAGCTCTTAAAACAGGCTTAGCATATATGGATGCTTCATAAATATTTGCTAGATGAATAAGTAAATAAAGGAGCAACTAATTGCCCATGAGATGGGAGACATAGGGCTCATCTCTTTCCTAATTTGGTCTCACTTCTCATATGCCTCTGATAGTGAGGGCAGGTGTATGAATCAGTAATGATTCTAGTACTTACATACATGTTTCTGGTTTTAACTGAAACACATCCATTTTTTTCTAACACTGGAGGACAACTCCCTGTCTGACTTCAATTGGCCTATTTTGAAGGCACCTTCTTCTGCCAACTTTGGAGCTTGTCTTAGCCTGGCTAAAGCCTGGAATCCCAGGCCTTTTTTCAGGTAGTTTATTTGGGAAGTGATCCCAGAAAGCAGGAGTGGAGGTTGATCCCAGAAAGCAGGAGTGGAGGTCCTGGAGTGGAGCAGGAGAGAGGGGCCATCAGTATAAGAATATGCAACGGGGTTGGCAGCAGCTAGAGGCAAATGCAGGGCCTTCTGAGGGGCTTATGAAATGCCTGACAGAACTGTTTGCCCAGTGTGAAATAGGAAAGCATTTATTCTATTCCCAGCTGTTCAGGGTAGCTCCATGAGCATTCACTCCCAGCATTGCACCCAGCCTCTTGGTTGCACATACATGTGTGTTGACTGGGATCTTGTGGGTGCCCTATGCAGCAGCCTCAGAAGATCCCTGGGGCACAAAACAGTGGGTACCAGCAAGGGGTACATGCGTGCAGCTGGTGGTGGCCTGCACAGTCCTGCCCAGTAGCAAGGGCTGGAGAAAAGTATGGCCAAGAGGATTTGAAGGGGCATCCAAGGTATACTATCTTCTCCATGAAATTTCTACCCACTGGGGACCTTGGGCGGGTCACAACTCTTCCCTCTACACGTGTTTTGGCCCTTGATTTGCACAATGAGGAAACATTCCCAAATGAGATGATAAATGTCACTTTGCTTGGTAAAAATAACAACATGGCACAGTATGTTATTATCAACTCTGGTGGAGGAGAGCTACAGAGAAAGAATCAGATGGCAGAATCCCATACTTTTATAGGTGAGGAACTTCAGGTTCATGAAGTTGAGGAGCATGTCCCAGGTCATCGACATTAATGACAGAGAGGACTAGAATCCATGTCGTCTGACTCCCTATGGACAGCCCTTTCCAACTCCTCCCCCACTCCCTAAGCTCCCTCATTATTCCAGAGGCTGGGTGTGTTTCCTTAATTCCCCATGTCCTTTTGTACAAGTCCTCTGAATGGGCTTTCTGCACTGTGGAAATTAATCATGAGGGCTAAATAACCAGTAAGGATGTGGGATGAACAGACCTACCTGTCTCCATGAGGTCAGGGCCATTGCCCTTCCCTGGGAATGGCTTTCCCTTTCATTAGTTCTCTGGTTGAAGGGCTTCACCCTCACCAGCATAGCTCTCAAGATCTTGAGAAGAATCTTGAACCTAGGAAATCATCTTGAAAGGCTTGTGAACACCAACTGGATAATATTTGTGTCTTATGACTTATTTCTAAATAAAACTAGTCTTAACAGCATAAGTTGGTGCTCAAAATACCTCTTTTATTATCTAAGTAAAAGAGTAAGAAATAAGAAACTGGTCAATTTCAAACCCTGTCACCCATGTTACAGGATCTATGGAAGGAGGAAGTCATCCTAAATATTGCTAAGGAAAAATCATTCAGTTCCCTCAGATCACATTATGAGAGAGGAAGAAAGAAGAGCTGCCTGACAATTATGAAAATAAGATATAGATGATCTGGTAGTTTTTGTACCAAACTAAAAATAAAACTTATCAATGAATTCAACATGGAGAGTAATAATACCTACAGGTTTTTGCTTTTCTTTTTCTCCTGTTCTTCCAGTATAGCTTCCTTTAAGAAAAATACAGCAATAAAAGCTTAGCATCATCATTAATTATAAATCATTAGAAATAATTTACCCAGTAATTTAGCTCATACCTTCATTGTCTGAGACTATTCTGTAGGATTCAATTGATATAAATGAATTAGATATCAATGATCTAATAATCAATTGAAAAAAGATATTGGCGGTTGGGAAGAGGGATTGGGAGATAGTATGGGTGTAATTTAAATTATCTAAGTAGATTTTTTTTCTCAAAATAGTGTACAATTTAGCTGTCTGTATAGTTCAATAGAGCTAAGTCTCTGAATATTTTTGATTGCATTATTTTCTAAGTTAAAAGTAAAAGCCTATATCCCTCACATATATGTATTCGCTCATTTTCAGGTTATATATTATGCAACATGGTATATACCATGGTTATATATATACCATGCAACATGGTAATAATCCATTATGTAAATTATCCAAAATATACAAACTGAAATTTTAAAAGGATAAAATGGAAAAATTTAAAAAGAAAGGAGTTTCAAAATGTTTCTCCCTCCCTTCATTGAGTCATTTGGTACATTTCCTGGAGCATGTTCACCTCGCTTTGGAAACAACTGCCCTAGACAATGAACATCAATGGGAAGAGGATGGTTTTGGCTTCCAGCTGAGGGCCAGCGGCTAGCTCTGAGCCCGAGCTGCCCACCCCCGCAGGCTGCACAGGCTCATTCACTCACCCTGATGCTGTTCACTATGGCAGCTGTTTTGCTCTCTGCAGCCTCTGGGTTTCCAATGAGGTAATCCCAGGCACAGAACACCCGCCAGCAGAAGGTGTAGTTTTCGTTGGAAGCACTGGCAAGGCTCGTGCGGGAGTTCTTAGCCATCCTGCAAAAGAGGAGCACAAACAGGTCATAGGAGTCTCAGGAATAGGGGGCTGTAGCTAGCACCCACGGAGCCTTTGTGTGAATTAGCATAGGCTGCTCTCCTCTGGGTGGATGCAGCTCCTCAGGTCACAGCTTGGACATGACAGCACCGACTGGATTTCTGCCCATGCGTGTGACCTCAGCAACACTTTGGAACAGTGTGAAAACTGCAATTGCCCATTATTATATGAGTTCATTTGACAAGGACTCCCACCACTGTGGTGCCCAGCAGGTCACTGCAGGTGTGTGTGCCCCAGGAGCCAGCTTTTCTCATCTCTTTGCAGCTGTGATTGTGAAATAAAAGTTTCCTTTGTATCAGTCTTCTTGGAGCTCCTTCCCATGGGAACTCTACCCCATGGGACTCCACATAACGTGCTGAGTCCCTCTTTCCCACATTTCTTTAGATATTTGAAGGCAGGAGTCATGAACCCTCCTTAGGTGAAACTCTCCCTGCTTTTTAGAGCCTTTCTCCTGTAATAAGCTCTCCTTTCCATCCATATTTCTTGCTTCCAAGTTTGCTCTAATCTGTCTCTTACATTGTATGTCTAGTAAAGGGCCCGAGTCTTCCTTGTGAGTCCTGGAAGCCACCAGGAGCTAAGCTGGAAAGCTTCAGGGGCACTGAAGGCCCCTAGGTCATTATGCACCTCCTCAAGTTTTGTTTATTTGTTTATTGTCTTTTTTACCCCAAGTGCTTCTATCTGCATTTTGCTAACATGACACAAGTGGGTAGGGTGATGAAGGGTGGTTACACGAATCAAGCAGAAGCAGCAGATGAACCAGCGTGGCTGGGGCCAGCTTTTCCCCGGGGGTTTAGAGCCTCCCTATCAGTCTGCATTTCTCTAGCTCCCACACGGAAGGCCTGGTGATGTTCTGAGCCAACCTGCCCATTTTACAGATGAGGCCCAGGGAAGGAAGATGAGTTCCTGCAGGTCTCACAGTGGGGGTGGTGCAGGGCTCCTAACCCCCACCAGATTGCTTCTTTTGCATTTTGCCTCCTCCAGTGATGACCTAGAGATGCCAACTGCATCACAGCACAGACAAGCCTGGCCTTTGCAGAATTTGTAGCTAGGTCACAGGCAAACAAACGTACAACCAAAGGAGGACGTTTTGCTTTTTGCAACCTCTGGTCACCTAGATCATATTGCTTATGTCGCTATTAGTGCAGCTACCACATTGTCTAAAATTACATGAACTGGTAAATCTATATGATTCTTGTATTTCCAGGCCCAATATAGGACCTAGTACAAAGCAGTAAGAGTTCAATAAGTACTTGTTAAAATGAACATGCCTCTTTTAGCCTTGGTTCTTCTCATTTGTAAAACGGATACAGCTATGCCTTAACTTTACAGGGCTATTGACAAGATTAGATGACATTACACATATCATAACAGTTGATATGTATTTTGAGAAATCGAGCAGTCATACTTTTTTAAAAGAATGATGAAACTGTAAGCAAACACTGCCATCCCCACTAGGAAATACGCCAAGGGCAGCCGGTAGCCAGCTCTCCCGATCTTCCTCTCCCTGCCGTAATATCCGTAGAAGAGGACAGAGTACTGGAGGTAGCCCTGCAAAGAAAACAGTGTCATTTCTGCCTTCCATTCCCAGGTCTCAGAACTGTGGCCCATTCACCCCTTCCCTCAAGACAAGAGTGTGGCCAAGCATCAACCTCACCCCCAGAGACCAGACGGTGTCCAGGTCTTGGGCAGACGAAACCTGCTCCTTGGGGATGGTCTTCCTGGCTGTGCTTCCAAAGGGCTGGCCTGCAATCAGCTGGTGAGAGAGGAAAGCGTGTCATGTGGTCCTCTGGGTGGGAGGGGACCAGGAGAAAATGAGAGGTTGATCTCCATGTGCTTGTGAAAATGCCACACGTAAGAGATCTCCAGGGGTGGATTTCTGCCTGATTTTCATTAATGAAAAATTAATCTTGGGTGGCCAGATATTCTTTTTGCCTGATTAGAGCTCACCTGGATGTACTCTCTCTGAGCTAGACATGGTTTCTACGGGTGGACTATTAAGGCCCCTGTTGGGAAATGACCCATTTACTTTTTGAGAATGAAGTTTAGTTGAGAAATGGATTTTATTTCTTTATATAAATGTAAGGGGCACGAGAGTGCGGTTTTGTCACATGGATATATCATGCTATGGTGAGGTCTGGGCTTTAGTGTACCCATCATCTGAATAATGTACACGGTCTGTGTATTATTTCAACTTTGGGCTGGCAAACTGGCTGGTTGGCCGAATCCAACCCGTGGCCTTTTTGTATGGCCCAAGAGCTAAGAACAGTTTTGCATTTTTAAGTGGTTGGGGAAAAAAATCAAAATAATTTATATAAAATTCAAATTTCAGTATTCATAAATAAAATTTTATTGAAACACAGCCACATTCACTGGTTGATATACTGTCTGCGGGTGCTTCTGTGCTACATGGCAGATTTGAGTCATTGTGATGGACACCAAACAGCCCATGAAGCCTAAAGTATTTATTCTGTGGCCCTTTACAGAAAAAGTTTGCCAAGCCCTGCTTTACACAAACACATATATTTTCCTCCCCACAATGATAACCAGAGGAGCCATTTTATGCGACTGCTGTAATGTCTCCTCTTTTCAATGAGTGGTACTTTTTTCTTTCCTGAAACATCTTACCTCTGGAATGACAATAAAAGCACCTGTCATAATGGTGAGCACAATATTAATTCCAAATAACCATCTCAAGAATATGAAATAGGAGGCAACGCCAGATCCAAAATGACCTAAAGAAAGAGAAGATAATGAGAACAGTTTAAATAAAATCCTCATAGTGCAAGAAATCCTACAAAAAGAACACCATAATTTTTCTTACATCCACGGGACATAGAGTAAGAATGCCATTATTGTACCAATCGGGGTGTGCCTTCCTAAGTGTTAACTTAGACAGATCAAGATGCCCCTGAATATCTATCAGTTCTATAGGCAGGAAAAGTCTCTAGTTTGCCTAAAATGCTATTTGATAGTCACTTCCCTAATGACTTATTTATCTAAAATGGTCTTATCAAATTTACAATATTTCATGTATGTTAACAAGTATCAGCATCTTTTAAGAATTTGGCATATTTCTTATCTATTTTGCATCATTTTGAGAATTTCAAGGATTTTGCTAAGGGTCTTTTTGCCTTAATTTCAAGATAAAACACCATTTGCTAGATGTTCACAATAGTGGACAGTGGGTGAAGGGTACACGGGAACTCTCTTTCCAACTTTTCTATACATCTAAACTTATTCTAAAATAAAAAGCATAGTAGAAACAAATTTATATCTATTGAGAAAATCCAAGAGCATCAGAAGAACTTAGATGAGGATGTAGGCAACAATTTGACAGCATTCTGGAGTAGGTAGTTTTACGTCATTAAAAAAAACTCTTAAATTTTTATTTCAAATCTAGTTTGTTTGTCATAATGAGTAGCAAAACACAAAACATCACAAGGACAAGAAAAATTACCTATTCTGTGATCACTAAATTAAAATCACGATTAGAATTAGTTTCTATTAAACTTTTAGTGTAACCCTCCACAATTATTCTATACAAATAATGTTTTTGTATAAGATTGGCATTTCTCTCCAGCATACATCTTCAATTATCAATATATTACAAGCATTTTCTCTTGCCAAAAATACTGTTCTATAAAATAAATTTTATTGTTCCATTAAGTAAATTTTCCATAACTTACTCAAACTGTTCCCCACGACTTGACATTTAGGACATTTCCAACTGTTCACCAGGGTGAATAGTTCTCTAATAAATAATTTCTGTCTATGGTAAGGTTTCCTAGAAGCAGAGCTTTCGAAAGGGATTTGGCTACAGGTGATTTCTTCAGGAAGCACTCTCCGTAGAGTAGTTGTGAAGGAGTCAGGGAAGGTCAGGGGAAAGAGCCAGGGAAGGGCACGATCTTAGCTGCAGCCTAGCTGAGTCTATCCCACCAGGAGCTCTGCAGCATGAATTGCACCACTGAGTTGGTCCCACTTGGAGCAAGGGATCGGACTTGAATGCCCCTCTGTCAATGGCCACTGCCTCTAGACTCTAGGTGAGGGATTGGGGTAATAGGTAGTCCTGGGGCAATTCTCTGAAGGGGAGCAGCTGAGTGACAAGCAGTCCATACTCAGCAGCTGAGGAAGGGATAGACTAGCCAAGGAAAGGCAACCTGGGTACAGCACTAATGGCAGCTACTACAGCCTTGTTTGTTTAGTTTATTATGGTTTTCTCTGTTTTTTTTTTGGAGATGGAAGCATATTACCAAAGTAGACAACATTTTGGAGACTTTTGGTACATATTAAAGCTTTTTAAAAAAGAAATACTGTCCTAATTTACATTTCTGCCAGCATATCAAATTGCTTAATCCATTTAAATATTCAACATGTTTTTCCCAATTCGTCATCTAACTTTTAGCTTTATTTTTTATGTATGTAAATTTTCTTTTTTTAGGTAATTAAATATAACAGTACCTTTTCCTCCTTCACTTTTATGATTAGATATGTCTCCATTCTGCAATCATACCATCTATTATCTATTCAAATATGTAATAGAATTTTAAGTGAAGGAATTAAACTTACTCTTTAAAACAATTGAATCAATTGTTCCAGTGATATTTATGCAGTAGACTGATTTCAATAATTATTGCATGCTAAAAGTCTAAGTGTATTCCTATCTGTTCCTGAATTTTTTGCTTACTCCTTTGATTTGCCAGTCAATTCCCACACTATGTTATACTGTTTCAATTGTTGTAGCTTTATGATATACTTTAATATCTTGATCATGCAACTTCATTTGCATTCTTCTTTATAATTTTTAATTAATCTCTTGGATATTTTTTCTTCCATATAAGTTTTATGATCATTTTGTTAAATACTTGGAAACAATACATTAAGATTTTTATTTGATTGCATCAAACTTGTAAATTAATTTTTGGAAAATTAACATATTCCAAATATTAAATCTTTGTGTTTTAACAAGACTTTTCTATTCTGTGGTATAATTTTACCACAGGATATTTTGGACTTATTGTTAAGTCTATTCCAGGTATTGTGTGTGTCAGTGTGATCAAAGACATGATTTATTTATTTTTTGGCATATATTTTCTAAATGGGCACAATTATCTCTATGAAAATGCAGATTTTTGTATTTGTGTTTTGCAATTCCTTGAGCTACCCTCTTATTCTTCCTCATAGGTTTTCACTTGATCCTTTTGGGGTTTGCATTACATCTGACTGAAGGAATGAACTGGGAGAGAACAGCAGAGCCGCAGCGGAATGTGGAAAGGCCCACGTCGAGACTGTTCCTATTCTGGTAGGTGGTGGGGACAGGTATCTTGTCTTCTGGGTCTGTTGTCCCATATGGAGCCTGGTGACTCTGCTATGAGAGTGCCCTCAACTGCACAGCATAAGGACCAGAACACAGCAGACTCTCCTTAGGCTGTGACTGGCCACTAGCATTGCATTCCTGCCCCACTCTCCAAGTGTAAATACTTACTCTCGATTTTCTTTATCCTCATTTCCCAGGGAATGAAGATGACCACAAAGTTACAGGCAAGACGAGCAAATTTCCGCCAGAGCTAGACAAGAGGGGTCAGGATTAGAGAGGTCACATTCATGAAGATGGCAATGGCTGTGCAGTACTAGGCACCTAAATGGAGTATACCAGACACTCCCTCTGGTACCTTTAATTATGGATTATGGCTTCATAGGCCTTTAAGCTGCACTAGAACCAAAGTAACTCCCTTCTCTGTGCTCCTAAGCAGGTGAATGGACACCGGCTTTGGATGAATAATGCCAAGCTGCATCCCCATAGAATATGCACCTCAATACAGACACCACTCGAGCCATGGTACCTGTATTGAAGTGCATATTCTATAGGGTTGTAGTTTGCATTAGCCATCCCATTCCTGATGAGGGATATCTCTTGCTCTTTGAGAAAAAAATTTTTTTTTAACTTTTGGCAATTACATCTTAAAACCACAAGACACAGTACAAATTACTCGAGGAATGATATCTAAATAAATCCACTTGATCCTGTCATAAACCTAAGGGGGTTCTGAGAGTGCACCCCAGGAATCCAGATGCCTAACAAACTCCCCAGGTGATTACAAGCGCATCCCTGTTTAAGGACCAAGAGTCTAGAGCCTCCCCTGAAAATGATCCCCACCCTAATGTGTGACTCACCTTCTGCTACAGCCTCTTTCCTGGATAGAGCTGTCGGGGATAAGGTCTAAAAATTTGTCTTGTATTTTTGGCCGGGCACGGTGGCTCACGCCTGTAATCCCAACACTTTGGGAGGCCAAGACGGGCAGATCACAAGGTCAGGAGTTCGAGACCAGCCTGGCCAATAAAGTGAAACCCAGTCTCTACTAAAAATACAAAAATTAGTCAGGTGTGGTGGCGTGCGCCTGTAGACTCAGCTACTCAGGAGACTGAGGCAGAAGAATCGCTTGAACCCGGGAGGCAGAGGTTGCAGTGAGCCGAGATCATGCCACTGCACTGCAGCCTAGGGGACAGAGTGAGATTCCGTCTCAAAAAAAAAAAAAATTTTTGTCTTATGTTTTTAAGATGCAATTGCCAAAAGTTTAAAAAACATTTCTCAAAAGCGAATAAAGCAAGACATGTCCTGACACTAGTTCTGCTTCCAACAAAGTTGGCAGGTTGTGCATTTTAACACACAAACAATCTGGGTTTGTGCTGGAAGCAAATGATATCATTGCAGAAAGAGGGATTACAAATGTAATTATGACATTCTGAACTATAAGACCACACATGGTCCCGGTATAGACATGTATGATAATGCCATTCTGGACGTGTCTGCTGAGGCCAGAATGGCTGCTTGTAAATGAAAATCTGAATTTTATCAGAAGTTCATCAGAAGTTGTTCATCTTCTGTTCATGATTTGAGAGCCAACTCAAATACAGCCACTCCCATGAACACAGAATCTCTGTAGCCAGAAAAGAAATTCTCCTATTCGTAAACTCCCCTAGCGATTTTTGGTCTCTCTCATAATGTTTATCATATCCTACCTTACATTACCTTAATTTTGTTCACCTGGCTTGTCTCCTAGAGCATAGAGAGGGAGATGGAGGCTTTCTGATCATTTATTCCCCTAGTATCCAGAGGAAGGGGTGCACCATCATCCTTTGGCAAGGGTTTGGTGTTGGAAAGCATTGAGTCTCTGGCCTGTTTTAAAGCCCTGAAGTCTAAGAAGCACAAGGCGGAAAGCCAGAGACCTGAGTTCTAGCTCTAATTTCACATCTATCTCACTATGTGTCCCTGGGGAAGTTATTTTATTTCCTTGGATTCCATTTCTCCATCTGTATAAGAAGTAAGATTCGATTAGTGGCATTCAGAGTGCTTTTTAAATTTAAAGTTGTATCAGAATTTTCATACACGCAACAGGCTAAGGCAGGGCAAATCTTGTAGGTGGGGGTAAAAATTCTCCCCCACCACCCCATCAGCAGTGCTTGAGGAGCCAGGGCCCTTGGACTCAGGTTAGGGAGCACTGGACTGAATGGCCCAAGATGCTCATTGTGGGAATGAGAGTCTATGCGAGTTGGCCTAAAGGAACTTCTTAAAGGAAAATGTGATTGAAAAAGGTGATTTGTTGGTGACATGTTCAGTAAGGCATGGGGGAATAGTTTCATGTTTCTCTGATGATTTATACCAAATCTTCACAGCAAAAGCCTTGAAACAGGAATAATTCAAAATTTAAGAACAAAGGAAAATCAAAACAAAGAAAAACTAAACTTGGAAGAAATAGATCCTAATTGTGGGTTTGGGTTATTGAGCTTTGGTAACTAAGAATAAGCTCTTTCTTTGGAAAGACTTACATGTCCACCCAGAAGATATTTAACAACATATATGATAGTTCATGAAAAGTATATTTATTCATAGTATGTGTTAAGCACCTAGATTGTGTTGACCTATCAACATGTCAACATGAACTATCATACTTGTTGTTAGATATGTGATACATGCACCTATCATCATACATACATATGTATGTATACATGTATCATTATACATGTATGTATCATACAGATCTAACAATATGTATGACAGTTCATGAGAAGTATATTTATTCATAGTATGTATTAAGCACCTAGGTTGTGTTTTCCTGTGAATGCAGATAGTGAACACGACATGCAAGATGTCAGCTGGTGTAGAGTTTGCATTCAGGTAGAGACAAGGAAGCCACAAGCAAGTCCATGCCACAATGGGACACAGTCTATTAGGACTGGGGGAGAAGGCCCTTTAAACAAGGTCAGGGAAGGTCTAGCTGAGGAGGTCATACTTGAGCTGAGACTTGAATGAAAAGGAAAATGAAAAGTAAATGGGAAGAGTAGCTTTCTAAAAGGGGAGAACAGCCAGTACAAGCTGTGGGTTAGCACGAGCTGAGCGTTTTACAGAACAGGATGGAGGAGAGAGGAGCGAGATAAAAATTTGGATTACCTTACTTGGTGTAAAAACTCTGCTTCTAATAATTCAGCCCATTATCAAGTTATACCTTTAATACATACTGAGTTTACTATTGCTAAAAGTCTCAATAGCTTTTCATTGTTATATATATATTATAGGTCATTTGAATTCAGGTGAAATACTTTATTTCCTGTAGCATTTCAGCTTATTTAGAGAAAACAAAAGAGCTTGGTAGTTCATATGTCTACAAAAAGATAATTTATTTCATAAACTCCATCATAGTGTGGCAGGAATAAGGAGTCATGGGTGATTTGGTCATAAAAACAGATTAGAATTTTAAAGAAGATTTTTGTGAAGAGTAAGAAGAAAGAATGCCAAGATGTGTCCTTAGGGATTCTTTGATATTTTATAATTTTTCAGACATGTAAAATTTATGACCAGCTTTAATTTAAGCTATATTAAGAATATTTTTGTTTCAGAGAATCTAAAAAGAGTGTATCTGTCAGTTATCGTCTCTTAATATAACAAACAAACAATATGATAATCAACATTGGTGCAGGTATTATGAGACTAATAATGGTGATATAAATCATCAAGGCTTTTAGAAAATAATCTTTAAATATTTATCAAAAGCCAATAAATGGACCACAGTCTTTTCTATAGTAATTGCAATTCTGGCATTCACCCTAAGAAAAAAATTCAAAAAGATAGAAAAATCCATGTGTGCAAAGATGTTCTTCGTAGGGCTATTAATAATAATGAAAAATTAGAAGCAATTTAAATATCCACTAGCGGCCAAATGACTAATTAAATTAATATACATTTATCTGATGGAATACCACACAGTCATTGAAAACCATTAAATATAAAAACTATATAGCAACATGGAAAAAAATAATATAATGGTGTTATGTGAAAAAAGAGGCAAGACAAAAATGTATGTACACTACAATATGGTATAAAATAATATATTTATGCAATGACTGATGTGAAATTTCTGAAATGATATTACATTGGGAAGTAGGGGGTATAGAAGGAGAAGTTATTTTTCTTTGTTTCTACACATTTATGAAATGACTTTATAAGCAGATAATTTTAATGTATACTTTTCCTTTAAGTAACTGAATGGGAAAAATAACAAACAAAAACCTTAACATTGTATTATAAAATGAGCATTGGCGTATACCTGCAACTTTCTCATTGTAAGAAATACGGCTGTATACAGGCACACAGTGAATCAAACCTACCAATACGGGTGGGATTAACTCAGGAAAGGTGCTAGATCACTTTTCCCATCCTTTCTCCTGATGAATTAGGCTTACCCAGTTTCACACAATTGGGAAGGGAAGGCATCTAGGACTAAAATTCAAGTCGGGAAATTCATACTTTTCAACTCTATCATCCTGATCTACAGCTGTATTATAGACTGGCACTCGCAACCTGTGCATGATGGCAAGTGTGATGGCAAACACAACCTCCTGGCTCTGGAGACCACAGTGCTCACATGTGTGTGGTTTTTTTTTGTTTGTTTGTTTTGTTTGTTTGTTTTTTGAGACAGAGTCTCACTCTGTCGCCCAGGCTGGAGTGCAGTGGCGTGATCTCGGCTCACTGCAAGCTTCGCCTGCCAGGTTCACGCCATTCTCCTGCGTCAACCTCCTGAGTAGCTGGGACTACAGGCGCCTGCCACCAAGCCCGGCTAATTTTTGTATTTTTAGTAGAGATGGGGTTTCACTGTGTTAGCCAGGATGGTCTGGATCTCCTGACCTCGTGATCCACCCCCCTCGGCCTCCCAAAGTGCTGGGATTACAGGTGTGAGCCACTGCGCCCAGCCACATGTGTGTTCTTTACCTCTGCACCTGCTGCTTGATAGCCTCGGGTCCTGGTCAGCCTCCCTTCAAACTTCAGCACAATGTCCTTCGCTCGTCTAAGAGAAAAAAGACATGATAGTGAACACAATTTTATCACACTTACAATTTCTGCAAAATGTGTAAAAATGCAACATGAATAGGTTGCCATCTTGTCCTGAAAAATGATACAGCACAAGATGCTGTGAGAGAATGGAGTTACACAAATACTTCATGGTCTAATTTCTGGTAATCAGAAATGCCTTAAAATTTTTTTCTTTAATATTTAAATGCATGCATAATCCAAAATGATGAATTTATACCAAAATTAGCTACAACTGAATTTCTTAAAGGCCTTCCCTGATTCTGGTGCTTGGCTGGGAATTCTGAGCTTTGGAAATCCTGGTGGCAGACATGTGCATCTCGACCTCTCCACTTAGCAATTTTCCTCTTGCAGTCAATTGTTTGAAAGTGCAAATCAGACCTGGCTTCAGAGAATCTGCCTCAAGTAAAGGTTGGTGTCTGATGAATGGGAGCAAGAAAGTCATGTCTACATAGACATGAACAATCTGATTCACCCCAATCAAACTTCTAACACACTGATTGATCACTTTTGGATTAACCTTATATCTCTGCCTAAATGTTCAGTCCTGAAAATGGACTAAATTCATTGGGATAGACAGTTAAATTCACACCTTACATGAACAACAGGATTAGAAAATAAATGTTAGTGCCATGGACAGACTGAAGCCAAAGACTCTTAGAGAGATGAATGTCACCTTCAAGGTAACCTAATCATATACGACCCCATGCAGAGATGCTCATTATCTGATGGTTGGACGCCCTCTGCTTGATTATGTTCAGCGTTGAAAAACTTAGTTTTTCTGAATTAGCCACTTTGCTAGTTTGACAGGTTTACTTGGGAGGGTGCTCTGGTCTGTGCATCACAGCAACCCCCAATAACACCCACTGGTCTGAGTACTTCCTTGGAAAACACAAGGTACAAGCCAGCTCCTTTATCCACAGACAGGATGATCTCTCCAAAACATTACCTAACCAGAGTTCTTGGTTTTGGATCTCTCTTCCTACCATTGCAACATCTCCATCTTAATAGCCCAGCCAATGCATTGACTTCATTCTGGCCAGAACCAAAATGTAGGTCAGGAGCAAGGTTGATATCCTACCTCATACCATGCCTACCATGTTGGGGCCATCTTAACAGAACTGTCTGCTGCAAGTATTTAAAAAGTAAAAGCCTATCGAAATCAAATAACAATTCATTTTATATCCTTATTTATTTTTTATTTTTTTCTGAAAATATTTAAACATTTTATGCACACCTATTTTGGGTCGAGCATAGTGGAATACAGAGTTGCCTAAAACAGAGTTTCCACCAGGTGGGGTGGCTCGCACCTGTAATCTCAGCACTTTGGGAGGCTGAGGTGGGAGGATTACTTGAGCCCAGGAGTTCAAGACCATCCTGGGCAACACAGTGAGATCCCATCTCTACAAAAATATAAAAAAAAAAAAATTAGCTGGGTGTGGTGGCACATGCCTGCAGTCCCAGCTACTTGGAAGGCCCTGGTGGGAAGATCACTTGAGCCCAGGAGTTTGAGGCTGTGGTGAGCTGTGATCCAGCCACTGCACTCCAGCCTGGGTGAGAGTGACACCCTGTTTCATAACAAACAACAACAACAACAAAAAACCAGAGTCTGTGCCCTGGAAGAGATCACTACCTAATAGGGATGACAGAGACCTTTAAAGACAATGACTGAGAAAGAGTGGGTGTGACAAAAGCTATGACAGAGGGGTGATTGGGTGTGGAGGTAGCAGGGAGGGGTGGCCCAAACCAAGGCCCAGCCATAGACCTATGCTGATTTCATAGGAACTGACCACTTGCTTCCTACAGGGGAATCAAGCATGTCCTATATCCTCTTAGACAGGTGGCTCTTTCTCCAGACTCAGGGTTAGCTCACTCTGCTTTCATCGGCATCCTGCTATGCTCTCTTGATTCCCAAGCAGTCAGGGTTCCATGCTTTTTGCACCTTCCACAGAAGCACTGTGATGAACCCCAGCAAGTCCAATGAGGGAAGTGTCGGTCCAGTAGTTTCTCAAGGTGATGGAGAGGAGATATGTGTGGCAAGGGGATGACAGATGGAGGTGCTCAGAGGGCCAGCTGCACTCTGAGACCCTGGCCGCTGGCTGAACACATGGCCGGTGTCAGCCATCTTGGGGCTCTGGATGTGTTACGTGGGCCAAGCAACATGGCACAAGGCCTGGCTTATTCTTTGGTTTCTGAAGTGGCTTGACAGAAAAGTTACCATTTGCTCTGCTGTCCCCTCAAAGTTAAAGAGACTTAACCACCTATTATTCAGATAACAATTGATCATCATCATTTCGGAATGATTTAGCAAAATTCTAATAGAACCTATTTCTTTTTTTTTTTTTTTTTTTTTTTTGAGACAGAGTCTGTCACCCAGGCTGGAGTGCAGTGGCATAATCTCGGCTCACTGTAACTTCTTCCTCCCAGGTTCAAGCAATTCTCCTGCCTCAGCCTCCTGAGTAGCTGGGACTACAGGCGCCCACAACCATGCCCGACTAATTTTTGTATTTTTAGTAGAGACAGGGTTTCACCATATTGACCAGGCGGGTCTCGATCTCCTGACCTTGTGATCCGCCCGCCTTGGCCTCCCGAAGTTCTGGGATTACAGGCATGAGCCACCGCACCCAGCCAAGAACCTATGTCTTTTTTTTTAAAGAGTAATTGCTCCAATGATTACTTTGGTTAAATTCCTGTGTTTCAATACAAGAGAACACTGGACTTGGAATCAGAAATCCTTGATTTAAAGCTTAATTCTAGCACTCAGAAACTGTGTAGCTTGGGTTAGTCTCTTAACATCTCTGAGTATCAATCTTTTTGTCTGAAAAATGGACATAATGCCATCCTTACTCAAATAAATGGAAACAACAGCAGCCAGTAACAGACATGAAAGGCCCATGAAGGATAATTACTTGGAACATTTTGAGTATCAAAACTATGGATGACTTTAGCTATCTTTCACAGTCACCTGCAGAAGAGGCTGGTCAGACTGGAAGAACATCACCTGGAATGCAAATCTAAGGAAGAAATGATATGATGGGAAAGAAATGCAAGCCTAATACATGGTTGATGTGGAGGTAAAGAGATGTCTGCTTGGCATCTAGAAAAGGGAAGTGAAGATCAAGACAGGACAGTGGTTCTGTCCACACAGCAGGTGCCTGATGATCAGGCATAGTGTCTGCTTTGCCAGGAAGCTCCACAGCACAGGTCACAGTAGCTCAATGGTACAGGCCATGAAGGCAACCCTGCTAACTCCCTTTGCTGTGACCCCAGGTATCAGAATCACTATTCCTTACTCATTCTTAGTGAGTGACTGTTAAATACCAGATACAATGCTAAGCACTCACAGGGTTCATCCCATTTGATCCTTCAACAAACTTCTATCAGTGGATCTCAAACTTGAATATGCAAAAGTATCAACCTGAATGCATGTTAAAAATACAAGGACTCGAGCTCTCCCTTGGTTTGATTCAGTAGGTCTGAAAGCAATCAGGGATTCTGAGTTTTTAACAATACCCGGAGAGCTTAGTGGTTGACATTTTTGGAAACGTGCTGCAGGAAGTTAAGGGCTATTCCTCACCATCGCTTCAACTTTAAAAAAGAAAAGAACTGGTATTCAGAGAAATTAAGAAAATTAATGTCACATAGATAGAAACTGGTAAAGGTAGATTTGAATCAGGGAATCTGTTTTTAAATCTTTAGCACTTTATTATATAGACAGACTATTTAATATGACTCTAAGTATCATAATAATCTGGCTTCCTATAAAGCCTTTTTTTTTCCAATTATTTTTTTACCCAGAGGGTGGTAATAGCCAAGCAGCTAAAATGAGTATCTCTTTTCATATTGGCTTACTGCTCTGCCTCTAGTGAGTGAGATAAGCTTGGAGAGAATATTAAAATCTAGTGTTTAGAAAGGAGGTAGAAGATAAAAGACTCTCCACCAACACACACACACCCAACACAGACACACAACTCTTTAAACTCTCTTTCTCTGTGTCTGTCTCTCTTTCTCTCTCTGTCTCACACACACACACACACACACACACACAGGAACTGGCTTCTGGGCCAGCTATAGGCCTCTCAGATATCTTTGTGACTTTGCTAATTCAGGTCAAGAATGACTGAACCACTCTCACATGAGTCTTTATCCTCATTCCCATGGGCAAGGCAAGGTGGTTTATCAGAAAGCGCGCTTGTAATGACCAATAATGGCCATTGAGGCCCTTACCTCAATGCCCTCAGCTTCTGTCCCATAGTCCAGGGTCTGCAGCGAATGTTTGCCATGAGATCTTTCTGGAACTGTATATTCTGGAAGATTTGTTCTGGATCATTGCTGTCCCCTGTTTCATCAGCACTAAAGCTGTCATCCAAGTTGCTGAATGATCAGGGCATTAAGGAGGAAATCTGATTAGAAGAATTGCTTCCAGCAAAGATCATCTTGCCCTGGGCACAAGTTCAGCATCTCACTGCCCTAGGGTCATCTGTATGAAATGTGTATGTGTTTGTGCATGTGTGTGTGTGTGTGTGTGTGTGTTTGTGTAAAGGGAGGGACCCACAGAGACAGAAAATTTGGCAGTGTCAGTAGCCTGTTGAAACACATTTATTGGATTCAATTACTTCCACTGGGTCATTAGAAGATAATGATTTCTCAGGGTGCATGATATCAGAAAACACAAGATGAGACAAGAGGGTACTTACGTACTCTTGGATTCCTGAGTAGCAGCAATTTGGGTAGGCAAAATAATTTCTTTTTCAGGCTCATTGAAATAATCAGCTAATTTTAGAGGCAGGACTCCTTATGTTACTTGAAGGTAACATAAATCAAAACTTCTGCCACTCAGAAATCCCTCTTCACCCTTTCACATCAATTCATTTTCAGCCTGAGATAACTGAGGCAGAGCCAGGCAAAGCAATTTCCACGAGCGAAAGATTAGGTAAGCAAATTTACATGGGCGAGATATTTCAGGGAAGTAGATGCTCTCAAGAGGAACAATTTTCCAACATGTAGTAACATTTACTCCCAGTTACACTTAATATGCTTATCCTAATGCAACTTTTTGAGAGGAGTTAAGAGTATTCATCTATGACTATTAGAAATAAAAGATTTCCTTTGTTATTCTCTAATTCATGTTGTTTTTACTCATTTAGAGAATTTTTTTCAGTTTCCCCAAATTAAATGGCAGCTGTACTAGACCTTTATAAATATTTAACAAATTCGAATAGCACTCTCATCCACTTCTAACCTGAAGGCTTTTCCAATAAACACTTTATTTATCATGATAGACATATTATCTGCTCTCTCTTGATGTTGCTGATTGAGTGAACATAGAGAAAACAGGGAAACATATCTGTGGGTTTGGCCAGCTATAAAGCCAGGTTGGGATGCAAGCTTTTGGATTCTGACCTCCTGGTCAAAAAGCAGCCAGAAGAACCATTTCCCTCCATGCCCATTGCTGAGGTTGCCATCCTAGTTGTACCACAACCTGGAGAAGTGAGTTTCTGAGTTCATTCTGAAGGACAACTGAGCAGGACAGGGACTTTGTCCCTGGCTCTGGTGACCCATGCATTCCTTCCTCATACACCTGACTCCTCTGCCCAGCTGATGAATGGGGGCCAGCTCACCTGAGCAGCAGAGATTCCTGGTAGAGGTAGCACTGGCTGGCATTTCTCCGGATGCCTCTATAGCGCTGGGATGCCTTCGAGGTTTTCATAGGAGCCAACCCACTGCTAACGATCAGAAGCTGGACAGAGAGCTGGGAAGTTGGCAGGCAAAGATCTGTTCCGAGGTTTCTGAACGGAAGCAGCGGAGTTTGCTCTGCCTGCTAGTTCTTAGGAACAAGACTGTGTGCTTGCAGCTGGTGCTCTGAGCAGGGAAGAATCCAGGAGGCCAGTCATGCATATTTAATGTTAAGGTGGCTGAGGCGCACAGATTGGCTGGAGTCTACACAGCCAAGGGTTTGGCCCGGTGATCTACAGATCGCTTGGTGCTGTACAAATGATCACATCTGTTAACCCCTTATGCCCTGACAGTCCTGGATGGTTTGCAAAACACTACATCTGTGACCATGGCTGGTGTTCACAAAACACTGAGGGAGTACAAAAGGCAAGGCTTAATTTCCCTAGTTTTTTACTCTCATCGAAGAGGCTTAGAGACAGTAAGGACCTCGCTTGTGTTCATACAGTGGAGTTGAGGAGAGGCACAGCCATCACATTTTATTTTTTCTTGTTCAGTTTTTTCTCAACTTAGTTTCTATTTTGAAAAAAGTCAAATCCTTAGAAATGCTGATGGAACAGTACCAGGAATATCTGTACACTCTTAACCTACATTTACCAATTGCCACATTTTGCCACAATTGCTTTATTTCTGTCTGTATCCTTCCCCCACATCACACCATTTGAAAGTAGATTGCAGAAATAATGACACATCAACCCCAAGTACTTTCAGCATGATATTAATAATAATCAAATTAACGTCTTATTACATTTTACCTTTACCATACATGGTCACATTAATCAGCACGATGACTCTGAGACTGAGGCTAAAAGAAATAAAGAGACTTCCTATAGCATTTGGTAAGAAAGGAAGACTTTGATAGAGATTAGACTCTCACCTTGATATTCTGAAAATAGGTTGCCTGCTGTAAAATGGGATGAGTAGTCATCCTAGTCCTTCAGCAAAGGTCAGCAGCTTCTCCTCCCCTTCCCCAGCCATCAGCAGAATGGAGCCTGGTTCGTTTGTCACCTGCAGACTCTCACTGTTAGCCATGCATTGGGATTCTCTGCCAAGAACCTCATTCCCAAGTCCAAGACTTGCCCAGTTTCACAGTGTAAACCTCTATTTACTACTTAACACAAGAAATGGTTTGACTGCAGTGAGGTTAATTGCACCTTTGTAGTAACAGAATGGGAAGGTGCAGGACTGGAATAGACATGACTCTTTCTATTGAACATTACCTACTGCACACTAAAGACTCAATAAATGGATGAATAAATAACTGAAGTGGACACCAGACAACAGAGCAGAAAGAAAATCCACCAGCTAGTTCAGATGTGGGGCTTCTGAGAGAAACTTCATTCATTTGTCCACTCAATCCTCCACTAATTCATTAGCAAATAATTAGAAAGCTCTTACCACACACTGAACTGGCAAATGTAAGCAAGAGCCCTAGCCCAAGGGTTCAGGGACCATCAGGCAAGTGTTCAGACCTAGGACTGAAAACATGGGAACAAAGTAGAAGGCTGAGTGCCAGAGCTGGCCTTGGGTCAGAGATGGATCCGGAGCCTCTGGGACCAGGTCATCTGTCTGCCAATTTGTTTGAGGCCATTTGGCCTGATGCTCTTTCTGGTAACATTAGATAAAATGTGTGCTTATCAAATGGACAAATGGCTTATACAATAGAATTACTGCTAGCCCCACTGGGATTTTTTGCATTCTTTCAGAGATCTTTACTTATCTCAATCATTCCTGAACATTTCAAAGATTTTTTTCATCCTACTTTTTCTAAAGCCCCCCTGCCTTATTTTGAAATATTTACTCAAAAATTTAAAATATTTTATATTAATCTCATTCAAGTATTTTGAGCGTTTTTGTTTCCTTTTGATGTTACATATACATGTATATTGCAAGGAGAGGTAAGGGAAGGTAGTAGCAAATTTTGCAATACACAGGGATTTATTAAAACAAATTAGAGCAAAATCCATCTTTTTAAAATTTCATATTCATTCAGGTAATTCTCTCTGGCACTATAGGTGAGATAAGTGTCAACCTTAAATAATGAGATTCAGAAAATTAATTCAGAGATTAAGAATAGAGTTTATTTGAACACAGAACTTGAGGGTAGCCACCCAGGAACCATCTAGTCCAAATAAATGGGATCAGCATTCCAAAGTGGAGAAGTTAAAGTTTTACTTATATAGGCAGAGACAGAAATTTTAGCCGGATTACATTTTCTATATGAGACCAGTGCCTATGGTTATAGATTGCTGCATTCTAAGGAAGATGACTTAATTACTCTGTGAGAAGGGGTAGTGATCTGGGTGGGGGAGTCTCATCTCTGATGCCATTTGGCTTTTCTAATTATTTACACAGAAGAAAAGGCAGAAGTTGCAGCTGTATGCCACATGACTCAGGCTGCAAAGCCACATTCTTCTCAAGGCTTAGAATAATTTCAAGTTCCAACAGCATTAAGTTTAAATTAATTTTAATAATTAAGTAATTTATTGGCCGGGCGCGGTGGCTCACACCTGTAATCCCAGCACTTTGGGAGGCCGAGGTGGGCGGATCACAAGATCAAGAGATCGAGACCATCCTGGCCAACATGGTGAAACTCCATCTCTACTAAAAATACAAAAATTACCCAGGCGTGGTGGTGCGTGCCTGTAATCCCAGCTACTCAGGAAGCTGAGGCAGGAGAATCACTTGAACCAGGGAGTCGGAGGTTGCAGTGAGCTGAGATTGTGCCACAGCACTCCAGCCTGGCAACAGAGCGAGACTCCATCTCAAAAAGATAGATAAATAAAAATAAATAAAATTAAGTAATTTATTGAACCTAAATGAAGATAGGTTGAATAAAAGATATTTAACTCTATTTTTAGTATCCAAGTCATAAATTAACTGAGATAATTAAATAGGAATTGCAACTTTTGATATGAATCAATTGTCCTTGTTTTTTGCCTAATTTTAAGGAAATGTTGATTTCTAAACATTTTTATTATGAAGTTAATGTATAATCATCAAACAAAATGGAAACAATAGGAAAATCAGAAATAGCAAAAACCACCTAGAACAATATTGCTCAATGATATTAACTATTAATCTTTTCAGCTTTTTAGAAGTGCATATTTTTCTTTATATTTATATATTTTGTGGCTGTACTGTGTATGTGTATTCCTCTTACTTTTTCCATTGATTTTTGTATTTAAAGCAATTTCCATGTTTTTAAAAAATTTTCTGTGGGCGTATTTTACCAATAGGCTATTGAGTGGTGATATATTCTGTCTAGGATGTGAAGCATTTAATTCTGCCCCATTTCTCAAACATCCATTTTGTTCTCCCTAGTACCTTTTTTTTGTTTTTGTTTTTGTTTTTTTTTTTTTTTGAGACAGAGTCTCACTCTGTCACCCAGGCTGGAGTGCAGTGGCACCATTTTGGCTCACTGCAAACTCTGGCTCCCAGGTTCAAGCGATTCTCCTGCCTCAGCCTCCCAAGTAGCTGGGATTACAGGTGTGCACCACCACACTCGGCTAATTGTTTTAGTACAGACGGGTTTTCACCATGTTGGCCAGGCTGGTCTCGAACTCCTGACCTCAGGTGATCCACCCACCTCGGCCTCCCAAAGTGCTGGGATTACGGGCGTGAGCCCAGCCTCTGCCCACCTTTTTTTTTTGGCCATCAATATGTTCTGCTTTTCGCATCATTTCTATAGAGTTAGTTTTTCAGGAGTGAAATTACTAGATCAAAAAGAATATTATTTAAGAAAATTCAGTGTTGTCAAATGAATGTTGCTGCCTTTACATTTATATTGACTTAATGTGCTTTTATTATTATTGGTAAAATGAGTTTATAATCAAAAGTTCACTTTTTTCTATGGTCTGTTTATGGTTTCCTTGGTCTGATTTTTACAAACTCCCTCTGAGTACTCCCCAGCATTATTTTGGGCAGTGTGTTCGAGGCGAGGCTGTGATTGCAGCCTCTCATTCTCCAGCGGGATGGACCTGGATGCCCTTCCCCATTTCCTCTCTAGACTGCTGCTCCTCTGGGTGCTGAAGGGCCAGGCAGAAAGAGAACATAGAGAGGATGTTGCTTTCTGAATGCGAGGAGATTAATTACTCCACATGCGTTGACTTCCTCTGACAATTTGATTAAAGGTTTTAGATGCCCTGGATACATTTAAGTTAAGCCAGAATTTGTATGTAGATAAAATGACAAAAAAATCCAAAAATCAAAAAGGTTCCAATAGTGTCAATATGGGCTAAAATTATTATTTCCTAGACCCACTGCTTACAGGATCTATGGGGTGAGAGAAAGAAGGTAGTGAGGGAGATAGAGATAGCAAGTGAAGGCCTAATTGTATAACATATGAATCTTGTTCAGTTCTAAAAACAAAACAAAACAACAATAAAATTTAGTTATAAATCCCAGAAGGTTTCATCAGAAATGATCCGAAGGCTTAGCTTACAGGGACAAAAACATTTATTTCCTACGTCATCAATTAAAGAATTGTTTTCCTGCTAAGTGAATTCTATTCTGAGAAATTAATATCCCCGGGCGCATCCTAAAATTTATGTGTGAGTCCAGCGTGTTCCATCAGCAAAGCCAAGGTCTCTTTTCTGAGTTATCAAATTTTCAGCTCTGGATTTTGCAACACAACCTTTCCCATTTCTGGGACATATTTACACCTCGGTTACATTGTTTTAGCAACCCCAAAAGCTTTTGCTTGAAGTTTAGACATATGTTTTGGGTTTGGAGAATATTTTTCAGGGAAGATTCTCAAGAAGAGATTGTTTTCAATTATCTGAGTAACAGCTGAATTTGTCGAGGCATGAGAACAATTTTTATTTTTATTTTTGGATTCCACATGAAATCATTGGTGGCAAGTAAGTTTGAAACTGTGCAGACCCTCTGAGATTTCCCTTGGGGTCCTGTGATACTCTGTAACTCTGTTACACCTTTACAAAGTAGTCTGAGATTCATAGATGGATTGGTGGGGATGGGGAGTGGTGTCCTTTGCTACATTGCCCCTTGCATTAAGTGAAGATAGATTCTCATCACCATAATAGAATCCTTTAATAAGAGGAACAAATCATCAGATAGGTTGTTGTCGGGATATAATTGTAATGCTGCCCTGTCCCATCAGCTGTTAAGCTTCCTCAAGGAATGAGATTCCTTTTCATCTATGAGTGTATCTAAACACATAATCTGTCCTAGGAGACAGAAAAAAATTGAAGTTTCTAAAAAACGGGGGTAAAAGAAAGCAGCTGAATTCCTTGTCAAACAACTATTTAGTAATTGGCTGAGAGTTTTCTTGAACGATTTTTAGACTGTTTGTATTTTCCCAAGTATTTGGGGAATATTAGAAAGCACAGCCAACGTCTCAGGAGGGATGAGCTCCCAGCATTTCTTCACGTCCTTACAGAAATGCTATGTCTCCATCAGCAGATGGAAGCCAAATGGCATCTGGGATCAGCTGAGACAACAGAACAGAGCAGATTCCAGACAAAACAGTATTTACGATATGTTGATCTACCACCAAAATATGAAGTTTTTCATGTTTTGCTTTGGTCTCGATGTGATATTTTAAAACCCCTTCTTTTAGAAAATTATCTTCATCTTTTCCTCACATCTCTTTTCATCTTATATTTTCATTTTAAAATAATTAATGGTCAAATAGGGATTGAGGTATACAATGTGATGATTTGATATATGTATATGTTTTGTAATGATTACCACAATCAAATTAATTAACATGTATTTTTGACATATCTTTTCATTTCTTGTTTTATAAAGATCTTTCAAAATCCTTTTCCTTAACGTGCAAACCAATTTAATTCCCCAAAGCAAGGCCTTTTAAAAATTAAACTACTCCTGCCCTCGTTTTTCACTTTTAGTACTTTACCTTCTTTTTAAATAATATTTTCATAGGTCTAATTAACACTGCATTTTTGCCTCTACATTTGATGATTTTTGAAGAAGGAGAGTTCTGTTTTGGCATGTGTATACCCACAAATAGTCTTCATGTATAAATTATATTTCCACCTTAAATCTCATCGTATATATAAATGCCATGATGATCTTTACAAATCATCTGGGATTTTATATTACTCATAATTTTATATTACTCATAGTTTTATATTGCTTGTTTAGAGATTTAAAAGCCTGATGAAGGAACAGCTGAACTCAGAGAAACAGCAGGTGAAAGTAAATTTTTTATTTATTTTTTCTTCCTTTTGCCAACATTCTGCATCACCTCTTGTTTCTAGCCTCACTTTCATTCCAGCAGCTTCTAGGGTGTGGCTGTGGCTGTCTGGCTTCCCTTCTATTGATACCTCTGGCAGCCTTTGAGGGATGAGGGGATTTGGGGGTTTCCACTGCAAACATGAGGGAGTAGGTTGAGTGCTTCTTTGTTGAGGTGAGCTTCCCTGATGGGGTTGAACCCTGTATATCAGAAAGAACCCCGACCACCCTTTTGCTATTTCATAGTGAAACATTGCATTGAATCTCCTGGAGCAGACATAAATGAGTGTTGTGGCTCTGGAGGGGTAAAAGAGATTGCAAATAAACAGCCTTCGTATCTCCTGGGGGTGCTTTTTACGAGCAAACATAGCTAAGCTGGAAATGTGTTTTCCAGTATTCCATTCTCTGTGTGGTGCTGGCCACAAAGAGATTTGTGTGTCTAAGTCTTGGAAGGTGGAAGAGAAGGAGCTGCCATGTTGTGTGCTCTGAGGTGGGTAAACGGCACCAGATGCTGTGGCAGCTCACACAGGTCTGTTATCTGCTAGCCTTGCCTTGCGGGTGGGGCCATATCCTGAGCCTCGCACGACCTCAGCTCCCACTGGATCTCTTCCTTCGGCTCCTCTGAGCCCTGGGCCAGATGTGTGTACAGCTCCATGGTGAAAGCCACCAACTTTTCCAGTAGGTCTTCTGCATCTTTTGGATCGGAGGTGGTGAGAAAGAGAGGTGGGCTCTATTCCATCCTTTTGAGGGGAAATGGGAGAATACCTTTTGTCCTCTATTTCCTCAATTTCACACCCAACTCTCCTTCCTAACTCCCAGTCCAAGCGACATAGAACAAATTCAGCCCAGTATCAGATACTACCTTTACAGAGATTTCACAACCAGTCTCACCACTGTGCAGATCCTAATCCCTGTTATAAATTCTATATATTGGTTCTGTTTCTCCAATTGAACCCTGACTGAAAAAGCTCTTCATGGCTACTGTTGCCTGCGAATTTTATCTCTTGAATTAGTAGATGGTTATACTGCTCTGCCAGGACGGTTTGACTTCCTGAACAGAAAGCGTAAATGGTAAAGTGTGGATTGTGATTAAATCATTGATGACCTACTGCAGGTTGATAGTTTGTTCTGTCTGAATTGCATCTTAGAGAAGCTCATTGAAATGTCTTATATAATGACATACTTCCTTTTCTCCAGTGTTATTTAATGTTCTCTTATTTTTATAGCCCTTGACCTTAGCCTTTTATTTAAAGCTACTGAGGGGCTTAGATTACTGTTGCCATATTTCTTGGGATTATGCTAATCCAGGTTTTCATTTTACCATGTCAATCTCCACTTACATTTTTTTAAACTCTGCTGGTTTCCTTTATAAAGTCACTATCTCTTCTTATTCTTTTAATTTGCATCCCTTATTTCAGAGACAATGATTTCATTTTATTTCACTGAGTGAGAGAAGCAAACGTCTAAAATTTACATTTTGCTTTCTGTAGAAAGTTCCTTTCTAAAATCTGCGTTTTCCTTTACCTCTGGCATCCTGTATTCATTTCCTTTTTTATGCTGCAGAATTTCTGTGTTTGCACCCCCATCCTGTGGGTGAGTGTTCTCCGGCTTCCTTCGCTGTTCCCAGGAATGCTATGGGACTTCACCTTTCATATGCTTACTGGTGGAGGCTGCTGTGTGATGACTTTGTAGGCTGAGGGAGTGGAGAAAAAGGTGAGGCTGGGAGCACTCTAAAAAGAAGAATGTGGTGTTTCTTTTGTTTACTCCTTCCTTCTTATACAGGAGGGCAGTTCTCTTCTTGTATTCCTTTGTTTTTGGTGTGTTGTTTCTGTGTTTGTTTTTTGTTTATTTTGACACAAAGTCTTGCTCTGTCGCCCAGGCTGGAGTGCAGTGGTGCGATCTTGGCTCACTGCAAACACCTCCTCCCGGGTTCAAGCAATTCTCCCACCTCAGCCTCCAGAGTAGCTCGGATTACAGGTGTGCACCATAACACCTGGCTAACTTTGTATTTTTAGTAGAGCCGGATTTTCACCATGTTGGCCAGACTGGTCTCAAACTCCTGGCCTTAAGTGATGTGCCCATCTCGGCCTCCCAAAGTGCTGGGATCACAGGCGTGAGCGACCGTGCCCGGCCACTTCTTGTATTCCTTTGTTCAGCATGGCCTCTTCCTCAGGCCTTCGATGTGGCTTAGTGTCCCTCTGAAGAACTTTTCCACAACAGGGACAGGATCTCACCACAGCAGAGAGAATCAGAATCAGTGAAAAACACCCATGCCTGGAGACTTCTTGTTTAGAATGGCCACTCTTGTTTTGATCCTTCACATCTCCTCCAATTTAATTCTGATTTTTTTTCTTTATTGTGCCAAAATACACATAACATAAACTTACATGTTACCGTTTTTAAGTGTCCGTTTCAGTGGCATTAAGAACATGCACATTTTTTGGCAATCATCACCAATATTCATATTCAGGACTTTATTCAATCTTCCTAAACGGAAGCCCCGCATACCCACTAAACAACAAGCCCTCATTTTCCCCTGCCCCACCAGCCCCTGACAGCTGCCATTCTTCTTTCTGTCTCTAGGAAGCTGATTACTCTAGGTACCTATGAGGGTGGAGTCATACAGTATTTGTTTTTGTGACTGGCTGATTTCACTCAGCATAATGTCTTCGAGGTCCATGCATGTTGTGGCATGTGTCAGAAATTCCTTCTTTTTTAAGGCTGAATAATATCTCACTATAGGCATATTCCACATTTTGTTTATCATTTAAATGTTTTTAAGCTATAGCAAGAAAAGGCGTGGAACAAGAAACAGTCCCTATCTCTGTTCACTCTGATGATAGTTTCTTTTGCTGTGCAGAAGCTCTTTAGTTTAATGAGATCCCATTTGTCGATTTTGGCTTTTGTTGCCATTGCTTTTGGTGTTTTAGACATGAAGTCCTTGCCCACGCCTATGTCCTGAATGGTATTGCCTAGGTTTTCTTGTAGGATTTTAATGGTTTTAGGTCTAACATATAAGTCTTTAATCCATCTTGAATTAATTTTTGTATAAGGTGTAAGGAAGGGATCCAGTTTCAGCTTTCTACATATGGCTAGCCAGTTTTCCCAGCACCATTTATTAAATAGGGAATCCTTTCCCCATTTCTTGTTTTTGTCAGGTTTGTCAAAGATCAGATAGTTGTAGCTATGCGGCATCATTTCTGAGGGCTCTGTTCTGTTCCATTGATCTATGTCTCTGTTGTGGTACCAGTACCATGCTGTTTTGGTTACTGTAGCCTTGTAGTATAGTTTAAAGTCAGGTAGCGTGATGCCTCCAGCTTTGTTCTTTTGGCTTAGGATTGACTTGGCGATGCGGGCTCTTTTTTGGTTCCATATGAACTTTAAAGTAGTTTTTTCCAATTCTGTGAAGAAAGTCATTGGTAGCTTGATGTGGATGGCATTGAATCTATAAATTACCTTGGGCAGTATGGCCATTTTCACGATATTGATTCTTCCAACCCATGAGCATGGAATGTTCTTCCATTTGTTTGTATCCTCTTTTATTTCATTGAGCAGTGGTTTGTAGTTCTCCTTGAAGAGGTCCACAATGGGAGAAAATTTTTGCAACCTACTCATCTGACAAAGGGCTAATATCCAGAATCTACAATGAACTCAAACAAATTTACAAGAAAAAAACAAACAACCCCATCAAAAAGTGGGCAGAGGACATGAACAGACACTTCTCAAAAGAAGACATTTATGCAGCCAAAAAACACATGAAGAAATGCTCCTCATCACTGGCCATCAGAGAAATGCAAATCAAAACCACAGTGAGATACCATCTCACACCAGTTAGAATGGCCATCATTAAAAAATCAGGAAACAACAGGTGCTGGAGAGGATGTGGAGAAATAGGAACACTTTTACACTGTTGGTGGGACTGTAAACTAGTTCAACCATTGTGGAAGTCAGTGTGGCGATTCCTCAGGGATCTAGAACTAGAAATACCATTTGACCCAGCCATCCCATTACTGGGTATATACCCAAAGGACTATAAATCATGCTGCTATAAAGACACATGCACACGTATGTTTATTGCGGCACTATTCACAATAGCAAAGAGTTGGAACCAACCCAAATGTCCAACAACGATAGACTGGATTAAGAAAATGTGGCACATATACACCATGGAATACTATGCAGCCATAAAAAATGATGAGTTCGTGTCCTTTGTAGGGACATGGATGAAACTGGAAAACATCATTCTCAGTAAACTATCGCAAGGACAAAAAACCAAACACCGCATGTTCTCACTCATAGGTGGGAATTGAACAATGAGAACTCATGGACACAGGAAGGGGAACATCATGCTCCGGGGACTGTTGTGGGGTGGGGGGAGGGGGGAGGGACAGCATTAGGAGATACACCTAATGCTAAATGATGAGTTAATGGGTGCAGGAAATCAACATGGCACATGGATACATATGTAACAAACCTGCACATTGTGCACATGTACCCTAAAACCCTAAAGTATAATAACAAAAAAAAAAAAAAAAAAAAAAAAGAAACAGTCCCTATCTGTCCCACAACCCATCTTCATGTCTAGCCCATGCACCTCTGAAATAGTAGTGTTGGTAGGGCTGTAGATACTTCCTATTAAATGGGCTACAAATTCCCTGTAGATGAGGGTTCTGACTTAGGGAACTTTCTTTAATCTCCTTACATTTTATCAAGTCTCCTGGAAACTTCTTGAAGCATGATATGGTTTGGCTGTGTCCCCATCCAAATCTCATCTTGAATTGTAGCTCCCGTAATTCCCACATGTTGTAGGAGGGACCTTTTGGGAGATAATGGAATCCTGGGGGCAGTTTTCCCCATACTGTTCTTGTAGTAGTGAATAAGTCTCATGAGATCTGATGGTTTTATAAGGGGAAACTCGTTTCACTTGGCTCTCATTCTCTCTTGTCTGCCGCCATGTAAAATGTGCCTTTTGCCTTCCACCATGATTTTGTGAGTGAGGCCTCCCCAGTCACGTGGAACTGTCAGTCCATTAAACCTCTTTTTTTTTTTCTTTTCTTTTTCTCTTTCTTTTCTTCTTCTCTTTTTCTTTTTTTTTTTTTTTTTTGATGGAGTTTGGCTTTTGTCACCCAGGCTGGAGTGCAGTGGTGCGATCTTGGCTCACTGCAACTTCCGCCTCCCAGGTTCAAGCTATTCTTCTGCCTCAGCCTCTCAAGTAGCTGGGATTACAGGTACCTGCCACCACACCCAGATAATTTTTTGTATTTTTAGTAGAGGCAAGGTTTGGCCATGTTGGGCAGGCTGGTCTCAAACTCCGATCTCAGGTGATCTGCCTGCCTCGGCCTCCCAAAGTGCTATGATTTCAGGCGTGAGCCACTGCGCCCTGCCCTTTTTCTTTATAAATTACCCAGTCTTGGGTATGTCTTTATCAGCAGCATGAGAACAGACTAATACAAAGCATTTAGTAAGTTCAGGCTTTTTTTTTTTTTCTAGTTTCTAGAATTGGTGCAGATTTGCCCCTAATCATTTAAAAATAATAAATATAATATTCTCCATTTCTGGTGGGTGGAATTCCCATATCCACACCACTTTCTTTCCCCTTCCGTTCTCTGCTTGTGAGGGCCTCTGAGTTTATTCTTTCACTCATTCATTACATAAATGCTTACTAAGTACCTGTGCTGTGCTGTGTTACAGCATTAAATCATATGCTACAACATTTTCACCAGACAAGGTCTATGGGTTTTGGAAAAACTCTAGGCAGTTTCCCTGAATCCCAAGCAGGCTTGTTCAGGCTTACTATTTAGAGAAAATGGGTCTGACCTGGAGAGTCAGTATTTATGGTGTGATGCACTTGAGTAGATCTTATTAGCATCTACTAATGAGAGTTGAACATTAGCATGCTAATGTTTAAATTCAGAGAATATTATGTGTCATTAAGATAGGCAGAAAAATGACCCCCCAAAATCTATCCACATCTTAACCCCTGAAACCTGTGCACATTTCCTGATATAGCAAAAAGGGAGGGAGGTCTTTGCAGATGTGATTAAGTATTCTGAGATAGGGAGATTATCCTAGATTATCTGGGTAGGTACTACAGGTAATCACATGTACCTTATAAGAGGGATGAAGGAGGAGATTTTACTGCATACAGAGGAGAAAGTGATGTGAAGATGGAGCAGAGAGAGACCTGAAGATGCTGGCATTGAAGACTGCAGGGATGCAGCCACAAGCCAAGGAGTGCCTGCTCTCACCAGAAGCTGAAAGAGGCAAGGAATGTCTTTTTCTATAGAACCTACAGAGGGAGTACCCTGCCAACACCTTTATTTGGGCCTAGTGATACTATCAGACTTCAGACTTCTGGCCTTCGAAACTTCCAGAAAATAAATTTCTGTCATTTTAAACTACTACATTTATAGTGATTTGTTACAGCAGCCACAGGAAATTAATCCAGCCACTTTACATCCAAAATGAGGTTAATAATAGGTAACCTGTAAGTGCATGCCTTGTTCCGAGCTTACCAGAGATGTTGCATCCTTCCTGATGTCTCTGTGGGTTTGCTTCCTAAGATTCCAATCAACCCTTGCACCTGGTGATCAACTTTCCAACTGTCTTTCAGAAAATGATTAACTTCTGTTTTTTAACTAAGTCGTCTCCAGCAAACCATATTCTTTTTTTTTTTTTTTTTTTTTTTTGAGACGGAGTCTCGCTCTGTCGCCCAGGCTGGAGTGCAGTGGAGCAATCTCGGCTCACTGCAAGCTCCGCCTCCCGGGTTCATGCCATTCTGCCTCAGCCTCTCCGAGTAGCTGGGACTACAGGCACCCGCCACCACGCCCGGCTAATTTTTTTGTATTTTTAGTAGAGACGGCATTTCACCCTGGTCTTGATCTCCTGACCTCGTGATCCGCCCGCCTCGGACTCCCAAAGTGCTGGGATTACAAGCGTGAGCCACCGCGCCTGGCCGCAAACCATATTCTTGTGAAAGCTTATACTGTTCATTTCTGCAGGCCTGAAGGGAGGTGGGGCTAGTAAGTCTCAGCCCCTTCTCTGCAAGCCTGTTCTAAACAGCAGTGACAGACAAGGCATGGTCCACCTTCTAGTCCTTAGATATAATGCCAAGATAAACAAGTTTGATTGATACCCTGGGGTCAAATTCCTTTTTATGCTCCAGGTACTGCGGAGAAGGCATTGTATATGGGACACTGGAAGAGGTGTGGGACTGTGTGAAGCCAGCTGTTGGGCATGGTCCACCTTCTAGTCCTTAGATATAATGCCAAGATAAACAAGTTTGATTGATACCCTGGGGTTAAATTCCTTTTTGTGCTCCAGGTACTGAGGAGAAGGCACTGTATATGGGACACCGGCAGAAGTGTGGGACTGTATGAACCCGGCTGTTGGGGGCCTGTGAGAGAAGGGGGATAAGAATGTGATTGGTTTTAAAATGATCTAAAATAGAAACTCCACAGATGGCCTCCGAGAAATTGAGACTCCATTCTGTAAAAAGGCACAGAGTCATAGAATTGTAGCACTAGAAAGGCTCTGGTCACCTGGCTCAATCCCCTGTTCTACAAAAGACGGGTCAGAGGCCTCAAGAGATACGACTCTCCAAGGCTGTCCAACCCATAGGTAGAAAAACTGGGACTTTTTGAAGTGTTTCTGTGAGAACGAAAATAAATACCTATAAAAGGCTCAGAATAGTGTTTGATGTAATAAGTGTTCAAAATGTTAGATTGTGATAGGTTTATTTCAAACATTGGGCCACCTAAATTTCCAACATCAAAAGTGAAGTAACAAGAATGCTAATGAACTACAACCTTTTATCTAAAATAATGCAATCATCAGAGCCTTTGTGTTCCATCTGCCTCTGTGACTACTGCCCAGTCCAAGCCACCATTGCCTGAATTGTCGTAGTGGCCTCCTCATCGTTGTCCTGTTTCTTTCGATGACTTCCAAAGACTATTTCCCTCCCAGCTACATCCCATTCTCCTCACAGCAGCCAGAGAATTTTTTCTGTAAAAAATGTAAGTCAAATCAGGTGCCTTCTCTTCTAGAAACCTCCAGTGGCTCCTTTTCTCAGTCAGAGTAAAATCCACATCCTTACCCAGAGCTACACCGCCCAACAAGAGGGACCCTGTGCTGCACCCTGGAGCTCTCCTCCTGTAATTTGACTGTCTTGCCTACCCTGCTCTGGCCACACTGGACTCCCTGCCGTGCCCAAATACTCCAGGCCTGTGGCCTTGGGGTCTTTACATGCTTCTTGTGCCCTGGTTGGAACGCTTTTTCCCTGCATGCTCAATTACCTGCTCCCTTTCCTCCTTCAAGTCTCTTCTCAAATGTTGCCCTATCAGAGAGTATTTTTGGCCACCCTACATACCAGAGCAAACCACCAGCCCTCATTAGCTGCCTATCATGCTTTATTTTCCTTTATAGCATTTATCCCCACCGGGTATTAAATACATACATATTTACACCTTGCTAGTCTATCTGTTCAGTACTGTACTTTTACATGAAAGTAAAAAACAAACAAGAGACAGTTTACATATTATTTCTTTAAAAAAACATAACTTACTCTATTTAGGTGAATAAATGAAAATTGAGCCTATCATTTGTTCTGTGTCTCCTAAGAATCTAATTTATCAACCAAAATAATCTTCCTGGGGAGATGCAATGAACACTATGCTGCACACATAAACACATTGCATCACCCCATGTAGATTATTTTGGTTGATAAATTAGATTCTTAAGAGGCTTGGGGGTCAAATACTCCAGGCATTAAATGTCAGTTCTACTGCTTGCTAGCTAGAGTACTTTCACGGTGAAAGCTAGGGAGCTTTTACTGACTGTCCCTGAGTCATTATTTCCTTATTTGTAAAACAGAAATAACTTTGCAACGTTGTCATAAAGATTAGCAAAATTGTATAGGAAAGGCCTAGCACAGTGCATAGGGCGTAGTAGGAACCTAAAAACTGAGAGGGATGTTTATTCTTGTGTCTATAATAGTAGCGTCATTTAAACCCCACCATGAAAGCATGGCCAGATGGTTTAAGTAATTTCTTATGAAATATGTGATAGCCATTATTATCATCATTCTTGACATTATTTTAAAATCAGCATTAAAGTTGGTGAGAATGCTTTGAGATGAATTATTTTTTGCAAACTGATCTGATTCATGTAGAGAACTGCAAACAAAATATTTTGCCAATATACTGATTAACGACATAACATACGCACTATGTGTGCTCTTTAATCCAGCTCCAAATGCAAATAAAACTTTAAAAATGCCCTCTCCTGTCTAAGAAACAAGCCCAAACAGTAGCCAAGTACATATATAGAATTTAACTCGGGGTGTCTGAATTTACTATAGTTGCCCATGGATGGGAGAAGCAGCCTGCCAAGGCCCAGAGATGCAGGGTTTAATTCCCAGAGCTCATGGGAAGCTGGCTGATTGGTGAATGCACCCTCACTGTGTAATTGAACATGTGCTCCCAGCCCAACTGCAGGAAGGATGAAATTTGTTAAGTGGTATCTTTCATGAGATTAAAAAAGGAAGACAAACTGTCACTGGTTATGATAGGGTCTTATTAAATTTCTGCCCTACTAATTTGGAAACTGTGATAATCCAGACTTGGCATATATGATACAGAACAAAAAAGTGCAATTAAATGCTGACACTTGGAAATTTTACATTATGGTGCACCCCTAGATGCTAGGGCCGGTTGTTGACTTAAGTTTATTTTGTTTCAATTCTGTGTATCTATTTTTAACCCTTAGGTGCCATCTGCTTGAGTGTTGTCCTGGTTCACTTCCAGTGTAAAGCTCAGAGTGCAGGAATAATATCCAAGTGCCAGCAAAACCACTTGGGTGGTCGCAAAATGGTTTGAGGAGGATCATGAGGGCTGTGTTTCTGAAGAACCCACAGGGGCAGGCAGCAGGGATGAACTGCAAAAAAGTGGCAGTCTATGCTGCACACATCAGCCCCACAAAAGAATAACAAAATCCAGGAGCAGAGAGCTGAGCTGCCGTAACTGAGAATGGCTCCGCAGTGGGGATGGTTTGAGAACCGTGACCTGGGTCTAGATGGCCCCTCTTGGAGCTCACTGGGACCCTGCATACATTCCCTGCCTATTGACCTCACACAGCAGTGGCTTAGCTCAGCTGAGAAAGAGGACTGTCTGTTCCTCTTTGTTGGTTTAACCATATGATATGCAATCCTGTAAACAAATTAATTTCCTCCGGGACTTTTGAAAGCATGCTAACTGCATTATCATTTTGTTCTGCATAAAGGAAGCTTAGCAAGAAAACAATTATGGGATAGACTTCAAATGATCTCCAAATGGCCATAAAATAGAGATGCAGTCAACAGAGATGCAGGAGAAAAAAAAATTAACAAGGTTTTGTTTGCTAAAATCTAGGATTCATTTGATTTTAAAGCTGTGTGACCCACTTCTGTTCTTTCTCCCTTCCCTCAGCTTTCTGCACAAATCTTTTGTCATCCTCATTTTTAACATTTGTATTCCTCCTCTACTGCCCAGAGCCTTTCTACTCTGTGTTCTCCAATTCATCCTAAAATCAAGACCAAGTTAGAATTCTCGAACTTGGCCTATTCTGAGAAAAAACTGACATGGCTGGAACAGGGAGCTTGTGTGAATATTCCCAATTGGTAAGGAATGAGTTCGCACACTCTTTCATTTATTCTGCCATCAAGCATTTACTGGCTGTCTGGTTTGTGCCTGACCCTATGCACTTCCTTAGGGAATGGAATAAAAAAAAAAAATACATGATCTTCTCCTTAAAGCAATTTGATGCTTGGTAGAATGACAGACAGAGCAAGAATTGAAACACAGTGAGGTGACTGCTGTGATGGGTGAATGCTTAGAGCTAGGGAGGGGTAGAAGAGGAGAGAGAAGGAGTATTGCTTAGTTTGGGTCTTGAAAGATAAGTTACTGTTCTGAAACTACAGTAGTATGCTGTTGAGGGGCACAGGTGGACCATTCAAGACAGAAAGCTGCAATGGCCTGTGGGGACAGGCGGGAACTTCCACCCTCCTCCAGTCACTCAGGCCCTAAACCGCAGCTGTGACAGTCTATCAACTTACCTTCCAACCTCACCTGCAGGACACAAGGGAGAGAGTTGCCAGAGAGGTGGCCGTAGGTAATGGGGTATATACATTTGGATACTAGACACAGAGAAGACACAGATCCAAAGTCTCATTGGGATGAGGAAGTTAGAAGAGCTTGAGTTTCCTTGATCTTATTAAAATATATGAACACCCCTTCATTGATTATCAATACCATCCTGTCTGAATGCAGACATCTGGAAGTGGTCTCATGTCTTCAGCAGGAACTCCCTTCTTTTCTACCCTAGCTTCCTGTCCACATCCCAATAGGCTTAGAGAGTCTTTTGGGTAGAAAAAAATCTTAGAGCCTTTTATTCCAAATCTCCACTCATAAGTGAAAGAAGCCAGTCTTAAACAGCTACATACTGAGCCAGGCGCGATGGCTCATGCCTGTAATCGCAGCACTTTGGGAGGCTGAGGCGGGTGGGTCACTTGAGGTCAGGAGTTCGAGACCAGCCTGGCCAACATGGCGAAACCCCATCTCTACCAAAAATACAAAAATTAGCTGGGTGTGGTGGCGGGCGCCTGTAATCCCAGCTACTTGGGAGGCTGAGGCAGAGAGAATCACTTAAACCCAGGAGGTGGAGGTTGCAGTGAGCCGAGATGGCGCCACTGCACTCCAGCCTGGGGGACAGAGTGAGACTTTGTCTCAAAAAAAAAAAAAAAAAAAAGCTACATACTGTATGATTCCATATGACATTATAAAAAAGACAAAAACAAAGAGTTGGCAAATAGATCAATGGTTACCAGGGAGGGTTGAATAGATAGAGAATAGGTTTTTTGTTTTTTGGGGTTTCTTGGGGGCAGCGAAACTATTCTGTATAATACTGTAACAGTGGATACATAAGAATATGCATTTGTCAAAAACTCTAGAACTTTTCAGCACAAGTAGTAAGCCTTAATATGTGCAAAATTTTCTAAAAAAGCATTTGCATGTATGCTTTTCAATGTTCACAAATGTATGGAAAAAAACCTCAACGAAGAAACTAGAAAGGTGCTGCCATAAGTAACTTTGGAATTGGGTAGATTTTATAAGACCAAAGGCAAAAAACCCCAAACCCTTTAATTGATAAAGTTGTTTCCCATGGGGGTATGGGTTAACAATTCTGAAATCGCTGTATGTGTATATTGGAACTGAACAATTAAGTAAATGGATGATAGATAGTGGGAAACAGGTTTCTCACTGTTGGAGTGGGAGGTTACAGACAAGCAAGGCGAGGTGGCTGGAATAATCTGTGGGTAATGGATTAGAGTTGGGGACATCAGTATGAACTCCTGTTTAGCTTAAAGTCGATATACATACACAGAGGCACATATATAATATAATGCATATCTATATATCATATTTAAAGATATTATATATGTGTGTGGGTCTATATTAGTATACACACATATATTTGCTCTGTCATCTGGAAGGCCTAGATGCAATACCACCTTAGTAGCAGTAAGCACACCTAATACCCTGATCTGATTTTCTTTCTTTTCTTTTTCTTTTCTTTCTCTTTCCTTTCTCTTCCTTCCTTCCTTCCTTTTTTTTTGAGATGGGGTCTTGCATTGTCACCCAAGCTCAAATACAGTGGTGTAATCATAGCTCACTGCTGCCTCAAATTCCTTGGGCTCAAGAGATCCTCCCACCTCAGCCTCTTGAGTAGCTTGAACTACAGGTGTATGCCACCACACCTGGCTAATTTTTAAATTTTGTGGAGATGGGGTCTTGCTGTGTTGCCCAGGTTGGTCTTGAACTCCTGGGCTCATGTGATCCACCCACCTCAGCCTCCCAAAATGCTGGGATTTCAAGTGCGAGCCACTGCACCAAGCAGATCTTGTTTTCTAATACCATTCTCCAATAAAAGAACCAGGGCTCTTTGAAGAGGCAATGATTTTAGGACTGGGGCAGGAAATATACAAGATAATCCTGACACATTCTGTAGTGCTAGAAAGTCAAAAAGTGCTCAAAAAAATCCACGACAATGATGTAAGTCAAAGGAATACATGAAAAAACTTCCAATGGCCAAAGCTGGAACAATTCAAACAGCAAAACAAAGTTGTATCAGAATAAACCTCAAAGTATAGTATAAAATAAATATCTATGCATCTATATTGATATAGAGTCATGTGCCACATAATATGTTTTGGTCAACAGTGGACCACATATACAACAGTGGTCCCATAAGATTATAGTATTATATTTGTACTACAATTTTTCTATGTATAGATATGCAAATACTTACTATTGCATTACAGTTGCCTATAGTATTCAGTACAATAATAAGTGGTACAGGTTTTTAGTCTAGGAGCAATAGGCTATACCATATATGTGTGCAGTAGGCTGTACCATCTAGATTTGTGTACTAAGATTGTCCCCTTTGGAACCCTGTGGTGTTCACACAATGGTGAAATCACCTAATGACATGTTTCTCAGAATATACCCCAGTTGTTGAGCAACACATGACTGTAAATGGTTGAATAGATCAATAAATAGAGAAGAACAGACAAATCTCCAGTGCAAAATTCTAAATAAATTATGTAGTTACTTTGCCCTCAGAGAGATGAAGCCCTTTCTTAAATGCAAGCTGTAAGTTACTTCCTTCCAAAGAGTGCAGTACAAAATATGGGGGAGAGAAGGGTAACTTTACAGTAGAGAAATCTGATAAGCACTTCAGCCAGGTGATTGAGGTCAACGTCAACAGTCATAAATCATGTTGGCGGTATGCATCCTTGATATGATGAAAATGACACTTTATTTCTGTAGTCTTCCTCCCCAAAACTCATAACCTATGTCCAATTATAAGAAAAACACTAGACAAATACCCATGGAGGGGCATTCTGCAGTATACCTGACCAGGATTCCTCAAAACTGTCAAGGCCATCAAAAACAGTAAAAGTCTGAGAAACAGAGCCAACAGGAATCTAAAAAGAAATGATGACTAAATACAACATGGGATCCCAGGGAGGATCCTCAGACAGAAGAAGGGCATTAGGCAAAAACTCAAGAAATTTGAATAAAGCATGGACTTTAATAATGTATCAATATTGATTCATTACTTGTGACAAATATACCATATTAATGTAAGATATTAATAATAGAGGAAAGTGGGTGTGGGGTCCTATGGGAACTTCCAGTATTATCCTCACAATTTTTATGTAAATCTAAAACTATTCTAAATAAAAGACTATTTCAAAAATATAATATCAAGCATATAAAAAAATGAACAAAAAACTTTGAGCTGTCTTTCCAAATGTCATCTCCCCTTTTGGGGTTTATGATATTTCTTTTGTACAAAGTACATGTTTACTTTAATGACTTGGAATATAATAAATAATAACAGCAAAAGTTAGCATGTACTGAGTACCTGCTGTGTGCTATTTATATCTGTTAACTCTGCCAGCACAGCTCTAATGATGATAACAACAGTTGAGGCAACAAGGAAGGGACAACAAGGGTTCACCCATATATGGTTTTCCTCTCCTTCCTGGACACATGGGCCATGACTAGTTCTAATGACATGTTAGGCAAAATGAAATGTGTCATGTATAGGGCAAGACAATAAGAGCTGATATAACCCATCCACATGTTTTGTCTCCTTTGGAAGTGAACATGGAAGCTATGAATTGAGATGGCAGAACCACAAGATGGAAGTACGTTGGATTTCTGAGTCACCACCTGGAGGAGAGCTTCCCTGCAGCATTGCTGCAATCTGATGTGAACTAGATATTAATCTTGATCATGTCGACTTGAACCTAATTCAGGCCTAAGACATAATATATACTGCATAATATATGCTGTATAATGATAATATATTTATGCAGTCTTTATTGATATGAGTAATGGTTTATCTCAGTTTTATAATAAAAATCTCTCAAAGAACATTGGCTCCAAGGAATAACAATCACAAAAGGATTACAGCTTTGTTTAACACTTTTTGCAAATCCTTGAAGCTCATCTTTCTCATTGTTTCTAATCCCAATAGCCAGCCTAAACCTTTTGGTGTAATCTCATGTATTCTGACCTCTGTTATTTCCAGCTGCTTAATGATCTTCATATAAATTGTACGGGAAATGAAGCAAATGTAATTACAGTGTCTGACAGCCCTGATGCAGATAAATAGGTGGGAGTCTGGCCAAATGTCTCCCCAAGCTAGCCTTTGGTGTCTTTCACTCACAGCAGAAAGAAATAGGTCATAAATTACAGCACTGATTTGTTCCAATGATATCATTAGCTCCTGGAAAACAAGGATCATGAAAAACCCATTTCAAATGAACATATGAGTCAATACCAACCGAGCATCTTTTGGAACAGATCCCTTATAAATTCACACTAGAATTCTGACTCCTAAGTGAATATCTGTGGATCTTCAGAACGTAGAAGACTTAGCTCTAGCCCATGCATCAGTCCCTTCAGACCATAGAGTCATAACCAGGCCTACTGAAAGAGCTGGTTACATGGGACAGTCAGAGATTTACCTAGGTGAGAAAATAAAGATTAGATGGTTTGAAGCAGAGTTCTAGCCCTTCCAAATCAGACCTCCAACCCCTTTCTTAATTCTATAGTTTGTAGTTTTCAAAGGAGAAGTTGTAATAAAGAGTAAGTAAACTAACTTCTTTTTTTCTTATGGTTTTTGTTTGATAATATGAGGATAAAAGCAATACCCTTCTTTGACCTATCCCAGGATAAAATGCAGGTGGAGAAAAGGTTTTCCGTATTGTCTTTAGCCTTGACACAACAAAATAGGAAAAGGAATTTTCCGATCTGGGTCGAGTAGATGCAAAGAAGTGTTTTAAGGTACATTTGTAGAGCACACTCAGCACTTGGGGACTGAGATGCCTCAGGAGAAGCTAGAGACCTAATGTAGGGATATAGAGGCCAGGAGGACACACTGGAACACAGAAGATGACAGCTTTTGAAAGAGCTCAAGATTCTAATTTCTTGAACCAGAAGACAGATTCTCCTCCATGTCCATTCACACTTTCAGACTTTACTCTGCATTAGCCCTGTGTTCCCCACACCTACTTCTGGACCCCTGGGTGGTTACATACTCTGACTTCATCAACCCTGATCCTTATTATAGTGATATGAAATTTAAAAATTGGCATCTTCCACAGCCAATTCTGGTCACTATTCTTGTTACTTTAACTGATATGCAATAAAGAATATGCCTGACTTTGTCCCTGGTTCCTGGGAAGTAGCATCAAAACCTTTAGAATTTCTTAAGTGGTAGGAGTGTCTATTATTCATGGTGAACTCCTGGGATCAAACTTGATAGTCTGTGCTAAAGAGATGACTCAGGACAGGAGCTGGCTGCTCCTGCCAGAAAGACCAACCATGTGATTAGAGGGTGGGGCCTTTGAGCTGGGTGATATCAGCTCAGTCTCCAGGGAGCCAAGGGGAGCTAGAGATTAAATTCACCTGCAAGGAAGGCCAATGATTCCATCAATCATGATTGTGTAATGATACCTCAATAAAAACTCTGGGCACCAAAGCTCAATTGAGCTTCACACGTTGTTAATATTCTGATAATGTCACACATCGATATTCCAGGAAGGTAATGCATCCTTACTCTTTGGGGATAGAACAACAGAAGCTTTGTGTTGAACTCCCCTAGACCTCATTACATGTGTATCTCTTTCCCTTTGGCTGGTTCTGATGTGTATCCTTTTGCTGTAATAAGACTACAACTGTAATTTATAGGATGTTCTTGAGTTCCAAGAGTCATTTTAGTGAATTATTAATCCTGAGGGGGTTATGGGAACCACCAAATTTGTAACAAGCTGGTCAGGAGTAAGAGTGGCCTGTGAGCCTTTGAACTTGTGTCTGATGTCTTTAGTTTGTGTAGTCTTGTGGAAAACTGTGTCCCTAACCTGTAAAGTAACTGGTGTCAAAAGTCAGTGAAATTAGGCATAATTAGAACTCATGGACATCCACACCCATTCCACTTCAGTCACATGCTTCCAAGGCCTCACTGAGTTCCTTTTACACATCTATCTTCTCTACTTTGGTTCTTATTCCCTATGATGGCAAAAAGAAATACAAATGGACTCTAAGATGATGGTGACTCATGATGCCTGCTCCCTTCATTGCTGCAGATCTTTGGTTCTTATTATCTCGTTTTACACATCTATCTTCTCTACTTATGAATAATATTCCACTCTGTGATCATACAATGACCTATCCCAGCTATCAAACCATTCCTGTCTTTGCACGTATCCTTTAACCACAATGAGACATTTGAACTGTTAACTTTTTCAAATATCAGCTTTTGTCTTTCTCATTATCTTTCCTGTTCAAACTGAACTCCATAAGTGATCTCTTAAATTAACCTTATACAAGTATTCTTGGTCTTCTGTCACTCTTGCCTTTCTGGACACTTGTCACACAAAACCATAATTAAGAATTAATCCTAACATATTCCTGAACCCTTCTCACACCTGATTTGCTGGACATCTGTTTAAAATCATTCAAGTATGCTATATTAATTGATCGTCTTTATTTCAAGTGATAGAAAATCTACCCCATTATCTTAGGCTAAAAACTGTAAAACACTGATGAAAGAAATGTCTCAAATATAAATGGAGAAATATACTATGCTTATGGATTTAAGACTCGGTGTTGCGAAAGTGGCAATTCTTGTTCAAATTCAGGTATTCAACCCAATGTCAATCAGAAGTCTATATTTCTTTTGTATAACTTGACAAGCTAATTTCGAAATTTGCATGGAAAGCCAAAGCAAAAAATAGCCAAAATCACTTTGAAAATGAAAAACAAAACCAGAGGACTCATCCTACCTGATTTCAAGATTTGCTATAAAGTTTATCTAACCAAGACAATGTGGTATTAGACAAATGATAGACACATGATAGACTCTGTTCAATGGAACCGAACAGAGAGTCTAGAAATAGTATACAGTCAATTGATTTTCAACAAAGGTGCAAAGACAATTCAATAAGGAAAGAGTTTTTTTTTCCAGCACATTGTGCTAGAAAAATTGGACACTCATATGCAAAAGATAAACCTTGAACTATACCTTACACTATAAAAAAGTATTCAAAATAGATCATAGGCCTAACATAAAGCCTAAAAATTTAATATTGCTAGACGAAAACAAAATCCTTGTGATGTGGGGTTAGGCAAAGATTTCTTAAATACAAACCCAAAAGCATGATCCATAAAATTAAAAATTTGATAAATTAGACTTCATTTAAATTGATAATGTCTGTTCATCAAAAGACATCGTTAAGAAAATAAAAAGACAAGGCAGAGTCTAGGAGAAATATTTGCGAAACACACACCTAAGAAAGAACTTGTATCCAGAATACACAGAAAACTCTTAAGACTCAATGATAAGAAAACAATCCACCCAATTAAACGTGGGCCAAAACTGTGAATAGTTACTTCACCAAAGAAGGTCTATGAATAGCAAATAAGTACATGAAAAGAAGTTCAATATTATTAGTCATTAAAATCAAACTAAAACAACAACGAGATGACACTATACATTTATTAGAACAGAGGAAAAAAAAACAATTGCAAATGCTGGAGAAGATGCTGAACCACCGGAACTTTCATACAATACTGGTAGGAATGCAAATAGTATAGCCATGGTAGCATTTGAACAAGACAAAGAGACAGAGATAAAGAAAAATACAGACAAAATGTGTTGAAGATGGAAAGGAAAGAAAAAAGGCAGAACAGATAGACTATTATTATTCTTCCTTTCTATACCTTCCTGTCTGCACCAATTCCTAGATCTCACAGAAAGATATAACCTGGAGAAAATGAGCAGGCATATGATACATCCAGACAATCATATACAGCACATGTGAACTTCAGAACAACCTTATATAGTTGGGCAGGATAGTTCTTGTCCTGTTACAGATGTGAAATTCACCGATATATGCAACATATTTAGTAGACATCTACAGGGTTCTCCATGCGCCCCATAAATTCTACCTGTTCTCTAATTATTCCCTTGGAGGAAAGTCTTTCCTTCAAAGACTCACAATTCTGTAGGAGTTCAGGGACCATCCTGTGTTTCTGGCAGAGCTGAAATGTATCCTGGACCACAGAATGGAGGATGTCCTCATGGTCTGGGTTGGATGGAGGCTTGAGTGAATTCTCACAGCACAGACAAATGTTATTTTCTCTGGACAATTTAAAAACAGTGGTGACCACTTTCTACTTTTGGTTTCCCCATGATGGCAAAAAGAAATACAATTGGACTCTAAGATGATGGTGACTCATGATGCCTGCTCCCTTCATTGCTGCAGATCTTTAGTTCTTATTCTCTATTATCTACCTTGTCCCTTCCTTCTATAATCTCCCCAGCTCCTGATATCTAAAGGCAGGACGTCTCAACTCTCTATCTTAAACTTAAACCAGCTGCACATCTTCATGCCATTCAGCTTTTCAATGTAACTGTCAAGTACCTGCAGCCTTTCTTTTCTGGTTCTGCATTGGATGATTGATGTTTCATTGACCTTGTGGAGGCAAGAGGGTACAGATAAGCAGTAAAGACTCCAGGATACCAGTGATGACATTATATGATGCTAAAGAGTGTGTGTGTGCGCGCTCGCGTGTGTGTGTGTAATGGGCACAGCCCTATTTTACTTTTGAGACTCCGAGACCCAGTGATAAGTGAATTGGGCAAGGCCACACTAAGAAGACAACTGCTGCCATCTTGGGCTTGAAGAGATTCATCTTAGAATACTGAAGGGAGAATTTTCCCCTCCACCTTTACAATCCCTGATTTGGAAAGATCTTCTCCTGTGATAATTAACTGGTCCCAGGCGTTGCCCTACTCAGCAGCAATGGATGGGTAGGAGGGAAACCTGGAGATAATAATGGCAGCTTTCAGGGAATCCCATCCTGAAGACATTACCTTCAAGACCAGAAAGAAAAGTTATGCTCTCATCATTTTCCTGCATGTTGGCTCTGCTACTCAGCCGTTTACCCCTACCCCATCCTTCCCAACAATGAGGAGGTGTTGAGTTACCTTGCTAAAGAGACTGAATGATGCTGCCACCTTTGTCCTATAAGGAACTACTTGGTTTGAATTTCTCCAAGTCTACGCCAAACTCCTGAATAAGTTTGGCCCACCTTTGGTTTATACTCTTTAACCAGCCCTGCTTTAACTAGGCTCCTGTCTGCCTGAGAAATATGTCCCTTTCCAGACACCTGTTTGTCCTCTCCATAGGCCTGGTATGACCTGGGCAATGTGACACCCAGAACATGCCTGGATCTGTACCTTATCACTAACCAAATCCATGTAGGAATACTAACTATTTGAATTCCTTAGCTCAGTATCTGAGTCTGAATATGCATAGATTAATATTTCCCAAATAATCTGATTCCATTAGCGATAATTTGAGAAATATCTTGGGACAGCTGGAAAGACTTCAGACCTTTTCCTTAGTCAAACTACAATGCTTTCAAAAGTTTTCTAGCACAGTTTGGCCTGCAAACAAATTTAGTTCATTTCAGTAGGAGGTAACAAAGCTTTCTGTACCTGCCTTCTTCTGGTGTAGTTCTTGTTTGCAGTTTATTTCTCTGCAATGTCATAGGGGGAAGCCAGGTAATAAATAGATACAGATAGTAAACAGACTCCTAAGTATTTAATGGGGTTGGTCGGATTTACAGCTCCAGTGTCGTAACACAGAATTACCCAATTCCTTCAGCTGTTTAGTAAGTTTCACATTATCACACAAATCAAGGGTGACTCTCTTAAAGTCGTGGTGATCATCTAAACGCTTTTCTTCATTAGATGTCAAAGTAGGAGAAAGACAACTATTTTGGAAGGTTCTCAGATGTGAAACACCAGAAAATATCTGTGAATCTACCTTCCACTCTCTATCGCCATACCCAGGAATGTATTTCCTTTGTTATATTGACACTGGCAACTCCCAGATCTGATTGCCTTGATGTAGCCTGGAGCTACGAGAGGTCCTTAGAATCTGTTCTTGCCAGTGGCCCCTTTGCAGAATTAATAAAAAATCTTATGCACAGTAATAGCAAAGCTTTGCTCCCTCTACTTGACTTCTGGGAAAGCTTGGCTCATTGGTAAACATGTAATGTTCTTTATATTAAAACAGAGTTCTGATACTCTCAGAGTTGGGGCAAATTGTTAGTCTTTCACCAAAACTTGAAAGGCTTTCTACGTTAAGATCCAAGCTCCTGCCTTATAAATATTCTGAATTACAGTCAATTTTGGAATATTCTTGTGGCAGAGAAAGTAACATGCACCAAAAAGTCCAGGCTTGTGTTGAGTTAGAGCCATGCGACTAGTTCCAGCCAATAATACATGTGTGTGAGTGATACATGCCCCTTCTGACAGAAGCAGTGAAAAATTTATGAACAGTATTTTAGTTTTCTTTCCTCTACTATGGCAACTTAAGTTGTGTGAACCAGATAATGGAGTTGCAGGATGATGGTTCCTACTCAGCCTGGGTCTCTGAGTGACTGTATGGAATAAAGCTCTGCCGACACTTGTTAGACATGACCATGTGTAACAAATAAGCCTTTGTTAAGCCACTGACCATTTGGAGTAATCTGTTACAACTGCAGAACAGAGTATATCCTGATTAACAGAATTCCTACTTCCCAAATTTCTGCTTCTTTTCCTGGCTGCATAATTTGTCCAAGCTGTCTGTCGTCTATATACTCCTTTACCCTATTTATGGCTTACACTATTTCATCTGACCTTCATGGTCTATTCTAAATGTCGTCTCCTTCCCAAGGATCTCCAGTTTCCAGTTGGATGGGATACCCTCCTCTTTTCTGCTAATAGAAAGAGTAGTATACCTCTCTTAAGGCAATCATCTCATTTGCTTCTCTTCCTCATCCATTTAACTCAGAGCTCCTGGAAGGTGAAGACCATGTTTGATTCACCCAAACACCTCAAGGCCCCAGCTGAACGTTCTGTGGTAGCTACAGGTGGATATTATTTAGTTTGAATTGAGTTTTCTCCTCTCATGAGGTTAGCAATGCATAGGCCAATGTAGACAGCACTGTGAAATGATTTTAAATAAGTTATCTGCCTGAAACATAGCAACAGGGAGAGAAGAAAACAACAAAAAAAAAACCCTTTACATGAGTAAGTGTAATTCTCAGAAAATAAGAGAAATAACACATCAGAAAACACATAGGAAGAAAAGTGGTGCTTGCTGAAGAACATCAGAATGGGAGTTAGGAAACAAGCTTCTAGATTGGACTACTTTGAAAACCAATTCTGTGATCTGTCTGGAACTCAGGTTCTTCATCTTGTATATGGGATCAGAAGCTGGACGATAAATTAATTAAGGTATTTCATTCTGGAATTTTACTTACAGAAACCCCAGGTGCTGAGATGTTTTCCAGGACTAGGATGAAGTCTCCACCTTGTGGCTAAATTAAGTTCTGCAGTCACTCAACATGATGAACATCAAGATCCAAGTCAATTTAGTGGAGCAGCGTAGATTAGGTCAATAGCTTCTGTGAGAAACAGAAACACATCTTCTTAATGCAAATGCAGCAGGACAGGTTCATTCACAGCCATTTGGAAAGGAATTTAAACTTGGACAAGGAACCGTGCAAATATATTTATTCATTCTTTTACTAAAGAGAGGGACTGTCTTATCTTTTCCAGCCTTGCATTCCTTGGCTTGTGGCCCTTTCCTCCTTCTTCAAAGCCAGCAATGTAGCATCTTGCTTCAGCCCTCACATTGCCTCATTCTTATCTGTCAAATCTCTCTCTGCCTCACTCTTATAAGGACACCTAGGTGATCCAGAATAATCCCATCTCAAGAATTTTTAATTTAATCACTTTTACCACATAACATCCACAGTTTCCGGAGATTAGGATCTGGATATCTTTGGAGACCATTATTAGTCTACCACTGGGTGAAAGTGAAGGGGGCTGGGGAAAGTGTTTCCAGGAACACAGTGGTCTCTCCAGTGCCCCTTCCACCACTGCCATCATTGGTGAAATCATTGGTAGCAGCTGTGAAGTGTGACAGAGACTGACTTTTCTCCAGTTCCAGGGGCTCCAACTGGCAAAAGCTCATGACTGATACCATCCCCCTGACTTCAGTGATCTGCTCAGGAATGGGCACTTGAACAAAGTCAGACCAGCTCAGGAGCCTCTACCCTCCACCCCCATAGTTGTGGAAAAAGTTTTCATATCAGCTATTCTGGAGGTAGCAAAAAGAAGGCGGAAAGATTACAGCCATTTTTGTTTGTTTGCTTGTAAGCCTTGTGGTTCTATCTGACTTTTTAAATTATGTGCATGAATTACTTGGAGACATTTTTTAAATTGAAGTGGAAAAAATAATTTAATTTAAAAGGGAAAACTAACAAAAGTAATATAATTTCAGAGTATTGATTATTGTCCAGAATATGCTTTGTTTTATTATTTTGCTAATAAAATTAAATTCACTGTACATTGTTCCAGAAGTATGTTGACTCTAAGGAAAATGTTTTAAATGGAATATCCTGAGGATATCATTGTGGGGAAGTATTGGATGTCCTTGATCTTTTCTGTTCAGTGTGGATGTTTTCTAGAAGACAGCACATCTTAAAGATATTTCAGGCTTCTTATGAAGGAAACAGCAAACCCTTTACAAACTATATTTTCTAATTTTCTTGTCTTTTCTTGAAGTACCACTGTACAATTCTTGTTGGAGAGCTACTGTAATTATTCATGACATGTTTTTCTTTGGCCATTTCTCTATAGCTTCTACTCAGTGCAGCAACCTCATAAGAACATGAGGTCACCCTCTCTGCACATGGATTTTGAAAGCTGTCATAACTTCATGGGTTCAAAGCCAGGTTCTCTTGGGACCTGCTTCCATGCAATGGCGGTCAGCTCATCATCTGCTGTGGTTCATTCCCTCAGCTTTTGACTCGGTCCTGGGTGTGCCTGAAAGAGAACCCTCTTCCCTCATTGCTGTCCTGAAAAACAAAACTCTCTTCTAGTTCTCACTAGAAGAGTGACATATTGTTTTGGGGGAGGAAAGTAGTGTCTCCATGTGTCAACTCGTTTCTCTCCAGGCACACAGTGCTCCAAAGTAAGGGATGATTACAAGCTATATGACAATGAATGAACAAATTATTCAAAGTGAAAGGGTTTTAAAGATCAGTGAGTTCAATGTCTCCTCAAATGCGGAAATGCCTGTCAGAAACTCCCTGACACAGATACATCCCTTGCATCAGATACAGTATTTCCAGTTACAGGAAAGTCATGACTGAAATGCATGGAATCAGATTTTTCAGATTGAGAGGTCTAAGGTAGTATTTCTCAATGTGACGTCAGTGGAACACTTGCAGCAGGGTCACCTGGGATGTTCATTTAGGATTCAGATCCTTGGGCCCTGTCAGCTACTGAACTACACTGTCCAGGGATAAAATCCAAGCATATGCCTAGAAGAAAGACTTATTAACTACACTGAAGATTGAGATTAATTGTACTGGACTAACTCTCCTATACAATTCTCAAAAAACCTGACATCTATTTGTTGAATGTTATGGCTTCTCCCTAGAAAAAGACGTATGTGTGCCTAAGTTGCCTGCTCCTCCACCCCCGACATTATCATATATTTAATTAGAAAAGTCAATGCCATTGACTTTTTAAAGCCAAGGGCCTCCTAGAATTATGTTTTGCAAAATGCGCTATACACATTGCTTATGGTATATCAAGTAGTCCACGTATGGTTAGCCAGTTTTGGAGATAAAAATGATGAAACAATCCTATTTACATATGTTTTATGAATTTGAAATGTAATATTAATTATACTTTTTAAATTCCACTGCATTTTCAACAATTATATCATCATAAAAGTTGTAAATGTGCTCCAAGAACTGCGTTGGTAAATTTGTTTCAGCTGTCATTCAGCTAACAGAGTCTTGTGAAAATTTTCCAATGTCGCTTGTATTCTATTAGTTGTGATTCGTGTTCTTAAATTGCTGCGTGGAAACTAATCTATGGTGACAATAATCAGGGCTTGGGAAGGCTTGATTGTAAACAGGCTCATGACCCTGGGAACTTTTGGGGATGAAGCAATTATTTTCTTATATTGATTATGTTGGTGGTTCCATGGATGTAGCTTGCCAAAACTCATTAAACGATACACTTCGAATGAATGCATTTTATCATATGTAAGTGATACCTTGGTAAAGTTGATTTTAAAATGTGAAGTGTTGGCCAGGTGCAGTGCCTCATGCCTGCAATCCCAGCACTTTGGGAGACAGAGAGGGGTGGATCACGAGGTCAAGAGATCGAGACCATCCTGGTCAACATGGTGAAACCTCGTCTCTACTAAAAAAAAAAAAAAATACAAAAATTAGCTGGGAGTGGTGGGTGGCCCATGCCTGTAGTCCCAGCTACTGGGGAGGCTGAGGCAGGAGAATCACTTGAACCAGGGAGGCAGAGGTTGCAGTGGGCCGAGATCACACCACTGCACTCTAGCCTGGGCAACAGAGAGAAACTCCGTCTAAAAAAAAAAAAAACCCAAAAAACAAACAAAAACAGTAAGATGTGAAGTGTTATAATACCAATTTACAAGAAAGCATATCAAAAATGATTCATTGAAGCAGGTGGTTAGTGATTACAAATTTAATGAATATACTACAAATCAGAAAAATACACTAGATGTAAATAATAAATACAGCACCTGTGAAGACAGAGGCTGATCTGTATATGCCGAGAGAAATGAAGATACAAGAGAAATGATGTCACCAGCCGAAATGCTGTCACATTGTTATCTTCATTCTTTTAGAAGAACTAAAGAAATAAAAGAATGAGCATCTGAAAATTAGATTTTATTGATAAACATTGATCCATTCACCCATCAGTCCCACTGTGTTCTGTTACAAAGTTTTTCAAAACAGCAATGTGAAATCTTTCAAGGGTTTGTGAAAAATAAGGTATAGCATCTCTTTGGTGAGCCAAATGTTTTTCTACAATAAGCTTGGTATTTTTCACCCTAAAATTGATGTATTTTAGTGTAAGAAATGAAGAGGTAGTGAAGTGTAATGGAGGGTGGGAGCCAGGGTCCTCACTGTTGGAGTGGGAAGTTACAGACAAGCAAAGGGAGGAGGCTAGAGTAATCCATGGGTAATTGATTAGAGTGGGAGACATCTGTATAAACTCATATTTAGCTTAATATATAAATAGTACATGAATATTTATAGATCTGTGTATACATGGGTTATATAGATCTGTGTATACATGTATTTCTCTGATTTGTCAGCTGAGAGGAACTAGAGGTAATAAATGACACCCAAGTAGTAGCAAGTAAAGTTAGAACTCAGATCCTGGTTTCTAATACCATTCTCCAATAGAAGGAATCAGGGCTCGTTGGAGCAATAGATGATTCTAAGGATAGAGGAGAAACATCTTGTAGTGCTGGTAATAAGGAAATGCACAGAAAAACCCACACTGATGAGGCTACGCCAAGGGATACAGGAACTGACAGAAAGCTCCCAATGGCTAAAGGCAGAACAAGCTGTGCAACAAAATAAAGTAGTATTGAACTATAACCCAATATATAAAATAAATATCCATGGGTCTACACTGATATAAACAAATGATTGCATAAATAAATAAATGGAGAAGAATAGCGAAATCTCCAGTGCAGAAGAATTTCAAATAATTTATGCAGATACTGTGAGGGTTAATTTTGTGTGCTAACTTGGAGGATGTTTTCAGATGTGATTAGCATTTAAATGGGTGCACTTTGAGTAAAGCAGATTGTCCTCCGTTATATGGGTGGGTCTCATCCAATCAGTCGAACCATGAATCAAACCAAAAGACTGCCCTCCCCAAGCAGGAAGGAATTCTTCAGTGGACTGCCTTTGGACTTCATCTATATTATTGGCTTACCTGAGTCTTGAGCCTGACGACCCACACTGCAGATTTTTGACTTACTGGCCTCCAGAATTGCATGAGCCAATTCCTTATAATAAATCCTTCTCTCTACGTATACACACACATACATCCTATTGGTTCCGATTCTCTATAGAACCCTGACTAATACAGGTAATTTGCACTCAAGAAAAGTGAGCATGATTCACATTCCTTACGTGTGGGATGCATATAGTGACTTCTTTCCAAAGAGTACAGTGTGGAAAATGCAGGGAGAAGAGTAACTTTACAGTGGAGAAGATTGGCAAACTACCTCAGCCAGGTGACCAAGGTCAACATCAACAATGACCAGTCATGTTGATGGTATGTATCCTTGATATCATGAAAATGGCACTGTACCTGTGATCCTCCTCCCCTACCCCATAATCCCAGTCTAATGAGAAAAACATTAGACAAATCCAAATTGATGAATATTCTACAAAAATACCCGACCAACATTCCTCAAAAGTGTCAAGGTCATCAAAACCAAGGAAACTTGGAGACTTTCACGGCCAAGAGGAGTCGAAGGAAACAGGACAACTAAATGTAGTATGGTATCCTGAATAAGATCTTGGGAGAGAAAAAGGACATTAGGTACAAACTAAAGCAATCTAAATGAAGTATGGACTTTGGTTAATGACAATATATCTATATTGGTTCATTAATTGTGACAAATGTACCATATTAACGTAAGATGTTACTAACAGAGGAAACTGTGTGGGGTACACAGGATCTCTCTGTACTAGTTCCTTAATTTTTCTGTAAATGTAAATCTACTCCAAAATAAAAAGTTTGTTTAAAAACAAAAGAAAAAAGGAGGAGGAAGAGGATGAAATGATGGAAAAAAACAACTAGGGAGGCACCTTTTAGAGTTACACTTCTCACAGCAAAAAGAACTACAAGTTATTCTACTACCAAGAAGCTTGCAGGGTTAGCCACAAAAACCAATGATAAGTATTGTACCTGGGAAAATAATCAATTAATCTTTGCAGTTCTAGTCAGATCATACTATTGGACACCACATCATAGCAATGGCATACGATAGATTACAACAAATGCTATTGTTTAAAAATTATCCAAAATGTAGAAATAAAGCAAAAGATTGCTTGTGCTTTCAATATCATATACCAGAGCAGTGTCTGTCAGGCCCACCAAGCATTATTTCATTTTTTAAAAGATGGACTCTTGTTGATTAACTATTTTCTGTTAATTAAAGCCAAGACTCTGAAGTCACGTTAACTTGTAGATTTTTGTATAATGGAGATGCAAAACATTAACTAGTTATATCTCTGACTTAGCAAATTTATTTGGTATTCCTTTCCTAATAGACTGTGTAATCTTTTTTTTCTCTAATTTTTCTTTCAATCATTCTGTGCACGTTGCTGGTTTCCTCATCAATAAATCAACAGCTCATTGACACACATTTGCTTTATATTTGTATGAGTGTAATGTTTTTAACTTTTTAAAAAAAATATGCTTTTATCGTGCATGTTCAAGGAGCTATTTTGTGTTTCAATTAGATGACATAGATCACTGGTATTTGATCATGCATGTTTGCAGTACATATATGAGAAGAAGCTCTTGGTGGCTTCTGTTTATCAAAGCAGTTCTTTAATCAAAGTTTTTAAAACCAAAGACTGAAACTAAGACCTAAAGTTTCTATAAACTAGAAAACCTAGATATGTCATGAAGATAGCCACTGCTACTCAAATACAACTCGTACTTGGAAGCCAATCCATACATTGCCTTTCTCCTAAAAAGCACTAATTTACCAAATATAGAGCTCCTGACCTTGATTCAGTGTTCACAAAAATTGTAAAAATTTTAAATATAATCAAATCATGCCTACAGAGAATATGTATTTTTAGCAAATTGCACCAAGAAATTGGCAGCAAGGACAAGATTCTGCTTTTCCCTGTTGAACCATCCTGGCTGCCAAAAGAAAAGGTTTTTGAAACAAAGAAGGAGCTTTAAAAAGTTTTTATGACACCCGTGATACCAGTGTGACAAAATGTGCACAGGACTTTTTCTGTCCTCTGACAATTTTAGAATGAAGTCCCTGAGCTGAAAACAGAAAGTGTGAAGTGTTATCAGATTCCAAAAAGAGCTGCCCAGGAGATGCCAAGAGATGGAAGAATTTGCCTGGATCCCATCAACTCACCACAGCCCTTCCCATATGTAAGAACAGGAACCAGAAAGAGAAGGGACCCTTCAGAGTCAGAGCCCAGGGCTACGGTTTTTTACTCTCCACCGCTGCCCAGGCTAAGAGTTACCTTCAGAGTTGGGCCCTCAGTCATGCCTGCGCAAGTGAGGGTGATGGGACCTCAATCCCTGGCTAGACAGCTGCATAGGCAGCTAACTTGCTTCTGTCTGCCCTGTGTGTCTAAGCAAGAGAAAAGAGAGGAAAGAGACAAGAAGCTAGATGCAGGATAGGCAGGAGCTGTCGGGGAGCCTCCTGCTCTTCGTAGCTCACGTGGCAGGGTGAGCAGGACAAGTAGGCACCGTGGGAGGGTGCCAGGCTTGGTACCTTATTAAAGAAGGCTGTGGGCTGACCAGGGAATGCAAGGAGGGGGCATCTCTCTGGAGGCAGGAGCTGGGGAGGGGCTTACCTAGGGGTGAAGCTGGAGTGACTCTGCCAAGTAAAGATAATGTGCATGGGGAAGCCACCTGTGGAGTCTCCTAAGGAACACACCCGTGTCTCCACAATAGCCAGCCTCCTATACAGAGCGCATCTGCTGAGAGAGAATGACATTATACCAGTTAAACAAAATACCTTTGCCCCTCTTCTGTAATTCCTTCTCTCCTGTCCAAAGGTGGAAGCAAAAAGGAGAAGGGAAGGCGGGCAGGAGAGAGCATAGATTACACTCAAGTCTTACCTGCTGCCTGGCTGGTTCTGGGGAGCAAGAGAGAGGGGATATGAGGTTGAGTGAGTGATTGAAGTTTAAAATGAACTGGACCAGAGTGTGCCTTTAAATATCGCTTGAGTAACTGAAAGTAAGCAAAAAGCTATGGGATTCGCCTAAAGCATCTTTAAGTGATGGAAAAGAGAGATGCAGCTAATCAAGTTTGAAAGCAAAAATGAGAGAAAAACACCATTTTGTGTTGTGGCTTATTTAGTTTAGATGGTTCAATAAATTCAGTTACACCCATTTTGGAGTATATTTCAGGAAATAGTCTATATCTTAAGTAGCTTGAATTTATCACTTAAGGATCATAATTTTTAATGTTAAGAATGTGATATTAGGATTTATTAAGATTCAGTTATGGGACAAACAGCTTGATTTTCAAGAGCTTCATTTTCTCCAGGCAATGATTTACTTTTCTCATTGAAGAGAGAATCTTATATTGGCTATGTTTTAAAGTCATATCAATAGGCTGTAACAGACTATGAAGAAATTCTTTTTAGATTCAAGGTAACTAGAGACCATTTGCCTCTCATCATAATGATATACTAAACATTTATATAGCACTGACTATGTGCCAAGTACTGTCCAAGGTGCTTTGCTTATATTAACTCAATATATATAAAAAATTAAAATCCTCTGATGTTGCTATATGTGAAAGTTCTTTACAAGCTATAAAATGCAGCATAATTATCAGAGGATATTACTGATATTATAAGAATAACATTTACTAAGACAACAAGAATGTTTCCTTGTTTCAGAAATCAATTTGAGTTGATGGGAATTTAAGAAAAAAATGTCCAGTGCAGCATATTCTTTCATCACAACATACCCCATTCCTTCTCCAACAGGCAGCATCATGGAGACCATGGACCCCTCTGCCATCCCACACATCTTTGAACCAATGCAAACTGTCTTCAGAACTCATGCCCTTACATAAAAAGGCTCTACAGGCAGATCACCTGAGGTTGAAAGGTGAAGCCAGCTGGACTTCCTGGGTCCAGTGGAAACTTGGAGAACGTTTCTGTCTTACAAAAGGATTGTAAAATGCACCAATCAGCACTCTGTAGCTAGGATTGTAAAACGCACCAATCAGTGTTCTGTAGCTAGCTAGAGGTTTGTAAAATGCACCAATCAGTGCTCCGTAGCTAGCTAGAGGTTTGTAAAATGCACCAATCAGTGCTCTGTAAAAACGCACCAATCAGTGCTCCATAGCTAGCTAGAGGTTTGTAAAATGAACCAATCAGCACTCGGTAAAATGGACCAATCAGCGCTCTGTAAAATGGACTAATCAGCACTCTGTAAAATGGACCAATCAGCAGGACATGGATGGGGACAAATTAGGGAATAAAAGCTGGCCACCCCAGGCCCCAGCGCAACCCGCTCAGGTCCCCTTCCAGGCTGTGGCAGGTTTGTTCTTTCGCTCTCCACAATAAATCTTGCTGCTGCTCGCTCTTTGGGTCTGCATCACCTCTAAGAGCTGTAACACTCACCCTGAAGGTCACACTTCATTCCTGAAGTCAGTGAGACCATGAACCCACTGGAAGGAACAAACTCTGGACACAAGTTCAGAAGTTTGAGACCAGCCTGACCAATAGGATGAAACCCTGTCTCTACTAAAATTACAAAATTAGCTGGGCGTGGTGGCGGGTGCCTGTAGTCCCAGCTACTTGGGAGGATGAGACAGGAGAATTGCTTGAACCCTGGAGGCAGAGGTTGCAGTGAGCCAAAATCGTGCCACCACACTACAGCCTGGGCGACAGAGACTCTGTCTTAAATAAATAAATAAATAAATAAATAAATAAATAAATAAATAAATAAATAAATAAAATATTTAAAAACTCTACAGCATTTTCCTGCTATCCTCCTAACATTTGAACTTGGGCTAATGCAATTTAAGCTTCAGGTCTACACAATGTAAGTGAAGTGAAGCAATGAACAGTGCCTAATGAGCCCTTAAAATGTAGACCACCCATCTACATAGCGCCTTCTTTTCCACCCCTTTAAACAAATGATAGCTACTGCTGTTTGATTTTACATTAAGAAGAACATGTTGTCAAAAGTACCTAAATCATTTTCTCAGCTTGGTGCTTCACTTTCCCTTTAAGGATGCAGACTAAGGATCTTAATTTATGAGTTACCCACTCAAGCCTCTTTGCCACACACCTGGACCTGTTTGCAGAATTAAATTATTGGCTGTGAATCTAACATCAAACCTCCAGATGGCACCAGAGAACTGAGAAAAACAATTCCATTTCCAAGGAGCCTTTGTGTTGCTGACAAGAGAGGAGCAGGCTGAGAGAAAACGCCCTGTTTGTCACAAAGTTACATCTGCGAGCTCCTTCAAGGAAGGGAGGTGCCTGACGCTCCTTGTTAACGCCCGTTGCTGTTACAGACTTGCAATTGTGCAACTCTGTGATGTAAACAGGCAGGCTTTGTATTTTTGCTGTGCCCCTGGAGAGTGGAGAGGGTGGTTCTCTTGGCTGTCTCTGGAACAAATTTGGGTAAGTGCTCAAAGATGTGTTACTACAGAATGTACTTGTGAAGCTCTTGTTGCAGTGCAGTCAGATAAGCAAAGATATCTGCCAGAAAATAAAGAAAAAGCTACACAATTTTAGACTTTGTGGTTCATTGTCTTTTAAGACAGCAAGTCCTGCTATTGTCTCTTATAAAGCTACAGAAAAAGACCATATTGAAAACTGACGATAGCAGTCGATTATTTGCGAAAAGCCTGAGAGATAATTCAGTAAATACAAGGTGAATTTCATTGCATCTTCATGCAATCAGAGACTTGCATACACTTTTTATCCCCTAAACAGATGAACGAATCGGCTGGGCATGGCCCAGCTAGGAGGGAGTTGGCAGGATAAAGTTCTAACCAACAATTGCCACTTGCCTTCCTTTCTTCCATCAGCTTTCTAGCTTACCTTTCAGACACAGGTTCTATCAAAGGAAACCTAAAGGGAACCTTCCTCCTTGGCCCTGCCCCATCTGGCATCTACAAGGATACTACACTCCAGTGAAGCCTACGGTGTATCCCAACACCCCAAGAACAGCATCAACAGCTTTAATCCTACAACTCATGGTTTACTTCTGCAACATTGAGACACTCGCTGGGGCCAGAGCACAGGGGGCAAGTGGGAACCTGAAATGCTCTTTTCCGGGCTTACTGTGGGACTCTTTGTCTCATTTTTCAGCCATATGTCACCCCACTGGAGAGATCTCTCCTGACCATCCTATCTAAGATTATTTCCAGTTACTCACTCTGTCATCCCTCTGCACTTATCAGAATAAAATAGTCTCATTTTATACTTGATTGTCTGCCTTCCCTGCCTGCAGTTATTGCTGAAGCAGGCAGGAACTCCCTCTGTCTGGCTCCCACGGTATCCCCACCTTTTAGAAGAGTGTGTGGCACCTTGTAGAAGGTTCAATATAGATTGAATAAAAGAATGAATGATGACAATAGGCTGATCTATTTCTCTATTTTCTTCTGGTTATGAAATTTGATTAAAAAATGAGATTTGGTTGGCCGGGCGCGGTGGCTCACGCTTGTAATCCCAGCACTTTGGGAGGCCGAGGGGGGTGGATCACGAGGTCAGGAGATCGAGACCACGGTGAAACCCCGTCTCTACTAAAAAATACAAAAAATTAGCCGGGCGCGGTGGCGGGCGCCTGTAGTCCCAGCTACTCGGAGGCTGAGGCAGGAGAATGGCGTGAACCCGGGAGGCGGAGCTTGCAGTGAGCCGAGATTGCGCCACTGCACTCCAGCCCGGGCGACAGAGCGAGACTCTGTCTCAAAAAAAAAAAAAAAAAATGAGATTTGGGATCAAAGCCATTACCAGAGAACATTATATTAACACAAATAACTGAATTATGCCTCAGGAAAAGACAGTGTATAACAGGGGATTTGGATAACTTAAAAGAATATCTTTTCCATAGTAATAAAAGAGTGGAACATTTTTAAATAAATGATGAAAAAGAGAACCCAAAGGCACAGAATCCTGCGGATAAACAATTGCACATAAGGGTGTACTATTTCTATGAGAATAAGTATATCCTGGCTCAAAAAGAGCAGAATAAAATTGGTACAGTCTCAGGTTTATTCTGCTATTTAATTTACAGTTGCACAACCACATGGGACATCCACCAACTCACCAGTCCAGGAGGGAGAAAAACGCCTTGGATTCTTTCTATATTTATAGGCATGTATACTGCAAATTGCATTATCTCTAACAGACTGCCAGATGAGCTGGAAAAGATCATCTGTCAGCACATCCAGAAAGCTTTCTCAGACTTTCAGATTTGCTCAGGTTCCACTGTAATCTCACTATATACTTCTTCATCAAATCTATTACCATTGTAATTAAGTGATAAATTCGGTGATTTGTTACCTAGCCTCTTTCACCTCCATTGCGATGTACACTTCAAGACAGAATGTGTCTGTTGCTGTCCAATGCTACATTCCTAGCCCTTGGGGGAATGCCTGCTAAATCAAAACAATTAGTTAAATATTTGTTGAATAAATAAATGAATAAGTTGAGCATTTATTATGCTCCAAGCACAGTACTACATACATTCTTACACACATTGCTTTTTAAATTTCATCTCACACAACCCTATCTGATAGATACTAGTTTTATCTCCATTTTACAGATGAAAAAACTGAGGTCTTTAAAAAGATTAAGCAATATCATTGAACAAGAATTGAACAATAACATCTATAGCAAGTTGTCCATTTTAAATGATATTTTATCGGGGAGTGTGAATTATTGTGGAAAAAGGAAGTCTTTGGCAAAGAAACACCTAGAAGCAAATTTCATCACTAGAGAGCACTGCTATCTACTGAAGTTCAAAACTACATATTTAGGCCCGGTATCCCCTTTTTGGTTTGTGCCAGACCAATTATCAATAATGCAGAGTTTACATTTTTCTCAAACATGAATGGCTGGTTTGTTGAATATGTTGAACTTGCCACTATCTAGAAAACAACTTTATTTTTCCCCTACTACTATCTTCACACCGTTTAGCCATGTTGCCTTTTTCCATCATTGGATGGAATCTTGGGCAGCTTCCCCCAGCTTCTCATTGATTTTCAACCATAAGAGCAGCTTCATTTTATTTAGTGTATCAAAAAGTAAATTATAATTACTTTGTATTTTGTTAATTATAACAGTGGCATTGTGAGTATATTAAAAAGATATCTCCGTAGCTGTTAGAGATGCACATGAAGTGTGTTTTAGTGAAATGATGAAGTATTTAAAGTTTGATTTTGAAATAGTCCAGAAAAGAAGAAGGGGAGAGAAACCACAACCAGTAAAAGATTGATAATAGTCAAAGTTGGATGATGGGCACTTGGGGAGTAATTGTACTCTTCTCTCTGCTTTTGTATATATTTGAAAATGTCCACACTAAAATGTTTTGTAAAAATCCAGTCTGGTTTAAATAGAAACTAGATGACATTCTCCAGTGTGAAACATGTGTCTCCTCATCTTCCATCCCTCCATCTCCCCTCAGCTTATGCTGACCCCTGGGCCCCATAAAGAAAGCCACAGTGCAGAAAGCAAGCATGGTCAGTCTTTCCCCTTTCCTGTGCTTGGCTCTTCTCTTCCTCCTCTTCCTCCTCCTCTTCTTATTTTCCTTTCTTCTTTCTTCTACTGGCTCTGCTATTTCTTGCTCTTCCAGGGCTGGGGAAATTGGGAGGGGAGGGAGGCAAAGGGAAAAGTACCTTTTTAATTGGCTGGTGCTATCATTCTCTGGATGGCCATGCCCTCTGGCATGGCAGGGGCCACATGCAGGTCCTTTGATGAGGCTCCTCAAAGGACTCTTCATTGGCCTTTTACCACCACCACCATGTTCCATTGTACCCTGACTGGTGAGAGACACGACGTTCCTGGCTGGTATGGTCTGAATGTGTCTCCCCAAATTTATATGTTGAAATTCTAAAATGATAGTGGTATTGAGAGGTGACAACGTCGCTTGCTCTGGGTGCCTCCTCGGCCTCCGCGTCAGCTCTGGCCACACTCAAGGAGCCCTTCAGTCTGCCGCTGCGCTGTGGGGGCCCCTCTCCGGGGCTGGCCGAGGCCGGAGCTGGCTCCCTCTGCTTGCGCAGAGGTGTGGAAGCAGAAGCGTGCGCGGGAGCCGGAGCTGCGCATGTCCCTCATGGGCTCACGTGGGTTCCCGGTGGGCGCGGGCTCAGCTGGCCTGCACTGGGAGTGGCCCGCCGGCACCTGCTGGGCTTGATGCGGGGACTAGCTCCCTCTGGGCTGCTGGAGTGCCCAGGCTACGTGCCACAAAGCCGCCCAGAGAGTGCCATGGAGAGGTGAAGCCAGCTGGGCTTCTGGGTCGGGTGGGGACTTGGAGAACTTTTCTGTCTAGCTAAAGGATTGTAAACACACCAATCAGAACTCTGTGTCTAGCTAAAGTCTGCAAATGCACCAATCAGCGCTCTGTGTCTAGCTAATCTGGTGGGGACTTGGAGAACTTTTGTGTCTAGCTAAAGTCTGTAAATGCACCAATCAGCGCTCTGTGTCTAGCTAATCTGGTGGGGACTTGGAGAACTTTTGTGTCTAGCTAAAGGATTGTAAATGCACCAATAAGCGCTCTGTGTCTAGCTAAAGGTTTGTAAACGCACCAATCAGCACGCTGTCAAAATGGACCAATCAGCTCTCTGTAAAATGGGCCAATCAGCAGGATGTGGGTGGGGTCAGATAAGGGAATAAAAGCAGGCTGCCTGAGCCAGCAGTGGCAACCTACTTAGGTTCCCTTTCAGGCAGTGGAAGCTTTGTTCTTTTGCTCTTCACAATAAATCTTGCTGCTGCTCACTCTTTGGGTCTGCGCCGGCTTTATGAGCTGTAACACTCACTGGGAAGGTCTGCAGCTTCACTCCTGAAGCCAGTGAGACCAGAAACCCACCAGAAGGAACAAACAACTCCAGACACGCCGCCTTTAAGAGCTGTAACACTCACTGCAAAGGTCTGCAGCTTCAGTCCTGCAGTCAGCGAGACCATGAACCCACCAGAAGGAAGAAACTCTGGACACATCTGAACATCTGAAGGAACAAACTGCGGACACACCATCTTTAAGAACTGTAACACTCACCGTGAGGGTCCGCGGCTTCATTCTCGACGTCAGCGAGACCAAGAACCCACCAATTCTGGACACAGTATGAAATGGGGCCTTTGAGAGGTGAGTGGGTCATGAGGCAGGAGCCCTCATGAATGGGATTAGTTCTCTTACAAAAGAGGCCCTAGTGAGTGGCCTTGCCCTTTCCACTTGTGAGGACACAGCAAGAAGGCACCATCTAGGAAGATGCAGGCCCTTTGCAGACACCAAATATGATAGTGCCTTGATCATGGACTTCCCAGCCTCCAGAACTGAGAAATAAATGATTGTTGTTTATAAGTCACCTGGTTAGTGTTATTTTTTGGTATCGTAACTCAGACTAAATCGCTGGCTGCCATCTCATGACCTCTCTCCCAGCTCCTGCCCTGGGCACAGCCATGATCTTCGTCCTGTTGAGTGAGGTTCCCTTGCTATAGGCAAGCCCCCAGGCAGGGCCTTTTAGGAGTGCCATAGTTTTGATGCCTTCTGTGTTTTCCATCTGGTCCATGGGCTCTCAAGCACACCTGCTTTATGAAATGATGGGAGTTCAGCTTGTCCATCTAGTGCCTGTCTCCCTGGGTCCTGCCATCTTGGACCTTCCGGCTAATATCAGGAGCGAGAGATGCTTATTTCCCCATTGTGCACCTGTTGCTCTTGGCTTTAGCCGTCACCGAAGTTGTGAGGAAATGAAAAGTCCTGCTCAACATCCTTTTGTACCCTCCTGGCATGATTTTGAAGATTAAATAGGATAAAACCTATGAACCAGTTAGCATAGTGCCTTGCATATTATAATTTCTCTATAAATGTTACTATAATAAGTGAAAGGGGAGAAAATATCTTTCAGTAGACAATTAAAATATACTTGATGAAATTTAATATCCAATTTGATTAAAAACACTTCTTACACTTCTCAGTATGGTGGTCTAGGTATTCTGAAGACTCTAGTTACTGCAAGCTGTACACCAGATATGAAGACATTGCACAGAGGCACCACTGTAGGGCAAGAAATTAGAGACAATGAAAGAGATATGATACACAAAGACATGCAGGATAGAACGAGAGGGTTTAACATCCAATTGGAATTTCATTGAAGAGATCAAAGAGACCAATAGATCCTGACCTGGTCACTTGACTTACCTACCCGATGCTCCCCTGACTGGCCAACATATCCTGTCCATGGCCTGTAATGTACAAAGGAGAGGCACCTTGACTCCATAATCCTCAGACTGATACCACATGCCCACAACGGACCACCTTCAACTGGGCCAGAAATCACGTAGTGACAAACTCAGACATTGTCAGTCAACCAGCAACACTCTGCAGCTTTGCTTTCCTTATTGATATGGAACAGGGACAGGCCACAGTCTTTCAGTTTTAGAAGGCCTACCACATTTCTCCTCTCCCTACCTCATTCCTGAAAGTCAACTTTGACTTTGTTGGATCTAGTCCTTGGCTTGACAGCACAGCTTTTTTTTTTTTTTTTTTCCTACTCAGTGCTCAATGTTTGTTTTCAATCATCTTTAGTTTTCCTTTAGCAAAATAACTTGAGATTTCTACAATGAAGAATCACATGAACTCCTAAAAGAATAAAAATAGTGTTCATATCTTTCATAGTCAGCAAGAGATAATAGAGTAAGAATATATGTGTGCAATTAATCTAAAAGAAAGCAGAAAAAAGATAGATAGAAAAAATATTAAAATAGCACAAAATCATTTGAGATAAGTAAAGCCAAATAATTGATAACACAAAAAGGTGAAGGGCCTAAACACATCTGTTAAAAGGCAGAAAGTGTGCTAGAAGATGAAAAGGAAACCAACTTTACCTACATGCTGACTATGAGAAACTAAAAACACAAGAACACGACAGTGACAGCAATGTCAAAAGTAAAAGGTGAAAAAAGGTACAGCAGGCAAATACTAATCAAAAAGCTGATATCTTTATATTAGTGTCGAACAAAGTGGTTTTTCAGACAAAACACCAAGAGTATGAAATTACTCAAGAATGGTAAAAGTTTCAGTTCATCAGAGAAAGATAATACTAAACATAACCACCTAAATTTGCATCAAAATATATAAAACACAGCTGAGTGTGGTGGTACCCACCTGTGGTCCCAGCTACTTGGGAGGCTGAGGCAGGAGGATCACTTGAGCCTTGGAGGCAGAGGTTGCAGTGAGTTGAGATTGCGCCACTGCACTGCAGTCTAGATGACAGAGCAAGACCTTGTCTCAAATATATATATATATACACATATATATACACACACACACATATATATAACAAATGTTAAATTAATTACAAGGAAAATGTGACAAATTCACCGTTATATTAGGAAATTTCACTACCCATCTCAGTAATTTCAGGCTGAGCAGACATACAGTCCCCCACTTACATATACATACACGCCTATGACACAGATTGGAAAATTTGAAAACACAATAAGCTAGATTTAATTATATATGGAACCAACACCTAACGATCAAAGCATACATTCTTTCTCAAATACACATGGAGCGGTTATAAAATTTGGGTAAGTCTAAGACATAAAGCAATCTTCAACACATTTAAAATAATTAAAAATAATTATTTTTCATACAGGACACATTATGTTTCCACAGTGCAATTAATCTTGGAAGCAACAACATAATGTTAATGAAAAATGTACCACGTGCTTAGGCATTTAAAAACTCATGAATCATGGCTGGACACAGTGGCTCACCCCTATAATCCCAACACTTTGAGAGGCTAAGGTGGGTGGATCACTTTAGGCCAGGAGTTCGAGACCAGCCTGGCCAACATGGTGAATCCCCATCTCTACCAAAAAAAAAAAAAAATGCAGAAATTAGCCAGGCTTGGTGGCACATGCTTGTAATCTCAGCTACTGGGGAGGCTGAGGTGGGAGGATGGCTTGAAGCTGGAAGGTGGAGACTGGAGTGAGCCGAGATCGCACCACTGCACTCCAGCCTGGGCGACAGAGCAACTCCAGCTCAAAATAACAACAACAACAACAAACACTCATGAATCAAATACCAAAAAAAATGGAAATGTATAAGCATGTTAGCACTGAATGCTAATAGAACCACTATCCAATATAATATGATTTTGTGATTATTTAGCCCACAAGATAATGAAGGAAGAAAAACAACAGATTTGGTAAAATTTGGACAACTCTTATGGACATGTCCTTAAAGTCTTGAGTACTGCTGACTGAGTAGATTTTATCATGAATTGATACCACCACGGCATGGTTTTTACTTCAATACAATACAGCACCTCTAATTTCAGCATCTCTCACTTCGTGTTATGGGTTGAATTATGTCCCCCTAAAATTCATATGTGGAAGTCCTAAGCCCAAATATCTCAGAATGTAACAGTACTTAGAGACAGGCCATTAAAAAGATAATGAAGGTAAGCTGAGGCTGCTACTGTGGACCTTGGTCTAGTCTGCCTGGTGTCCTTGTAAGAAGAAGAGATTAGAACACATATGACCCAGAGACGTAGAAGTGACCGTATGAGGACACAGTGAGAGGGAAACCATCTGCAAGCCACAAAGAGGGGCCTCCGAAGAAGCTAACCCTGTCAGCACCTCAAGCCTGGACTGCCAGTCTCCAGAAGTGTGAGAAAATAAATCTGTCATTTAAGCCGCCCGTCTGGGATTTTGTTATGGCAGCCCTAACAAACGACCACACTTCACATTCAAGAAAATTCATGTTTACTTACTGATATGGACTAAATTTTGTCCCCTGCTCCCGTGCTCAAAAATTCGTATCTTGAAGCCCTAACCCACAATATGACTGTATTTGGAGTCAGGATGTTTTGAGGAGGTGGTTAAAATTAAATAGGTCATAAGAGTAGGGCACCAATCCAATAAGACTGATGTCCTTATAAGAAGAGGATGAGAAACCAAATCAATCTCTCTCTCTCTCTCTCTCTCTCTCCCTGTGCATACAAAGAGGAAAGGTCCTGTGAGAGTACAGTGAGAAGGTGGCCATCTACAAGCCAGGAAGAAAGGCCTAGCAAGAAACCAACTCTGCTGGCGCCTTGATCGTGAACTCCCGCCCTCTAGAACTGTGAGAAAATAAACGTCTGTTTTTTTTTGTTTGTTTTTTTTTTTTTTTTGAGGCGGAGTCTCGCTCTGTCAGGCTGGAGTGCAGTGGCGCGATCTCGGCTCACTGCAAGCTCCGCCTCCCGGGTTGACGCCATTCTCCTGCCTCAGCCTCTCCGAGTAGCTGGGACTACAGGCGCCCGCCACCACGCCCAGCTAATTTTTTGTATTTTTAGTAGAGACGGGGTTTCACCGTGGTCTTGATCTCCTGACCTCATGATACGCCCGCCTCGGCCTTCCAAAGTGCTGGGATTACAAGCCTGAGCCACCGCGCCCGGCCACGTCTGTTGTTTAAGCCACCCGGTCTGTGGTATTTTGTTATGGACGCCCGAGCAGACCAATATGCCTACTAAGTAAGTACAAGTTCTAGATATCCAAATGTTTTCTTTATGTCGTCTCCTCGACAAATTAAATATTTCAATGTCCACATTCTCAGAAAGAAAAATCAGTGTTTTAATGGATCCTGTTTAATCTTTACTTCCCTATATCCTTATTTCCGTGAATGTGACTTCAAAAATGGAGTCATCCTATATCCCACTCCCAAGCCACAATCTGGTAAAAGCAAGAAAAAGGCTTTGCTCTGCTAATTCACCCTTTTCTGCTCAGCATTTGGCTCTAAACTGTAACCTGAGACCCTGAGATTGCTGAGGCCCTTAACCTCTCCTTACTCCTTTGACTCAGAATGATCTCAGCGGGACAGTTCCTGGAGTTTCCTTTCATGTTTCAGAACATGACCGAGACCAAGAAAATAAAATGTTGATTCCTGATGCCATGTGGCTCAGGGTTTAGACAATGCACTCTGGTCACAGAAAATTGAGACCAAATCTGTTTTCTTGCATCTGCTCCATTGCCCTCTGTGACATTAATTCTCAACAGCAGATTCAACGTGCTGGAACTAACCAATGTTAGAGTGCTTAAGAAGTCAGGTTCAACTGAGCTCGGGTCATTGTGCTAGAACTGTGGTTACCAAAACTGAAGTACATATTTACTCTTCAATTTCAGCTGTGAAACGGTGAGTTTTAATTAGGGAGTAAAGGGTTTGTCTCCTTAGATTCATGTTAGAAAGCAAAATGAAAAAAATTGTCTAAAACCCTTAAAAAATAGTCCAAACCTGGGATAATTCTTCCCAGCTATTCATGAAAATATATGACCTATTTTAGGCAGGTAAAACAGAGGCAAAATTAAATTGAGACATTTGAAACCATGGAATAATCTAACAACAACATGCTTTTTTTAATTCATTCACAAATGACACGTCAAGTTCCTAATTTTTATAGTGAACTGCTTTAAGCATGAGACAATGAAACAGTATATAAAGTATTACAAATAAACTCATATGTAAAATTGTTTTAAAAATTTTAATGTTATGGAAATATAGCACTGTTGTATTAAATAATAACCTATTCTATAATCTATATTTTAAATTTCTTTGTTTTAGAAACAGCTCTTATATGTTGAAGTTTGCTAGTAACTAATATTCGTAACTATAGTCTAAAACCATATTATGTCACGATAATATGTAAAATCATAATATGTCATATTTATATCTTTACACAGAATTTTTGCTGTAGTATTTTCTTATTAAAAATTTAAAACATGCCAGTTTCCATGATAGCTAATCAAATATACTATTTTGTGATAATTTCTTATTTTATGATAGAGCGATCTTAACTATTATAAAAGCAAATAATATGTTGAACTATTGATCCAATTTATCAATTAATGGTAATAGAGCACCTACTGTGTGTCAAGAGTTATGCTAGGCCATCAGTTAGGACAACTATGGCTGCAAAGGATCACCCAGGATCAAATTGTCTTAAGGAAATTTATTATTTCATACTGGAAGTCCAGAGGAGAAAGAAAGAGGGCACAGCGCTTTTGGTGGCTGAAAGACACCTTTGTGTCTGCACAGACCCAGAAATCTTCAACTCTCTGCCATCTTTAGCATCAGCTTCATCATAAGGCTGCTTTCCCTCATGGTTTCAAAGGGTGTCAGTAGCTCCAAGGAATGTCATTTAGTTTAGACAGTGTCCCGAAGCAGGCAAAAGCCTTCTTTTCTCATGGGTCCTTCTTAAGAATGTGGAAAATTTTACCAGAATCTCCTGAGAGACTCGTCCACCCCTCACCAGTCAGCACTTTGTCTCATGCCCACTCCTGAGCCAATGGAGGATGCCTTTTCCCCTCTTCTCCATGTGTCTCCCTGTGATTGGTGTGGACCCACCAGGACTCTCCCCTGGGGATGCAGGTTGAGACTCTGTGTTTCTGTCTCATGGAGGAAGAGTGGAAACCAGAACAAAACCAGAGCTCTGAGAGCAAGGACCAAAGTAGCCTCTTACTGGGTCTGCTACAGCCAGGCTGAGTTTGGAAAGCACCGTCAATATGATGGAGGAATAACCAATAGGGAATTGTACACAAAGAGAAGACATGAGAAACTAAATGATAATGCCCAATAAGTACCTGTAAATCCTCCTTAGAACCAGGAGGGACATATATAAGTACATAAATAAAACATTAAATAATAAATCATAATATAGCTTGTCATTTGTAGACAATGCATATTGTATTGGATCAGAGGAGTAATAGCAGGTAGGTAAACTGTCCAGAGAAAATTTTGTGGAAGAAGTGAAACTTGAAAAAGTTGCATTTAGATAATTCTGGAATAAATAGAACCATTGCTTTTCTGCCTTTTCTTGAGGTTTGAATGTTCTGGCTTGTCTCAGTACCATGCAATAAGAGCAGACACTGACCCTCTCCTTTCGTTCTTGCAATAAATCAGGTCTGCTTTTACTTTGACCTGTTCCTGATATCTTCAGCTCCAGGCTCTTTGGCTCATAAATCCCTATATTCATTGTTTATAATAGACTCCCCATAACTTCTCTACTGCTAACTATTGGCTTCGCTTTCAACAACTACTCAAAATATCTACTTGGATAACATGTTGTTCTAACTATCTTGACAGGATTTTAAAACCTTTTTTGATATAATTGGTGGTTTGAGGGAGAAGGTGTGAGCTTGCATACCTGGAAAAATTGATAGAAACTGGCTTTTTAAAATTCTATTGCTAATACCTGGTAATTTTTCTGGCTACACTTTTTTTTTTTTTTTTCAAAGAGACTGTAGTAAATTTATCAGCTTTACATTGTCTTTGATTTAACATAGAAATTAAATAAGTTCCCTTTGTGGACTGTATCCTTGATTATAGTGAGAATTCAATTTCCAGCAAAGAAAAGTAAATGTAAAAGTTTTACAAAGCTTTATTTCATCCCACAAGATTGTCGTCCTTGTAAAATCACGAGTGTGTTGAGTTTAAGCAAAATATAATTAGACCTGGAAATCAAATTAAAATATGGAAGACACTCTTTCTGCCCTAAGACTTTTCCCTCTATGCAAAGGAGACAGAAAAGTTGTATAACTTATGAGAATGCTGATTAAATTACCCTTCAGCAACCACCTTTTCATAGTATTATTTTTCCTTCAAAGCCACATAAGAGCCACAAGAGATATAATGATTGTGCAAGAAAAGTTTTTCATTAAGGACTTTAATAAAATAAAATTAAATAAAATTTGAGAATCAATACAATGATGATAGGAATCTGTGGACATGATTATTTTTGGAAAAAACTTGCTGATCTCATATGCACGAATCTTTAAGTCAGACTTTGCACCCAGAATGGGTTGAAAATTTGGTCTCCATTTTGAGTTTGGGCACCAGTTAATCATCTGTACATGTGTTTTTGTACTTGGCTAAATACGACCAGCTCACAGAAGTTTGTTAGTGCATATTTGGTTTCATTCATTTCCCACATTTTGAGAAAAGGGTGCCTTGGTTTGCTGAGATAACACAAGAGAGAATGGTAAAAACAAGTGTGTTGGCCGGGCGTGGTGGCTCACGCTTGTAATCCCAGCACTTTGGGAGGCCGAGGCGGGCGGATCACGAGGTCAGGAGATCGAGACCACGGTGAAACCCCGTCACTACTAAAAATACAAAAAATTAGCTGGGCGTGGTGGCGGGCGCCTGTAGTCCCAGCTACTTGGAGAGGCAGGAGAACGGCATGAACCCGGGAGGTGGAGCTTGCAGTGAGCCAAGATTGCGCCACTGCACTCCAGCCTGGGCAACAGAGCGAGACTCCGTCTCAAAAAAAAAAAAAAAAAAAAAAAAAGTGTGTTCGATCTCCCTGAAATGATGCTCCGCTGTTCTTGAGTCTCTGTGACCTAGAAGGCTCTTCTGCCTTTTTCCTGCTGGGATGTGAGAAAATCTGGCAAAGTGGGGGCCAGAGAAGCTAGGCCACTAAAAGCCTGTGTGCGAAAGGATCTGTACACAGCGAATTGACTCCACCTTTCACACATTACCACTTAAATCATGAAAGGAGCATCGCAAGGAGGAAGTATTTTTCCAGCAGAAGAAAACATGCCTCCAATGTCAAGAAATTCCAGCACAATTTTGTGCAGCCAGGACCAGGTGAAGGGAAAGGCCAAGCAATATGTTTTGAGGACTGGAATATCTATGTTTCCCCAAATTCATATGTTGAAATCCTAACTTCCAATGTGAAGATATTTGTAGGTGGGGCTTTAGGAGATAATTAGGTCACGAGGGCAGAGCCCCCAAGAGTGGGATTAGTGCTCTTATAAAAGGGATCCAAGAGGGCTCTCTCTCTTGCCCTCTTTCCGCCATATGAGAATCCAATGAGATGGCATCATCTGCAAATCAGGAAGAGGATGCTCACCAGACATCAGATCTGCCAGCACCTTGATCTTGGACTCCTCAGCCTCTAGAACTGTAAGAAATAACATTTGTTGTTTAAGCAACCCAGTCTATGGCAATTTGTTATAGCAGCCTGAACTAAGATAATCTATAAGGTAAGGCAAATAAGAAAAAAATCCAAACCCAAAATGACTTTAAGCGACTCCCAGAGGAACCCTGCCAACATCACTAAGTTCAGAGAGGTAAAATCAGGCAACAAGCAGAATTATCCTCGGGAGTCCATAAAAATTTCCAGGTCTGGTTGCAACTGTCATATCTTGACACAAAGGGGCACACATTGGATCGCAGAAAGTTCTACGGACTTCTTAGGGCTTGCAAAAATTGTATAATTTTGTTGATTATATAAGTAATAACATGTTCATTGTTGAGATTTTGGAAATAATAATCTATCATCTGACCTCTCTGAGAAAACCATTATTAACCTTTTAGCTTTCTACTTTCTGTTATTTGCATTCATACATGTTTATCCATTATCCATGTAGCATTTTTTATCATGCTTCTGAACTCCATTTTATTTACATCATGATGACTTTATAGTGACAAACAAGATTCTAAAATATGATTTTAATGACAGCATAAATGGCTATACCGTAATATATTTAGTCATTTTCTATCATTGGAATTTATATTATTTCTAATTTCCCTTCATTATCATTATAGTTAATGTTTTTGAACGTAAGTCTAATTCCATATTTGGTTATTTCCTTACAATATTTTCTAAGACATAGAGTTAGTGAAGAAAAGGTATATTATGAAAGCTACCAAAAATAAAATTTGAAATTTCCTTTTGATTATTTTGATTATTTACATTCCACTGTTGGGATCTGAGGGTAATCCTTTAACCATCCTTAATAATCTTAATAATGTGTGTGTGTATATATATATATATATATATATATATATATTCAAAAATATTTGTCAATTGGCTAGACGGTTTTCTTATAGAAAAGTTCATTACTGATTTTCATTAAATTGGACATGTTTTGCATTGCACTGGAGTGGGACATTTGTTTGGCTGCTATGGTGAATTTCTGATGCCTATTTTTTTTTCTTTTTAGTGATAAGGTCTCGCTATATTGCTCAGGCTGATCTCAAATTCATGGCCTCAATTGATCCTCCCACCTCAGCCTCCCAAGTAGCTGAGATTACAGGCATGAGTCACCACACTCAGTGAATTTCCAATATCTTGTGTCAATTTTTCCATTATGAGAAGTGGAGTAGGGAGGGCAGAGGTTCTTCTATTTTGCCATAGTATTTATCTCTGGTTCCTCCCTTGACCTCAGACCCGATATTTAATTCATCATCAAATCCTAATCATTCCATCTCAAAAATAAAAGATATAACCAGAATTCTGCCGATCCTCATCATGCTCGCTGATAAGCCCGGTCACAACCACCATCATCTTCCATCCACACCAACCCAACAACCTCCTAACCAGCCTCTTTGCTTCCACTCCATTCCTTCACCATGTAGCCCTCACAGAGCAACCAGAGTAAGCTTTGAAAAATGAACATTGTTCTTTTACTTAAACTTTCAAATGGCCTTTTAATCTCTCCTCATTTTTCTCCTTACTCCCACGACCACTGGTCTTCTTTCTGGATCTTTCAAACGTGCCAAACGCTATTCAGTCTCAACACTGGCATTTGCTGTTTCTCTACCCAGAAAGCTTTTCCAGATATTCTCATGAGACCTCCAAGAGAGGCTTTGACCATCTGGCCAAATCAGTCCTTCTCCAGCACAATTCAGTCACCTCTGTGAAGCATGTTTCAAGTTAAAATTACATACACGTGTGGCCGTGCGTGGTGGCTCACGCCTGTAATCCCAGCACTTTGGTAGGCCCAGGTGAGTGGATCACGAGGTCAGAAGATCGAGACCATCCTGGCTAACAGGGTGAAACCCCGTCTCTACTAAAAATACAAAAAAATTAGCCGGGCATGGTTTGGGTGCCTGTAGTCCCAGCTACTCGGGAGGCTGAGGCAGGAGAATGGCATGAACGCGGGGGCGGAGTTTGCAGTGAGCGGAGATCGCGCCACCGCACTTCAGCCTGGGCGACAGAGCGAGACTCTCTCAAAAAAAAAAAAAATTATATACGTGTGTGTGTGTGTGTGTGTGTGTGCAGTAGTTGTATTTATTTCTGTGTTTATGGGCTCTCTTCTCTTTAGCATATAAACACTATGAGGTTATACACTGTATATTTTATGTTCTAGGACACATAAGGCAGTTCTTGACACATAGTAGACACTCAACAGCTATTAAATAAATGAATGAACAAATGTCTGCCAAGGTTATAGTATAACATTTGCTACACACTAAGTGTTCAGCAAATGGGGCCTATTATTACATTGCCATTCTCTAAGATATTATTTGTCCATTATTGGAAAGAGATTAGAATCTTCCTTTATGTCCCCTTTATCTTTCCCATCCCCTATCTTTCTGTTCCCTGTCAGGCCTTTTATGCAAATAAGAAAAAAATCCTAGCAAAAATAGTATCTTGGGGTGTATTTAAATATAAAGCTTATTATAGACACAATCCATTCTGCAACCAGGAACCCTAGTCTTTAATTGGAATGAAATTTGTGAGTTGAAAATGGCCTACAATGGCATTGCTCGACTCATTTGTTTTGGGCTGACCAAATGACAACATGGCTTATTGCATCTGCAACAAGCTGACAGATTGTTCCTGCCTTCATATGGGTTGTGAACTTTTATTTTACAGATTACACAGGAAATATAATTTTAGCATCAATTACTCTTGGTACCTTGGAATAGCCTTATGCTAAACACATATTCACGTAATGTAAATGATACATTAGAGTGTGTTTGAATTCTTAATAAAGACAGACTGCAAATAAAATTTAGAGCAAAAGGAATTATGTTCACAAATGAGCAGAACTTCAATAACAGCAGGGCTTTTTGGTTTTTCTATTTGCAAAGTATAACAGCCAGGGATTTGGCAGCCTTTTGTGCCTTTACCTTTTTGGCAGTGTGTGTGTGTGTGTGTGTGTGTGTGTGTGTATTGGTACTATGGAGTGCTATGGGTACCTTTTGTCATAAGAAGGATGCAGATGCTTCCAGGCTAATGGATAGCAGGGATGTGACTAGAAGCAGAGTTTATACCCAGTGATTCTGAAGAAGGCAATAGAACACTTGTGAGGAAAAGGTAAAGGCACCCTGCAATGTGGCGACTAACTCCATGGAGGTACTAACTGTAGGAGCCCCACTTGGCAGTGTTTCTTAACCCTCTGATCATAGAACTTTGTTCTCTTTTTAACAAAAATGCACATGTGCACCTAAAGCAATTATCTGAACGAGATTTTAGGAGACTCTTGGGCATATGTTCTATCCATGAACACTTGAAAATAGGAAGTTTCTTATACCTTGGTAAACATCAGTGGCTTCAGAAAGCAAAACAAATGACTTCTTGTGAGCTTTCAGATAATGAAAGAATTGAATTGGCCTTGGGAAGAAAAAAATAATACATGTTCTATGTAGTGACTTGAATTTTAAATAGTAAAATTACATTGAATTTTACTACCTACCCCAGTTTTTCAGGATTTTCAAAATAGCAAAAGACAGACCCAGTGATTTTTCAAGACCACTGAAAAGAAAAGTGGTGTTGGAAAAAGTTATCCAACACTTGGAAATAAAGCCAAAGAATGAATGCTTGTCCTTTTGATGTTCAATGTCATGTGGGGGCATTGTTTTACAATCCTTTCCCTATGGATTATTTCACTAGTAGCAGAGTACACCTGAATTTGACTGATTATTTCCACTTGATTAAAACCCACACACTGTGAAATTACATGTTAATTTGTAGATTTCTGCCTGGTAAAAAGATTAATTCTGTTATTATTTTATCACCCTGTGAGACACTATATAGTTTTATATCTGTTAGCAAATTCATTTCAGCATTTTTGAACTAACTCTATTGATATGGTTTGGCTGTATCCCCACCTGAATCTCATTTTGAATTGGTTTGGCTGTATCCCCACCTGAATCTCATTTTGAATTGTAATCCCTGTAATCCTTGCAAGTCAAGGGAGAGACCAGGTGGAAGTAGTTGAATCATGGGCGTGGTTTCCTCCATGCTGTTCTCGTAACAAGTGAGTTCTCAGGAGATCTGGTGTTATTATAAGTGTCTGGTAGTTTCTCTCGCATTCATTGTCCTTCTGGCCGTCTTGTGAAGAAGGTGCCTTGTTTCCCCTTTGCCTTCCACCATGATTGTAAGTTTCCTGAGGCCTCCCCAGCCATGCTGAAACTGTGAGTAAATTAAACCTCTTTCTTTATAAATTACCCAGTCTTGGGCAGTTCTTTGTAGCAGTGTGAAAACAGACTAATACATCTATCAATCTTCATTCCTTGAACTGTTCTTTGAATCAGTTTTACCATCCTACCGGTCCCTTATTAATTAATGAGTTGAATAAAATACTTGACATATGCTCAATCTCTATTTAGCCATGTCATGTTTTTAACTTTTTGAACGTTGTTATTTGACAGTGGCAGTAGCATTGCATCATAAGAGTTTTCAGAATGCATTGCTGTCTGGAAGGCACAGGCCACAAATCTCAGGCACAGGAGTCCCTTCCTTATCAGAAGGGCTCTCAACGTTGTCCTGAACATTGATACAGGTAACTATGTAGGAGCAGAAGCAAGCCCACTTTCCAAGCCTGGGCTTTCAGTAAGGGATTGATGAGCCTGCTAAGAGGAAGTTGGGAACACCTTGAAAGGACAGGTGATAGTAATAGGACAGAATCAGAATTCAGAAAGGTCTTGGAAAACTGGGCATTGGGTTCAAATAAACCACATATAGCATAAGAAAGAAAAACTATGTTTGAGCATTTGTAGTTGCAATTATTTGAATCCTTTGCCTTTATATTCCCACATAAGGAAATTTATCTTAATAATAAAAAATATGGAGAGTTTTGCACAAAAACGTTAATTGCTATGTTAATAATAAAAAATTGGAAGCAATCAAAATGTCAACAGTATCGGAATGATTAAGTAGCTTATAGTACATTTTATTTTTAGATTTTTCACTTGCACATTAAAATGAGTGTTTATTATGAAATACAGCACTTAGTAGAAAAGTGCACACTACGTAAATGTGCAAGCTTATTGAATTATGATAAAATTAACAGCCAGTTTACAATCACCCACACCAAAAAATATGGCATTACCATTACATTAGTTCCCTTCATGTGCTTCTTTCAAACCAAAAGCCTCTTCTTAACCTCTAAAGTAATTATTATCTTGGCTTTAATGATAATCATTTTTTTAAAAAAGTTTGTTATAGTTTTACCACCTAACTATGTATCTCTGCACTATAGCTTTGCCTTTTAAACTTCATGTAAATGAAATTGTTGTGTTTGTCTTTTTGTACTCAACATGATTTAAACTGTATGTTTAACATTTGAAATAATGTCAAACTATTTTTCAAAATGACAGCACCATTTTACATTCCCACCAGCAATGTGTTATGGTTCCAATTTCTCCACATTCTTGCCAACATCTGTTATTATCCATCTTTTTTATTATAGTCATGCTGGTAGGTGTGAAGTGGTATCTGAAGGTTGTTTTTGACTTTCTTATTTCTAATGATTAGTGATGTTGAGCATATTTCAGGTGTTTGTTGGCCATTTGTGTATCTTCTTATGAAAAATGTTTACTTAAATCCTTTGTCTACTTTTTAATGGGTTGCTTGTCTTTCTGTTGTTGGGTTGTAAGAGTTCTTTATATATTCTAAATATTAGTCCTTTATATGTGATTTACAAATATTGAAATTTTCTCCACTGGATTGTCTTGGTAGTTTTGTCAAAAATTGATCTACCATAAATGTTAGGGTATATTTTTGTATTCTCAATTCTATTCCACTGATCCATATATTTATTTTAAAGCCAGTGGCACAGTTTTGTTTATTGTACCTTTATTGTAGTAAGTTTTGAAATATGGAAGTATGAGTTTTACAAATTTGTTCTTTTAAGATTGTTTTGGCTCTTCTGGGTCCCATGAATTTTCATATGAGTTTTATATTAAGCTTGTCAATTTTGGGGGAAAAAAGACAGCTGGCATCCTGATAGAAATTGCATCAGATCTGTAGATCAATTTGTGGAGTTTTACCATCTTAACAATATTGTCTTTGAATCCATAAAAATGGGATAAATCCCATTTGGATAAGCCCTTTTATATGTTGCTAGATTCAATTTGAAAGTATTTTGTTGTAGAAGATTTTTGCATTGGTATACATAGGGGTATTGGTCTATAATTTTCTCTTGTTGTGATATTTGTCTAGAGTAATACTGGCCTTAGAAAATGAGAAGTGTTTCTTTTTCTTCTATTTTTTGGAAGAGTTTGAGAAAGATTGATGTTAATTCTTCTTTAACTTTTGTTAGCAATCACTGAACAAACATCTAGTCTTTTCTTTATGGGGGTTTTCTTTTTTCTTTTTCTTTTTTTGTTTAAGCAATATCCCTGTCATGGCACTTTGTGGGAATTTTTAATACTACTAATTCAAACTCTTTGCCTGTAATAGGTTTATTAACGTTTTCTATTTATTCTTGAGTCAGTATTGGAAGTTTTATCTTTCTGGAAATGTGTCAATTTCTTCTCAATGATCTAATTTGTTATATAATTGTTCATAGTATTTTCTTATAATCCTTTTTGTTTCTATAAGATATGTAGTAATGTCCACTTTTTTTTCCTGATTTTAGTATTTTGAGTCTTCTTTCTTTTATTCTTCCTCAGTCTAGCTATAGGATAGTCAGTTTTCCCAGTCTTTTTGAAAAGCCAATTTTGGTTTTATTGATTTTCTCTATTGTTTTTCTATTTTTTATTTCATTTGTATCCATTATAATGTTTCTCATTTCCTTTCTTCTGCTAGTGAAGTATTTAATTAATTTACATGTAATTTAATTACTGATAAGGTATGATTTACATCTTCCATCTTTCTGTTTTCTATATTTCTTCTGAGTTTTTTCTCTTTGTTGTTGCTCTTGTTGTGCCTCTATTCTTTTATTACTGCCTTCTTTTGTGTTGAGTAGAGATTTTCTAGTGTCCCATTTTAGTTCACTTGTTTTTTTTTTTCACTATATATTCTTTTGAATTTTTTTTGGTAGTTGCCCTGGGGAATTATAATTAATGTCTAAACTTGTAATAATCTAGTTTAGATTAACACCAACTGAATTTTAATAGTATATACAACTTTGCTCCTATATAGCTCTATTCTTTCCCACTTTTATGCTATTATTGCCATAAAATTACATTTTAATATATTTTATGCCCATCAACATAAATTTATTATTTATTTATGCAGTTATCACTTAAGTCAGGGAGAAAGAAGTGTTACAACCAAAAATATATTTGTGCAGTATATTATATTTACCTACGTAGTTACCTCTACTGATGCTATTTATTGCTTCATAGTATTCCCTTATAATTTTTAAGTTACTGCCTAGTAGTGTCCTTTTATTTTGTACAGAAGAGCCTCCTCTAGTTTTTCTTATAGAGACGGTTTGCTAATGACCAGTTACATCAGCTTTTGTTTATCTGGGAATTTCCTAATTTCTGTAAACTTTTAAAGATTAGTTTTGCTGGATATAAAATTTGGGGTTGCCAGACTTTTTTTTTCTTTCAGCACTTTAAATATATCATCTTACTGCTTTCTAGCCTCTGATTGCTAATGAAAAACTGGCTGTTAATCATATTGAGAATAATTTATGCATGATGAGTAGCTTCTCTCTGCTTTCAAAAATCCCTTCATCTTTGATTTTTGACAGTTTGACTATGATGTACATAGGTGTGGATCACTTAGATTGTATCCTATTGGAGTGTGTTGAGCTCCTTTCATGTCTAAATAAATGTTTTTTTAATTAAATTTGTTAATTTTTGGCCATTCTTTTTTTTTAAATATTCTTTCTGCCCATTTCTTATTCTCCTCTCCTTCTAGAACTCCATTATGCATATGTTGGCACAATTAATGATGTCCCGTAGATCTCTGAGGCTCTGGTTTTTTTTTTTTTTTCCATTTTCTTTCTGTCTCTTAGATTGGCTAATCTTAATTGACCTACCTTCAAGTTTGCTAATTCTCTCTTCTGCTTACTCGAATACAATGTTGAGTACCCATAGTAATTTTTTCATTTCAGCTATTGTACTTTTCAACTCCAGAATTTATATTTGGTTTTTAAAAATCATTTCATTTCTTTGTTGATATTATGTAGTTGGTGAGACATTATTCTCATCGTTTCCTTTATTTCTTTAGACACAGTGTTCTCTAATATTTTTTCTGGTGGTTTTAATTCATAGTCTTTATTATTTTGCATAGTTTTTAGGTTTAGAAAAAAGTTGAGTGGAAAGTACATATAGTTCACATATATAACTTCACAACCTTCCCCAGCTTTACCTATTATTAGTGTCTTGTATTAGTGTGGTACATTTGTTACAATTGATGAAGTAATATTGATACATTATTAATAACAAAAGTTCATGGTTTACATTAGGGTTTACTCTTTTTGTTGGACATGTATTCACAATTATAGTCTCCGGCAGAATAGTTTCACTGTCTGAAAATTCCCCTCTGCTGCACTGATTCATTTCTCCCTTTCCCCAAACTTCTGACAACAATTGATCTTTTAAAAGACTCCATAGCTTTGCCTTTTCCAGAATGTCGTATAGTTGGAATCATACAGTATGTAGTATTTACAGCTTGGCTTCTTTCACTTAGCAATATATATTTAAGATTCCCTCATGAGTTCTCATAGATTGATAGCTCATTTGTTTTTGTTACTAAATAATATTTCATTGTATGAATATGCCACAGTTTTGTGTTTTTTAAATCTATTCACCTATTCTTGGTTGCTTCCAAGTTTTGTAAATTATGAATACAGCTGCTGTAAACACTTGTGTGCAAGTTCTGTGTGAACATAAAATTTCAACTTCTTTGGGTCAATACAAAAGAACACAATTTCTGGATTATATGGCAAGAGTATGTTTAGTTTTGTGAGGAACTGCCAATCTGTCTTCCAAAGTGGCTGTGTCATTTTGCGTTCCCACTAGCAATGAATCCAAGTTCCTATTGCTCCACACCCTCATCGGTATTTGGTGTTGACAGTGTTCTGGACTTTGGCCATTCTGATAGGTGTGTAGTGATAATTCATTGTTGTTTTAATTTATAATTCTCTAATGACATGTGATGTTGAACATCTTTTCATATGCCTATTTGTTACATGTATATCTTCTTCAATGAAGTTTTAAATTAAAACCTCATTGCCTATTTTTAAATTAGATAGTTACTATCTTATTGTTGAGTTTTAAGAGCTTTTGCATATTTTGGATACCAATTACATATCAGATATATATTTTGCAATTACTTTTCCAGTCTATGGCTTGTCTTTTTATTCTTTTAACAGTGTCAGTGTAACAGAGCAAAAGTTTTTAGTTTTAGTAGAGTCTAACTTAACAATTTTTTCTTTCATTGATCATACATTTGGTGTCATCTAGTTTTTTTTTTTTTTTTTTTTGAGACGGAGTCTCGCTCTGTCGCCCAGGCTGGAATGCAGTGGCGCAATCTCGGCTCACTGCAAGCTCCGCCTCCCAGGTTCACGCCATTCTCCTGCCTCAGCCTCTCCGAGTAGCTGGGACTACAGGCGCCCGCCACCATGCCCGGCTAATTTTTTTGTATTTTGTAGTAGAGACAGGGTTTCACCGTGGTCTCGATCTCCTGGGTGTCATCTAGTTTTTGAACATATTTAAAACAATTGATTTAGAGTCGTTATTTAGTAAGTCCAACATCTTGGCTTCCTCAGGAACAATTTGTATTGACTGTTTTTCTTCTATGTGTGGCTCATACTTTCTTGTTTCTTTGCCTGTCTCATCATTTTTTGTTGTTGAAACTGGAAATTTTCAATAATATAAAAGTGGCTACCCTGGAAAATAGATTCTTCCTCTCTTTAGGGTTTGTTGTCATTGCTCTTTGTTATTGTTGTTTTTGTTGCTGCTTGTGTTCTTAGTGACTTACCTGAACTAATTCTATGCCATACATATTCTTTACCATGTATGACCCCTGAAGTTTCTGGTTGGTTAATTTAGTGACCAGGTATGATTGAACAGAGATTTCACTAAAATACTGGAACCAAAAAGTCTCCTTGTCTTTGCCAAGGACTCTGTGTGCATGTCAGAACATGCCTTTAACATACATCCATTTCCTTTATCACTCTGTCTTAGCATTCTCTCCCTGCTTATGCAGAGCCTCATGGTAGCCAGGTGTGAGAACTTAAGGCCTTCTTAGATTTTTCCCTACACATGTGTGTGACCTTCTAGATTCCTATGAATATTTCAGAATTTTTCAAAGCCTCTGAAAAACATCTAACTCCCCAGGTTTTTCTTTCAAAGTTTTTGGTCAACTTGTTTGGACCAATTGTTATTGCCACAGTAATGCTGAACAATCGCTGCTGATTTTTGTTTTCTTTTTGACAAATGCCCCGGGCAAAAGCCTGTTCACACTGGGTAATCTCCAAGTCTATTCAATTAAAGACAAGCCTTGTGTGTATGGTTTTCTAGGGAACTACCAGACAAGTCAAACAGCGACAAGTCAAACAAGTCCAACAGTGACAATTCTCTGAGAATGAGGCTTTGAAAGAGCTCCAACCCTGTCTGGCACCTTTAATGGCATTGTATTGTGGGCTGTTGATTTTTAAGGGTACCACGGAGTTGAGAAGGTAATGGAAATAAGGCAAGTTAAAATGTCACAACACCCATTCTTCTTGCCACTTTTTTTTTCTTGAATAAACAATCGCCTTGTTGCAAGCTTTTGGTTAATTTATAGAGTTTTGAAAAAGTCAGTTTTGGCTATTTTTGCCAATGTTCTCCTCGATTTTGTGGAGAGGATTTTCAGAGGTTCTCAGTTCACCCTTCCATTTATGTCTTAATATGGTTTTAAGAGTCATCAGTGTTATTGGTTGGTAGCAATCTCAATATTCTGGCCCAATGAATGATCCTCCTTTATGTGGGAACCTTCCTGTATCTTGCAACTGAGCACCTAGTTATGCAGAAAAATTCCTCCTGTCTGACCAATCATATTAATTGAATCCATGCAGACAGTGAATGAGGTGGTGGATGTCCTATCCAGGTAATTCCCAATTCATAACCTTAAAGACACTGACAATGTTGTATGACTCCTTAAAAAACTGGCACAAGCAATACCGTGTTCATATTGCTTCATCATAAAAGGTCACGGTACATGTTACTGAGACTGTATCTGAGCATGGGATTACTTGGGAACTTTCCAGTTTTCTCCTAAATTCTAGATCATATGAGTTGATGAAGCAGTTTCATCATGCTAATCATTCACTACTCACTACAAGCCACCTGACTGCCATGAAAAGAGAAATAATATGGGTGTTAGGGGTACCTTTGCCCCTGTTCTTCAATCTTTGGTAATATGTACCCAGCCCTTCTCTTCTGTGGGAATTCTGTAATGAGAGCTTAAGTCCCTGGGGAAGCCGGTGAACAATCTAGTTTTGGAATATCCAACTTTTCTTAGGATTCAGGTCAATGGATTATACACTGGTGTCTGCCACTTGCAAGCCCCTTTGAACCCTGATGTCCTCATTTGTAAAACATGGAGAATAAGACCCATCACACGGCTTGTGGTGAAGACTAAGTGGGTAACATTTGTAGAAGTTGTGAAATCTATTCTAACATAAGGGCTTATAATGACGACCTAAAAATCCGTAAATCTGGGTCCCAAGACAATATTGCTGCCAGAAGTCACCGACTTCTACCATGCCTGGTGCATACCTCACAAGATTCTGATTTAATTGGCCCTGGATATGTCCTGAGAATCTGGGATTTTTGAAAAGCTCCCCAGGTGATTCTATCATGTAGTTAGGGTAGCTTTATCCTGTTAAGAATAGTTAAAAGAGAAGAAAACTTCAAAATGATAGCTTTCAGATCTCTGTTTATCTCCATGGCTGCAATAGACAGCTTGGGTTTTGCTTCCAGAAGGCTTAAAAAAAGAAACAAAAATCAGCGAATGTGTGAAAATGGTTCTTGAAATAACTCTTAGAGATGCTTGAATCAACACAAGGGAGAACATAGATGAAAAGACCAGCATGATCCTTCCACTGTTCTGGATTTTCTCTGCTGAAAACTAAATCACCATCTAACCTAGATAAAGCTTTTTTTTTTTTTTTAATTCTTTTTCAGGGTTATATTTCCTGTAGCAATTTCTCTCACTGTTGTTAAATACATCAGCAATAACAAACGTGTGAACATGTTTCACTAATGCAAAAGAGGAGTATGTTTGTGGGGATTACGGAAGACGATATGTGTCCTCCACATGGACAATGCAGCCACCTGTATCTTGCCTGTTCCCCAATGAATCTAAGATATTTCTTTATTCCCTTCTTCCTTTGACTCCCTCTGATTCATCTCTGCAGTGTCCTGACCTAACAGTGTAACCTCATAGCTGGTAAAGTGAATTTCAGACTAGACAATACTTCCTCATTATTTTCTTTCTTTCTATTCAGAAAAAAAAAATATGGAAGCCATGAAGCTTGGGTTCACACTATTTAAGGATGGATGCATGGATGGATGGATGGATGGATGGATGCCACCTAGGATAATCTCATTCTAAAAAATAAAAAACCAATATACTTTTTTTCCACACTTGTCAGTAAATGGAGGAGAAAATAAGGGTCTTCTCCAACACTTGGATATAAGCTAGTAAAAGCCACCCATACCAACTACAATTAGGTATCTCAGGGATCAAGTCTGAGGGATTGCCTGTGACCATATAATTGGAATTTGGGAAACACCACAACTCTAATCAGGTTAATTCTAGAATAATCTCAAGGAGGGAGGGCTTGAAAATGGTTGTACTTAATTTAAAGGTTCATAAATACCACATTTTTATTTTCAAGTCTATCTCTTAGAGAATTAAAATCAAATTCTTTGTCCCATTCAGTTCCCTTTCTTGAATTGTTTTTTGCCTGATAATGTATTGTTCGCCTTATCCTTTATTTTGCTGTATTTTATTTTTGATTTATACTTGCTTGTAATAGCTTTCTCAATTCATTTATTTGAAAATTTCTATACCTTTAAAAAATTATTTTAAAAGAGGTGAAAATTAGTAATTTCTTTTTTTTTTTTTAACTTTGCATCCAACCTCCCTATATTCTCCTTCATCCTGCTCCCTGCTCCTTCCCATTCAAAAATACCTAGGAGTATGACTGGAGTTGCATTAAATTGATAGATTTGTCTTTTTAAAAGAATAACAAGAGTTGCTGAGGTCAGGCATGTACCAGCCTTCACTGCTAAGGACAGGGGGCACAGTGGTTTTTAACACCTTATATTTACACCATTGCCCCAGGTTATGGGGATGACTGAACACTAACACCAGACAGACGAGGTTGACAGTGATTTATTAATCACCCATACTCGCAGCAGAGGGGGCAGGGGGAAGGCACCACAGGCCACACAGGGCCACCATGTAGGTGTTCAGCTTAGGAAGAGGGTGAACAATCAGGGGCTGCAGGAGGCAGGGGCTGCAGGAGGTAGGCTTTGTAGTATCAGAAGAGCCTGGTGTGCTCTCTGGTTCCCGAGGGAGGATGTGATTTTTTTGTTGAAAATTCTGCAGGCTGTCAGGGAACCAGAACCTGCCTCTCGGGTATAAGTAGGAACTGCGCCTGGTCCTCCTGAAAAGGAGGGTTGTTTCCCTAGGCGACCTTATCTATGGGAGCAAAATGGGGAGGAGAACTTGTGGTGAGGCCACTTAAGGCTCTCCCAGTTTTCCCCAGGTGTGAAGGCAGTACATAATATTGGGCCTTAATTTTGAGCTGTGTACACTGACACTGGTCATTTGCATCTTTTTCACTAAATTCCCGAATGCTGCAGCTCCTTTGTCCTTGTTGCGGAATCCTCAAACTAGTGCACATGGAAGCTATGTGCTGCACCAGACACCAGGTGCAGGCTTTGCTCAAAGCTCCAGTGCTGGTTAATGCTCCCATGGAATTCTGAATGTGACTCTAAGCCAAGTTATACACTTAAAGGAGTACAGCCTATGGAAATGAGACCGTAGTCTCGTTTGTTTTAGATACTCTCATTGTATGGAAAGAATGTTTGACCCATCCCTCATTTTCCTTTCCCAGAAAAGTGACTCAGGGAAGACATGGGCAAGAATCTGATCTTTTTACCCTACTGCTTTCTACTCGGAAATAAAAGGGAAGAGGACTGTGTTTCTTCTTCTTGCCTGTTCTACGTTCTAGTGGGTATTGTTAAAATTATAAAATCAGACCAATAGGTTAATAAAATTTACAAATCTTAAATTTTAGAAAATTATATCTCACGACAAACCCAGGCTTTTAAAAACTTTCATGTGCTTTGTAGGGACATGGATGAAACTGGAAACCATCATTCTCAGTAAACTATCGCAAGGACAAAAAAACCAAACACCGCATGTTCTCACTCATAGGTGGGAATTGAACAATGAGAACACATGGACACAGGAAGGGGAACATCACACTCCGGGGACTGTTGTGGGGTGGGGGCAGGGGAGAGGGACAGCCTTAGGAGATATACCTAATGCTAAATGACGAGTTAATGGGTGCAGTACACCAACATGGCACATGGATACATATGTAACAAACCTGCACATTGTGCACATGTACCCTAAAACTTAAAGTATAATAATAAAAAAAAGCTTTTATATTGCTAAGGACTCAAAAATCCTGTTCTGAATCCTATTCCATAAACTGCATATTTATTCCTCCTTCTTTATGCCACAATCCCAAACCACCATAGGAGAAAAGGAGGAAGTTACATAAAAGGAAACACAACAGGGATAAGCATATTAACACATTTAAATATTGATATGTATAATATATTCTCATATGTATGAGCAGAAAATCCAAAAGAATATAGACCAAATTGTTAACAGTGCTTGTATCTGTGGAAGAGAAACAGAAGGGGATGGAGGAACATTCATTTTTAACTGTATCTAGCATTATGTTATCTGGATATTTTAAGAACAGTGCTCATTTCTTCTATGTAAATAATCATCTAAAATATAAACATTTAGCTTAAATTTTTATCATGTTCTTTGATTTCTGTCTTGAATCCATCCTTGCTCCTTCCTTTGGTTTATGACTATAGTTTTATGGTTTCCTTTGATTTGCCTTTGGTTCACAGTATTTATTTTTATTGATCCTGTTCAGTGATTATGTGCTTTGAATTCTGTAAGTCATTGAAGTGGAATCACATTATTTGGGTATTTAACTTAGGCAAATTCAACTATGAGTCTGGAGAGAGAGAGTGAGAGAGAATGAATTCTTTTATTTTCTTACTTGCCTTCCTAAGAACTTTTCCTTAATCCCCAAAAGGCAAAGAAAGCTATCACATGAAGCATACAAAACAATGAAATTAAAAAATCATGTTTTTGGCTGGGCACGGTGGCTCACACTTGTAATCCCAACACTTCGGGAGGCAGAGGCAGGCGAATCATGAGGTCAAGAGTTCAAGACCAGCCTGGCCAACACAGTGAAACCCCATCTCTACTAAAAATACAAAAATTAGCTGGGTGTGGTGACGAGCGCCTGTAATCCCAGCTACTCGGGAGGCTGAGGCAGGAAAATCACTTGTACCGAGGAGACAGAGGTTGCAGTGAGCCGAGATCGAGCCACTGCACTCCAGCCTGGGCAACAGAGCTAGACTCCATCTCAAAAAAAAAATCACGATTTTGAACTTTAGGTGCTTAAGTTATAGTAATTTAAGGTGACTTATTATTTTTTTCCAGGGCGAATTTAACTATACACTTTTCCTTTTTTAACCTTTTGCACTAATTTCAGATGCTCACCCCAGCAGCTGAGACAATTTCTTGTAATCCTGAAGGCTTCAAAAGCCTTTTTAAAACCTGTTTCTCTCATTTTTCAAGCCAAAGCTGAGATGTAATCTTTCCTACCTCATCTATGTGAGGCACACATTTAGAAAACAAAGGAATGACGGGGCTGGGTTCAGAGGGCCTGGCAGAGGATGTATTGGACCTTTGGATATCTGCCTCTGTGTGTCTGGACAAAGATGCTCCTTTTTCAAGGGAAGATGTTACACATGGTCTTCACTAAGGCTCCCCAGTATCCTCAGGGAAATAGTAATTGTGCTGGCCTGTCTGCCCCCCTAACATCTCCTATTTATTTCAGATCTAGCATGAAAATATTGTATTATAGTTTACTACATAGATTCATGCCTCAGCCTTTTTGAGAGCAGAGAGTCAATATTTTATGTACTATCTTTAAATTCAACTCTAAACAGTGCTTTGAATGTTACGGGATTGGAAGAATATTTCTGGATAAAGGAGTTATATACTGAATAAATAAGTAAGTAAATTAATGACAGGAAGTGAATGACACTCTTATGAAGTCTAAAGTAGAAATATTTTCACATTCTGAATTCTTGGAAATCAGAATGCATTTCAGAATCAATGACACGTCATGGTTTATTTAGAAATTTTTCTTATTAATGGCCTATAAAACAATGATACAACTTATAATTGAAGACATCTTAGATTTGGTAAAATACTACACACTTTGGTGTGTGATAATCATTCTCAAATTAGTCTTTTTAGATAGATATCATGTTTAACATGGGCGTGTATCCCATTTTCGTCTCAAATAAGCAGCTAATTACAAGCATATTCACTCAATGAAGAACTGATTTTCAATTTAGACCTCCCTTTCTGAAAGTTGTAGACTTTCTCTTGTATGGGATTACAGCATTCTCTCTTTTCTAAAATATTTTTTTTTTCTGTTTTAAAAATTAATACATTTTTATTGCTCAAAACAAGGCAAAGAACAACAAAATAAAAAAATCTAAAGGTGAAAACACAAGCCTCACCATTTTGTTTTTCTTCTTCCAGATACCTGTGTATACATGTATTATGCACGTCTGATATTTAAAAAATAAGATTATATTGTGCATGCTATTATGCTACACAGATGTATATAGTGTATTGTTTTTATAATAATAAAAAAATCAATGAATTATTATCCATCAATAGAGTGATTACATCAATTATAATACAGTGGAAACTAAGGGGGCCATTAAGAGTGATGACTTAGAGCAACATTGAGCCCATTATAATGTTTCAGGCATTACATTAAGTGATTTATATGTATCACTTCTTTGAATTCTTAGAGCAATTTTATTTTATTTCCATTTTTTGGATGGGGACCTGGACCCTTTTTTATGTATCAGTAATTCTCAGTGAGGGTGATTGGCAAAAAGTAACCTGGAAGGTGAATTTTCCTTGTTTATCCGAAGCAGAGCAGGGAGCAAGGAGGCCAGAGAAGTGCTACAAAGAAGAATCAAGCTTCACAAGATGAGGGAGGTTGTTTTTCTCAAAACAAAGAGATGAAAGTATAAGCATAAGCAAGGTTACAACTGGCAAATAGAAATTAATTAAATGAACGCTGAGTTCCTTTTATGTCGCAGTTAAAAACAAACATCTCTCCTACCTTCTTCTTGGCTATCTGATTATTTGAGTTCAAAATTTGAAGGTAGACAAACCTGAGTTCAAACCCAAGCTTGGCTTGCTGTTCATCTCCTTGGGACCTTGGCAAAGTCATATCAATTTGTAATTTTGCATTTACCAATTGAAGATGTGTCTCCTGGGGAATACTAAAAGGGTGACATGATTTCTCGTGCAGTGTCCAGTTCAATGCCCATCCCATAATGGTTCCTCTAATACTGATTTTTAATTAAAAATTTTCCAAAGCATACACATGTTCATAGCAGCATTGTTCACAAGATCCAAAAGGTGGAAGCAACCCAAGTGTTCAGAGATGACTAAAGAAATATAATATAGACATATGATGGAATATTAGTCATGAAAAGGAAGGAAATTCTGACACAGGCTACAACATAAATACCTTGAGTACACTATGCTAAATGCAATAAGCCAGCCACGGAAGACAAATACTGTATGACTTCACTTACATGAGGTACCTAGAGTAGTCAAATTCATAGAGACAGAAAGTGGAATGGTGGTTGCCAGGTGCTTGGGAGAGGGAGGAATAGGGAGTTGTTTAATGGATGTGAAGTTTCAGTTTTGTGAGATGGGAAGAGTTCTGGAGATTGGTTATACAACGGTGTAAATGTATTTAACAGTATGAACTATACACTTAAAAATGGTTAAGGTGGTCAATTTTTTGTTATGTGTATTTTACCACAATTAAAAGGAAAAAATTACAAGTTGAGACATTTTATATATCTAAAAAAGCTATCTTATTATGTGTATGTTAATGAGATGAACCATAGTAGGCACATCTCTCTCTTTTTTTTTCATCTTTTATGCATCACCAATTGATAAAGGCGTGATGTCTCCCACTGCTATTGTGGCTTCATCAATTTCTATTTATATTCCTAGTATTTTATGTTATATAGTTCAACACCATTTTATTTTGTCCGTAGAGGTGTATAACTGTCTTCTCTTTGTTGTGTTTGTGTCTTTGACTCTGCCACCTATCAAACGTTTTTGTGCTTGCCTGCTATATCTTTGCCTACTGTTTTCCTTTTAATTCTATGATTTTGCTTTAACATACCTTTTAAAAAATGTATAGGTCAAATTTGTTTTCTTGCCCACAGAGAGTTTTGTCATCTGATAGTTTTCATACTTAGATGTGTATTTTCAGAATTGATGTGTTTTGTCCTTTTTAATACTTACTGGTTTTGATGCTTAATTACTCTTTTGTCTCTGCCCTCTTGCTAATGGGTTAGGTTATTTTTTTCTTTCAACACTTTAATGATTTTGAAAAATTGTATCTCCATTTATTCTCCAAGTGGTTACTAAAACGTAGCCATTATTCCATTAGGGGTTGCGAACTGCTGAAATTCTTTCTTTATTAGTTAAAATAATTCTATAAAGGAAATTTTCTCTTATCAAATATTTATTCTGAGGCAAAGTTTGTATAACAAAGGATGAACGCTTGCATCTTTCCCTGACTTACCCATTTTCATAATAATGAGTTAGTTCCCTAGCAGCCTCCAAAGATGAACAAGACCTTTTTAAGAGTCTCATGATCTACTGACTGGGTTAGCCTGGCCAATTACCTTTCTAAAGTGTTATTATGAACAGATGGATTTAAATCTATTTGGTGTGTTTCAGTCTATTGCACTTATTATTTATATTGTTGCTCAATTTTTACCATCTTTTTGGTAAGAGGCACTTCAAATTGGCTTCTGAGTTTTTCTAATATGATCTTGTTTTCTGGGATTGTTTGGAGACTGGCAGATAAGATGTTGAAGAGATAGGAAGGTGGGCAAGATCACTGTGTCATGGCTAATTGTGTTGATATCATCCTGAGGGCAATGGGAAGCCACAGAAGAGATTTAAGCAAGGGGTGACTTGCAGCAGAACCAGAGTGGAATTGTAGATGGATTTTGCAGAACTCCATCACCAAAATAGAGTCTAGGACACATTATCAGATCCCACAAACCTATGCAGTTTGGACAAAGACAGAGTACATTTTTATTAACTTTCTAAGCATCTCCTAACAAAATGGAAACTTGAAAGGTGCACATGTTCTTTTACCAACTGTTATCTAGGGCAGTGCCACTCAAAGTGGGGTCTGTGAGCCAGAGTGTCTCTGTGAACTACATGTCACCGATGTGCCCTGTGATAAATTTAGAAATTGAGAGTGTTAGAACTTTTATAGAATCTGACACAATGAATAATTTTATGTCTATTTCAACTAAAATTTTTAAAAGGTTTATTTCATACTTTTAAATTTCATTTTTCTAATAATTTACTTTTGTTATATTTTTTTCAAAATAATTGGTCAGTTATTAATGGGGGGGAAATTCTGCTTTCTTCTACAGACTTTGAGAAGCACCAGTGTAGAAGACATTCTAATATTTCCTGACTGCACCAAATTGGGAGCCTATAGTTAATTGTGTAGTTAATTGTATTCCAAAATACTCATTTGGAAGTCATTTGGTAAGAAATTCACACATAAAAAAAGGTTATGCCAGCAAATAACAGATGAAATATAAAAGCAATTATCTTTGCAATGTAGAATGCATTTATAGTCATAGTTAAGTAATTCCATGTCTTAGATTACAAACTTGAAATTGCAGAAGAGCAAAATGCCACATATGTGATGCCTGGATCGTATCCTTTCCACAAACACAATTCAACCTGCTTGTTTTTATACACACACATGGAAAATGTATTCAACTAGCATAAATTATGTATGCAGATGAAAACGTGTATTCACTCTTCTTAATAGCCCTTATAAATCTGACACACCCCTGCCTGAAATGTTTCCAAGAAATGCATGTGGTAGAAAACATTATTAATCAGGGTCCATTTTTGTCAACCTCCAGGAGTCAGGGCAAAGCCAAGTCATTGATTTTGCTGCATTTGAAAGGCTGTTGTTTGGTATGTCAGCCTTGTTAGTATAGTTGAAAGTACCTATTAAGAGGCTAGAAGCTTGGCTAGCTCTAGAAAAAATTAGAAGATTTAGTAGTGCTGGTATAGAGTTGTCAGACTGCCTGCGATGAAAAAACCCACTTTGGGGAACCGCCATTTAAGTTTGTCCCAATTTCTCCTCTGAAAATATGTTCAACAACACACAGATGGTGAAGGCTCAGGAAAAGTGTGCCCATGACACATTCTGATTTCCTTATCCACCAGAGAGAGAAAATGCGCTGGAGAGATTTTACTCTCCAAAAAATTAAATGTCATATAATTATTTGAAGACTAAATATATTAATGGAATTAAATATGGTAATTTTTCCAACGTTTACAGGATACTACAGTGTTCTTAGGAAAAACACAGCATATCACTCCTTCAGCAGGAGATGAAGTCTCTTATCCCCACAGAGAGCTCAGAAAGCATCTATTAGAACGACACTGGATCTAATGGTCTAAGCCACATGTTCTCCCCTATTTAGAAAGACTACATGATAAATCAATGTACACATTCATTATATCATGATAAAAACTCAGTGAGGTGGCTTTATCATGCATAAGCCAAACCACCAATTGCATGATTCTTTTATTTTCCCTTTTCTATCCCCTATTATATGATCATAGTACTGCCTGTTCCACATGCATTATCTCATTAAATTACACAATGACCTAGAGTTTCCAACTAGATCCTTTCTGTAACAAATATCAGACACTCAATTGGCTTACAAAATAAGGAATTTTATTGGTTTTCTTATTAGGAATCCCGAGGTCGAGTGGGTTTTAGGATTGGTATGAACAAACCTCCACTTACCTCTGTCTTGGCACTTCTTGTCTTTATCCAAAGGTTGAGTTTCCTCATTGTTTCAAGACAGCTGTTAAAATGCATAAGGTGCCTTGGCTTCTTTAAGCAGAGACAGAAGGATGACCCTCTCATCCCTTTAGAGAATGAGAAATTTTCCTAAAATATTTTTGGCCAGAATTGAATCACTCACTCTGTTTTTGAACAAATAATTGGAGAAAGGGATGGAGTTACTGTAAAAATGCCTTTGACAAGCATAATTTTAAAATGCTTTTTGGGTTCAAAGATTACATTAAGTAAATACAATTTATGATAAGAAACACACAGACACATATTCACATACATACCAACCAAACAATACTTAGGTTTGCTGTATTCTCTTTCCTTCCTTTTTATTCTGTTATAACAAAATTAGTTTTAGATGAATTATGGTTATACACATTCTGGTTTAATAACTCCCATTTTTAAATGCAGCTTTTATTTGTAGACTAGATACTGAAAACAACCAAAAGTCAGTAGGCTAAACATCTGGAAACAGATTGATATTTGAGAGTATTGAATAGTTGTAACTGAAGCCATAGGAGTGAATTATTCATCAAAAGTGCATAAAGATAATAAACAAGCTTTTAAAACTATAAAAATATATGCAACTATTAAATTTGAAAATATAATTAAAATATAACAATTTTAAAAAGAATCAAAATAACTTCCCAAAACAAAGCACCATGCTTAGATGGATTCACTGGTGAATTCTACCAAAAATTTAAGGAAAGAAAATTTAATTGTCTATAATCTCTTTCAGAGGATAGAAATAGAGGGAATACCGTCTAAGTCATTCTATGAGATAGGCATTATCTGAATGGCAAAACCAGACAAAGATATTACAAGAAAAACAAAAATCTATAGACCAATATCTCTCATGAACGTATTTGCAAAAACCCTTCATAAAATATCAATTTGAATTCAACAACATATCAGATGAGTTATACATCATGACCAAGTGAGATTTATTGCAGGTATACAGGCTGGTTCAACTTTCAAAAATTATTTAATGTAATCCATCATATCAACAGGCTAAAATAATGAAAAATCACATAATCATATTAATAGATGTGGAAAAAGCATTTGACAAAATCCAACACCAATTCATGATTTAAAAAAAACCTTTTGATAAACTAGAAATAGAGGGAAATCTCCTGAACTTGAAAAAGAATTTCTACAAAAACTACAACTAACTAATGACAAGAAACTCAAAGCTTTCCTGCTAAGATCAAGAAAAATGCAAAGATGTCTCCTCTCACCTTTGCTTTCAACATTGTACTGGAAGTACCAGCTAATGCAATAAGAGAAGGAAATGAAATAAAAGACCTATAAATTGGGAAAGAAAAAGACAACTGGCAGAAAAGCAGAAAATTGTCTTTTCTGCAGAAAATTGTCTTTTCCACATAGATGATCATGTCATGTATGTAGAAAACCCAAAAGAATTGTCCAAAAAACCTCTTAAAACTAGTAAGTGATTATAGCAAGCTTGAAGGATACAAGGTTTATATACAATAGCCAATCACTTTGCTATATCCTAGCAATAAGCAAATAGAATTTAAAATTTTAAAAATAATTCCATTTATTTTAGCACTTCCAAAAATGAAATACCTAGGCATAAATCTTAAAAAATGTACCATATCTATATGACAAAACTACAAAACTGATGAACAAAGTCAAAGAACTAAATAATAGATATTTTATGCACAAAGATAATGGATAGGAAAATTAAGTATTATGAAGTTATCAATTCTTTCCAACTTGATCTATAGATCCAATACACTCCCTATGAAAATCCCAGAAAGTTATTGTGTGGATATTGAAAAACTAATTAGAAAGTTTATATAAAAATGCAAAAGACCCACAATAGCCAAAAAAATATTGAAGGAGAACAAAGCTGAACAACCAAAACCACACCACTTCAAACTTACAATAAAGCTGCAGTAATCAAGGCATTGTGGTATTGATATAGAATAGACAAATAAATCAATATAACAGAAAAGAGAGCTCAGAAGTAGACCTAGATAAATATAGTCAACTAATCTTTGACAAAGGAGCAAAGGCAATACAATAAACAATAGATAGACTTTGAACAAATGGCACTGGAGCAACTGGACATTCACATACAAAAACATGAATCCTAAGACATAGACCTTACACTGTTCATAAAAGTAAACCCAATATAAATTATAGACCTAAATATAAAATGCAAAAATATTAAACTTCTAGAATATAACACAGGAGAAAACCTAGATTAATATGAATATGGTGATGACTTTTTAGATACAACACCAAAGGCATGACCTGTGAGAGAAATCACTGATATGCTGGACTTCATGAAAATTACAAACTTCTGCTCTGTGAAACAATGAGAACAAGCCATAGAGTTGAAGAAAATATTTGCAAAGACACATTTTATAAAGGATTGTTATCCAAAACATGTAAAACTCTTAAGACTCAACAATAAGAAAATGAACAACCTGATTTTAAAAATGAGCAAAAGACTTAAATACCTCGCCAACAAAGATGGCAAATAAGCATATGAAAACATGATCAAATCATATATCATAAGGGAAATGCAAATTAGAATAATAATGAGATACCAAGGCACATCTTTTACAATGGCCAAAATCCAGAACACTGGCAACACCAAATGCTGATGATGTGGAGAAACAGGAACTCTCATTCATTGCTGGTAGAAATGTAAAATGGTACAACCACTTTGGAAAACAGTTTGGCAATTTCTTGCAAAACTAAACACACTTTTACTACATAATCCAGTAATTGCACTTCTTGGTATTTACCCAAAGAAGTTGAAAACTTATGTCCACACATAAACCTGCACACAATATTTATAGCAGGTTTATTCATAACTGCCAAAACTTGCAAGCAATCAAGATATTCTTCACTTGCATTTCACTAATTATCAGGGAAATGCAAATGAAAACCACAATGAGATCCCACCTTGCTCTTGCAAGAAGGGCCATAATTAAAAAATTTAAAAAGTAGATATTGGTGTAGATGTGGTGAAAAGGGAACACTTTTCCATTGCTGGTGGGAATGAAAACCAGTACAACCACTACAGAAAACAGTATGGCGATTCCTTAATGAAAAGCAGAACTACCATTTGATCCAGCAATCCCACTACTGGGAAGGATGGCAGGGTTTGAGGGATAAAAGACTATACATTGGATACAGTGTTCACCACTAAACAACTTATCCATGTAACCAAAAACCACCTATTCTCCAAAACAACTGAAATTAAAAAAAAAAGAAGGAAGTCTAATTTTTCATTGACTGTCATTATTTTTCTTTTGATGGTGGGATATAGGTAACAGTGGGTTTACGGGAAGCAAGTATAGATGGCCCTTGCCTTAGAATGGTTTGACTTATGTTTTTTGACTTTACAATGGTGCAAAATTGATATCTCTTTAGTAAAACCATAATCCAAATTTTGAATTTTATCTTTTCCCAGGCTAGTGATATGTAGTACAATACTCTCTTGCAATGCTGGTCAGCAGCAGCCAGCCACAGCTCCCAGTCTGCCACACAATCAAGAGGATAAACAATCAATACTCTATAGTATACTGGGTTGTCAGATGATTTTACCCAACTGTAGGCTAGTGTAAGTGTTCTGAGCATGTTGAAGGTAGGCTAGGCTAAGCTATATTTTTCAGTAGGTTAGATGTACTGAATGCATTTTCTTTTTTTTTTTTAGACAGTCTCGCTCTGTCACCAGGCTGGAGTGCAGTGGCGCAATCTCGGCTCACTGCAGGTTCGCCTCCCAGGTTCAAGCGATTCCGCTGCCTCAGCCTCCAGAGTAGCTGGGATTACAGGCATGCACCACCATGCACAGCTAATTTTTGTATTTTAGTAGAGATGGGGTTTCACCATGTTGGCCAGGATGGTCTCGATCTCTTGACCTCATGATCTACCCGCCTTGGCCTCCCGGAATGCTGGGATTATAAGCGTGAGCCATCTTGCCCAGCCTATATGCTGTATTATTCCAACAATATGACATTATGGAAAAGATAAAACCATTAAGACAATAAAAAAAAAATCAGTGGTTACCAGGAGTTGGGGAGGTGAAAGGGACAGACGAATAGAATGGAGCACGTAAGATTTTCAGGGCAGTGAAAATACTGTGTATGATGCTATAATGATGAATTTATTTTTCCAATATGTATTTGTCCAAACCCATAGAATGTACAATACTAAGATTTAACCTCAACATAATCTACAAATTTGGGGTGATTATGATGTGTCAGTGTAAGTTCATCAGTTATAACAAAGGAACCATTCTGGTGGAGGATTTTGATGATGGGGAAGTCTCTGCATGTGTGGGGTCAGGAGATAAAAGGGAAATCTCTGTATCTTCCTCTCATTTTTTCTGTGAGCCTGAAACTGATTCAAAACAATTAAGTCTTAAAAAGAAGAATGCATGGCTGGATGCGGTGGCTCATACCTATAATCCCAGCACTTTGGGAGGCTGAGGCGGGAAGATCACCTGAGGTCAGGAATTTGAGACCAGCCTGGCCAATATGGCAAAACCCTGTCTCTGCTAAAAAATACAAAAATTAGCCGGGCGTAGTGGCACATGCACATGCCTGTAGTCCCAGCTACTTGGGAGGCTGAGGCAGGAGAATCGTTTGAACCTGGGAGGTGGAGGTTGCAGTGAGCTGAGATTGCATCACTGCACTTCAGTCTGGGCAACAGAGCCAGACTCTGTCTCAAAACAACAACGACAAAAAAAAAAAAGAGGAATCCAAGAAGCAGGAAATTTAAACAAGCAATAGAAAGGATTGTAAATCTAATTATTATATCTTCTGTTACCATTAAAAAGTATATCAGATCTAAACAGATTTATGGTTATTATATTTAAATTTTAAAGAAACAACTCCAATATTATTTAAACCATACCTACTTCAACATAATAAAGGCCATATGTGATAAGTTCACAGCTAACATCATACTCACTGGTGAAAAACTGCAATCTTTTCCTGTAAGATCAGGAGCAAGAAAAGGACAAGGATGTTCACTTTTGCTACTTCTGTTCAACATAATACTTGAAGTTCTAGCCAGACAAGAAAAAGAAATAAAAGGCATCCAAAGCAGAAAGGAAGAAGTGAACTTACAATCATGCATAACATTTCTGCCCATGACATATGACATATACAATAGTGATCCCATAGGATTGTAATGGAGCTGAAGAATTTCTACCACTTACTGACATCTTGATGATCCTGACCCTGTGTAGGTCTAGGTTAATGTGTGTGTGTGTGTATTCGTTTTCAACAAAAAACATTTTAAACGTAAAAAAAAAAAGTTTTTTTTTTAAATAGAAAAAAAGCTTATAGAATAAGGGTGTAAAGAAAAAATGTTTTTGTACAGCTGTAGAATGTATTTGAGTTTGAGCTGTTATTACAAAATGAGTCAAAAAGTATTTTCAAAAATTTAAAAGTTTATAAAGTAAAAAAGTGACAGTAAGCTGAGGTTATTTATTTTTGAAGAAAAAAATTTTCTATAAGTTTAGTGTTGTCTAAGTGAACAGTGTTTGTCAGGTCTACAGTAGTGTGCAGTAATGTCCTGGGCCTTCACATCCACTTACCACTCACTCTGACTCACCCAGAGCCGCTTTCAGCGCTGCATGCTCCGTTCATGGCAAGTGCCCTACACAGATGTGTCATTTTTTATCTTTTATACTGCATTTTTCTATCTTTATATATGTTTAGATATACAAATATTTATCACTGTATTGCCTACAGTATTCAGTATAGTAACATGCTGTACAGATTTGTAGCCTAGGTACAATAGGCTATATATACCATCTAGGTTTGTGTAAGCACACTCTTATGATATTTGCATAATGATGAAATCACCTAACAACACATTTCTCAGAACGTATTCCTGTCATTAGGCAATACATGACTGTATCTCTGTTTGCAAGGTGACATTATCTTATATATAGAAAACCTGAAAGACTCTACCAAAAAAAAAAAACCTGTTAGAACTAATAAACAAATTCTGTAAAGTTGCAGGGTACAAAAGCAACACACAAAAATCAATTATATTTTTATACGCTAACAAGGAATATCTGAACAGGAAATTAAGAAAACAGTCCTATTTATAATAGCACCCAAAAAAGTAAAATACTTAGGTATGAACTTAACCAAGCAGGTGAAAGACTTGTACACTGAAAACTGATGAAGCAAATTAATGAAGACACAAATAAATAGAAAGACATATGATGTTCAAGGATCGGAAAACTTAATATTGTTAAATTTTTCATGCTATCCAAAGTGATCTCTACATTCAGTGCTATCCCCATCAAATCCCAATAACATTTTTTTACAGAAATAGAAAAAAAAAATCCTAAAGTTTGTATGGAACCACAAAAGTCCCCAAATAACCAAAGTAATCCTGAGAAAAAGAACAAAGCTGAAGGCATCACACCTCCTGATTTCAAAATATATTAACAAGCTACAATAATATGAACAGCATGGCACTGGCATAAAAACAGATATATAAACCAATGGAATAGAAC